>NC_081360.1:66611900-66914930 GCF_030684315.1 Stegostoma tigrinum | reverse complement strand
ACATCTTGTTATCTCAGATTCTCCAGCATCTGCAGTTCCTACTATTTATCAAATGAATTTGTAGTGTGGACTGAAATTGGTGGGTATGATATCGTAGGTAGCACAGAGATGTGGCTGAAAGGGATCTGTGGCTGGGAACGAAATGTCCACGGATGCATGTCCTATTGAAAGGACAGGCAGGTGGGCAGAGAGTGCAGGGTTGCTGTTTTAGTAAGAAATCGATAGCAAGAAGTGATATTGAGTCAGATGGTAAAGAAACCATATGGGTGAAGTTGAGGACCTGTAAAAGGTTAAAAAAAAAACCTAGATGAGAGTTGTGTACTGGCCTCCTAGCAGCTGTCAGGATGTGGGGAAGAAAATAAATCAAAGTAAAAAGTCATACATGAAAGGCACAATTACAACAGTCATGGGGGTCTTCAATATATGGGTGGACTGGGAAAATTAGGTCGGTGGCAGGTCCCAAGGAAAGGGATTCAGGAAATGTCCATGAGATGTTCTTTGGAAGCAGGTACAAGGGAAAAAGTAATTCTGGATTTGATGTGTAATGAGGCAGACTTGAATGGGGAGCTGAAGGTGAAGGAATTCCTAGGGGGCAATAACTATAATATGATAGAATTCACCCTGCAGTTTGAGAGGAAGAAGCTGGAATCAAATTTAACAAAATTACATTTGAGTCAAGGTAACTACAAAGACATGAGGGAGGAGCTCATGGGGTGCACGGTGGCTCAGTGGTTAGTACTGCTGCCTCATAGCAGCAGTGGCCAGGTTCAATTCCAGCCTTTTTGACTGTCTGTGTGGAGTTTGCACATTCTCCCTGTGTCTGTGTGGGTTTCCTCCACAGTCCAAACATGTGCAGATTAGATGGATTGACCCAAATGAATTGCCCATTGTGTCCATAGATATGTAGGTGGATTAGCCATGGGAAATGCAGGGTTATAGGGATAGAGTATGGGACTGAGTCAGGGTGGCATGTTCTTCGGAGAATTGGTGTAGACTGTATGGGCAGAATTGTCTGTTTCCACACTGTAGAGGTTCTATGGAGTTGACCAGAGTTGATTGGAAAGGGAGCCTAGCAGGGAAAGCAGTGGAGTAGCAATGGCAGGAATTTCTGGAGATAATTCAGCAGGCAGAGCAGAATTCATACAAAGGAAGAAGAAAGATACTAAAATGGAGGACAAGGGAGGCCAGGTACAACATAAAAGCAAAAGCAAAAGTACACTGTGTTGAAGACTAGTAGGAAGCAAAAGGATTAGAATGCTTTTAAAAATGAGCAGAGGATAAGTAAATCAGGTGTCGAGTGGAGATCATGCCTGACAAAGCTATGTGTGAACATAATATTTAGTACTCAGAATAAACAATATTTGGGTAGGTTTGAAAGATTGAATTTTTTCAATGATTCAGTATGATAGATTGGCTTGTCCTTAATCCCACAGTCATATAATCCTAAATTTGAACAAATCACTCCTTACTTTGAAACAAAACTTGTAAAGACATTGAAGGCAGAAGGCACAAGGCAAGTTGATCATTATCAAAGAAGATCAAAAGTCATGCAGCAGCAGGTTACAGTCCAGCAGGTTTAGTTGAAACCACAAGCTTCTGAAGCACTGATCCTTCATCAGGTCAAGTGAAGAGAAAAACACAGGCACAGCATTTATAGGCAGAGTGATCAAAACATACAAATGGTGCGAGTGGACTGTCAACAGGCTGAATAAGTTTCTGCAGGTGATCAAAAGTGTCAGATAGAATGAATAATGTGTCAAAAGCTGAACAACAAGTGAAGAGATAACCTATAATCTGATTAACTGAGGCAGTGTTATAATTCCAAAAAATTAAAAATAAGATGGTGCTGAAGAGAAATAAAATGGCTGGAATAACATGATAGGTATAAGACTCACATGCCAAGGGTCTAACAAAAGTAACAAGTAATCCAGAGCTGCACAAACTAATTAGGATAGAGCGATCATAACAAGCTATCAAGGTGATGGTACCAAAATGAGACAGTAAGGAAGGTTTTACCGATACAGAGCAGGGTGGTGGAGGTCAGAATCCAAGATCACAGTTGAGGCTATCAGATTCTGCTTGACGATTCTGCATTGTTGTGTATCTCAAAGGCTGCCTTAGACAACACTTACCTGAAGATCGTAGTCTGAATGCCTCGACCGCTGAAGTGTTCCCCCAGTGGGAGGGAACATCCCTGTCTGGAAATTATTGCATGGTGTCTGTTCATTCATTGTTGTAGTGTCTGCATGGTCTCATCCATATACCATGTCTTGGGGGCATCCTTGCCTTCAGCTTATGACTTGGACAATATTGGCTGAGTCACATGGGTATTTACCATGAATGTAATGGAGTTCCCATGTGTGACAGTAGTATCCAGGTCTATGATCTGACATGTCTTGCAGAGGTTGCCATGGCAGGGTTGCGTGGTATTGTGTTCACTGTTGTCCTAAAGACTGGGTAGTTTGCTGCAAACAATGGTCTGTTTAAGACTTGGTGGCTGTTTGAAGGCAAGAAGTGGAGGCATAGGGATGATCTTAGCAAGATGTTCATTACCATCAATGACATGTTGAAGGCCGTGAAGAATATGGCACAGTTTCTCAGATCCGGGGAAGAACTGGACAGCAAAGGGTACTCTATCGATTGTGCCCTGTGTCTGTCTTCTGAGGATTTCTTTGCAGTTTTTTGCTGTGGTATGACAGAACGGACTATTGATGATTTAAGCACCATTATCTGTTCTTATGAGGGCATCTTTCAGCATCTTTAGGTGTTGTTTCTCCTTGTCTGAACAGACGATGGGGATGGCTTCTTTAACATGTTGAAGGTGAAAGTTAGAGAAGTGCAGCATCATGAGATTATCCGTGGGCTTGCAGTATCATCAGTGAAGGTAAAAGGCTAGTTAGTATCATAGAATCCCTACAGTGTGGAATCAGGCCTGTCACCCAATAAGTCCACACTGAACCTCAGAGCATCCCACCCAGACCCATCCCCCTATAACCTACCTAATGCACTCATCTCTGACAATGTGGGGCAATTTAGCATGGCCAATCCACCTTGCCTGCCCAACTTTGGACTGTGGGAGGAAACCGGAGCACCTGGAGGAAACCCACGCAGAGTAAGGGAGAATGTGCAAACTCCACACAGACAGTCACCTAAGGGTGGAATTGAACCCGGGTTCCTGCTGCTGTGAGGCAGCATTGCTGACCACTGAGCCACCGTGCCACCCTAATATTTCTGTTGTAATTGTTCATTCTGCAGCAGTTTGTTTTTGTTCCAAATTTTCAAAATTTATAGAATTTTGATTTATTCTTTCAACCTGAGTTTAGTTCATGCATTCTTTCATTTATAATTATATGATAGATTTTTCACTCTTTTTAAAGTGGGTAGAATCTAATTTTGAATTCTTCCATCTTGGTCGGGTGTCAAACAACTCTCAATGTTGTCAGCCTAAGTGAGATGGTAGTATCTGCTAGATTCGGCTAGCCCGGGCTCAAAAATCCACATAATTAAGATTTACAATTCTGTTTATTTTGATATAGTACTGTTGTTTGGGCAATGCTGTTTATCATTTGTTAAAATGAGATTTTAGTTAGATGAAACAAATCCCATAACACAATATTTGAAGAATAACAGGATGTTCACCCTGACCTAATGTCACAAAAATGAAGATTAATTGGTAATTCACCTTACTTGCCTGTTACATTTGCCTAAGGGCAGACACTGCACTGCAAAACTAATTCATTAGTTGCCAGCAACTAAATGCACTTCTTTTCACCACGAGTCAACAAAGATATTATGGAGTTTCTACATTATTTCACAAGTTTTACATCCTTCAGCAAACAAATGAATTTTGAACTTTCTAACAAACTGATAAAGACTGTTGCATTTAATTCACAGACTTTAATTCACAATTCAAACATTATGTTTTTGCATAAATTATGCCTGATCATCTTACAGGAATCTGCTTTATTTCATTTATTAACACCTGCTGAATTAATCATCTATATCTGTGCACATTGTGTGTTGTAGACCAATGTTGGAATTAACACAAAAGCCAACTTAGAAATCAAAAACTGTCCAACAGTCTCAAAAATATTGAAATAAAAGCAGAAACTGCTGAAGGACGTCAGCAGATCTAGCAGCAGCCTTGGACAGAGAAAGAGTTAATGTATCAAATCCAATATGGCAACTTCTTCACAACCAGATTTGATGCCAGGCTTCAAAGAAGAGTCATTGAGCTTGAAATATTAACTCTGTTTCTCTTGCCACAGATGCTGCTGGATCTGTTGAATTTCAGATTGGCAGTTTCTGCTATACAATGTTATTGTTTTAATCAGAAAAGCAGGTGCAGCTCTTAACTTAAGTGACTCTAATTAGAAATCTACAAAATAAGTGGTCAAGCAGACTTTGTAACTTAACTGTTGCACTCCAGTAATTTCCTTTACTTATATCAGAAGATAAAGAAATATAAATGCATAAAATATGGAATACTGGAAATAAATAATCAATGGTGCATTGCAAGAGAGAGACGAGGAAATAATCCAAGAAGGTTTTGATGATTAAGTTTAAAATTCCTGTTTTTATTATACTTACATATTTGAATGCTATTGTGAGATCCTTGATGATAATTAACACTTCCTTTCTCATTTAAACAAAATGACTCCTGGATATTTTGAAACCCGGAATTTTCAGCTTCCTTACGCTGCACCACTAACCCAAAAATTTATCTTAGCCCTCTTCTCATCTATCCAATTCATATTAGATCTGTCATCTAGTTGTATCTTGTTTTCACCTTGCCTGTCCCTTCTGAATTTTCAGACTGTTTCTCCAACATCCAGTCTTAGATGAGCCACAATGTCCTCCAATTAAAACTGAGAAGTATAAAACTAATCAGAGGTAATGGGAACTGTAGACGCTGGAGAATCCGAGATAACAAAGTGTGGAGCTGGATGAACACAGCAGGCCAAGCAGCATCTTAGGAGCACAAAAGCTGATGTTTCAGGCCTAGGCACTTCATCAGAAAAGGGGAATGGGGAGAGGGTTCTGAAATAAATAGGGAGAGAAGGGGAGGCAGACTGAAGATGGATACAGGAGAGTTGCAGTGGGAGAAAGATCCCCTGAGGTTTGTCCAGAGGGAGGAGGGTAACTTCTTCAGGTTAGGCATCCCTGGAAGATCCTTTGCAGTGAGATTAAAATTGTGATCAGAGATATTGGGAACTGCAGATGCTGGATAATCCGAGATAACAAAGTGTGGAGCTGGATGAGCACAAAAGCTGACGTTCGGGCCTAGACCCTTCATCATCTCTCCCTATTTATTTCAGAACCATCTCCCCATCCTCCCTTTCTAATGAAGGGTCTAGGCCCGAAATGTCAGCTTTTGTGCTCCTAAAATGCTGTTTGGCCTGCTGTGTTCATCCAGCTCCACACCTTAGTTATCTAAGTGTAAAACTAACGCGTTCAACATTACTACCACACCATTTCCGTGACAAGCTCGTAGATATTGTTGGATGAGTTTGTGGTTTCCAAGATCTGGGTGATCACTATCTTTTCTGGAGAGGGCAGCACTCTACTCAAGATTAGTTATGAAAACCTAGACATGCTAACCTTTATTTTCACTCATTTTCTAGGCAAAGGTGAGGGGGAGGGAGGGAGTTGAATCATCAAAAGTGACATTGGTCAGGACCATCCCTTTCACTTCCAAACCTGTAACCTCAATTATTACAAAGGACAAAGACCACAAACACACAGGAACACCAGCACCTATAAATTCTTGTCTTAGTTACATACCATCCTGAATAGGAATTATATTGCCATTTTTTCTGTGTCACTGGGCAAAATTCTGCAGTTCCTTCCCTATCAGCAGTGCAAGTGAACCTACACTAAATGCAGTGTAGCAGTTCAAGAATGCAGCCCACTGCCACCTCCCAAGGGTAACTGGGAATCAGCAACAAACACTAGTCCATCCAGTGGCACCCACATCCCGTGAATGAATTAAGAAAAAATTTGGCTGTCCCCAGGTTATTTGAAGGTTCGCTGAGAATGTCAAAGAAATTGTCAATTAAGGCATCATAGCAAGTACATAAACTCACATTTATTCAACGATTTATACAGTAAATGGAAAAGCCCTGGGGAAAATTGATGCACTGAGAGATCTGGGTGTTCAAGTCCATTGTACCCTGAAGGTGGCAACGCAGGTCGATAGAGTGGTCAAGAAGTCATACGGCATGCTTTCATTCATAGGACAGGATATTGAGTACAAGTGTGGGCAGGTCATGTTACAGATATAGAGGGCTTTGGTTCGAACACATTTGGAATACTGCATACAGTTCTGGTCGCCACATTACTAAAAGGATGTGGATGCTTTGGTGCAGAGGAGGTTCACCAGATTTGTTGCCTGGTATGGAGGGTACTAGCTATGAAGACAGGTTGAATAGATTAGGATTATTTACATTAGAAAGATGAAGGTTGAGGGGCGACTTGATTGAGGTCTACAAAATCTACAATGAGAGATATAGGCAGGGTGGATAGCAAGAAGCTTTTCCCCAGAGTGGGGGACAGAGTTACTAGGGGTCACAATTTCAAAGTAAGAGGGGAAAAGTTTAAGGGAGGTATGTTTGGAAAGTTCTTTCCGCAGAGGTTGGTGGGTGCCTGGAACGCGTTGCCAGCAGAGGTGGTAGAGGCGGACACGATAGGATCATTTGAGATGTATCTAAACAAATATATGAATGGTCAGGGAGCAGAGGGATACAGATCCTTGGAAAATATGTGACAGGTTTAGATAGAGGATCTGGATCTGTGCAGGCTCAGAAAACGTACAAAATGCTAGTGCGGCCTCATTTGGAATATTGCGTGCAGTTCTGGTCACCCCATTACAGGAAGGATGTGGAAGCATTGGAAAAGGTGCAGAGGAGATTTACCAGGATGTTGCCTGTTCTGGAGCGCAGGTCCTATGAAGAAAGGCTGAGGGACTTGGGCCTGTTCTCATTGAAGAGAAGGAGGCTAATAGAGGATTTAATAGAGACATACAGATGATCAGAGAATTAGATAGGGTGGACAATGAGAGTCTTTCTCCGAGGATGATGACATCAGCTTGTACAAGGGGGCATAGCTACAAATTGAGGGCTGATAGATTTAAGACAGATGTCAGAGGCAGGTTCTTTACTCAGAGAGTGGTAAGGGCGTGGAACACCCTGCCTGCCAATGTAGTTAACTCAGCCACATTAGGGGCATTTAAACAGTCCTTGGATAAGCATATGGATAATGATGGGATAGTGTAGGGGGAGGGGCTTAGATTAGTTCACAGGCCGACACAACATCGAGGGCCGAAGGGCCTGTTCTGCGCTGTATTGTTCTATGTTCTATGACCGATGGGACTGTTCCTGTGCTGTAATTTTCTTTATTCTTTGTTCTTGATTTTTCTTTTAACAGGCAGTGAGCCTCTTTTCCGATCCATGTGCAACGCACCAGGGTCACAGAGGAGCACAGTGAGGAATGTTGTTTCACTGAAAGTACAAGGTTAGAAAACTTTTCTAATGTAAGTGTAAGGTTGTAACCATAGTCAGATGAGAAACTGTTGTTTGCAATACCTCTCTTTAGAGACAGCTTTCAGTACTGACAGATAACTGGTAACTTCCTGGTCTTTCACTTCACCTTCAGCTGCACAGGTCTTGCTATTAGCTTTCAGTACTGCTCAGGAGCAGCTCATGCAACTCTGCCTTATATCTCTAATGAAGAACAAGAAAAGAAGTAAGTGCAATGGCACTGATAGCAGCAAGACCAATGCCAGCACCAGCTTCCCATTCCTCAACCACATACCATCTAACAAGGTAAAAGGGATGTACACAAAGATCCTGTTCCAAAGTGAAACTCCAACATAGGATCTATAGTCAAAGGATCTCTCAATGTGTAAACACATGCAATTCATTCAGTCACTGCATGAGATATCTGTATTCATCGGTACCACACCTTCAAATTCTGCATCAAATCTCATAGAAGCGATTATAAAGCATTTTTCTTTAATAGATTTCAGGTTCCTGTTTTATTTAAAGTAAGGCATCTGGAAGACAAGAGTCACCCACTGCAAACATGGCTGATGACTCCATTACAAAACCTCTTTACTGATGTTGAGAATAAAACAATGCTTTCTTCCACCAGAGACATCATGAAACAGATTGTAGGTCTCCTGAACATGAAGTTCCAATGCTTGGATTGCTCTTGGATCACAGAGTTACTGTGCCCTCCTGAAGAGTGTGCTACCTGATCTTGGTCTAGTGTGTCCTGCGCAATTGGAGCAGGCAAAGATATGATGGATACTGGAGAGCTGGGTGAGCAGTAGCAGTCCTTCAAGGAGGAAAATGAGGACATGGAGCAAGAGGAATCATCACCTTGATGGAGCACTGCAGCATCAGGCTCAACAAGCCAGGCAGGGCTTAATTTATACTTGCCTCTGATAGGTCTGAGTAGGATGAAGTGATCATTCATTAACAGTAAATATAAATGTGTTGTTGCTTGAAAGGGAAGCAATCCCTGTTTAAGAAGCCAATACAGCTTTTTTGTTTTATTTTCACAATCATTAATGATAAGACATTATGCAGTACAGGGCATTAGGGAAAGAAGGGCAGTCTTTCAGCTAGGGTTCTAATTTAGCAATGCTCTAAGGTTGGATCACCTATGCCACCTCACTCATGTACCTGCAGTCAACTGAAATGTAACTGTGTGAAATACCAGCACTTTTAAAAATATGATCTTCTACGTGCAATGAAATGCCATCTGTGTCACTAATGTGCCCTCAGAAGCTTTTATCATTTCCCTCACACTATATCTGTTCTGAAGACATGTTCCTGCCCTGCAGTATTTGATCTGCTGCACATCTGGGCTTCACATATGAGTGAGTGGTGGGAAATCCATAAGGTACTGGCAGCAATGAGCACTTCTGTCACTGTGGAGTGCAAGATAATTCTAGAGGGGCAGCACAAAGGTGCATAATTAATCAAGTAAATGGTGGACAATTGTATGAGAACTCACTCGAGCTCATGGAGAAAACCCTCCACGAAACTCCCTGAAATTGACACCTAGCTGGTTATGGGGAAAGTTCAACCCTTTTCACTTTTCACTTTAATTATTCTTATGAGCTAAGGAATTGAAGATTCTGTAGAATTGGAGAAATGCGGTGATCTCAAAGGGTTATGGGGTTGAATATGATTGTAGTAATCTGAAGGAGTGAAGCTTTGAAAAGAATTTAAAATTGATATGGTTGAAATGGAAGCTTATGTGGATCAATAATTGCTAATGGAGGAAGTCAGGACATGGGCAGGAGAGTTTTGGATGAACTTATGTTCATGCCTGGCGGAAAAATGGGACATTGGCTGGGAGAACATTAGATTAGTCAAGTCTAGAGATAGCTAAATGTTGTTTCTTTATTTACTGCCTCACCTATCCTACCCATCTCAATGTCTAGGGGTACTTGCAAAATGCAACTTGTACCTGCAACTAGATTTCACATTGACAAATAAAAAACTTTCTCAACTCTGTGGAAATAAGGTCCCCTTTGCTTCAAGAGAAGAGTTAGTGGGATTATTTTACTCTACCTTTATTTTCAGGGAAGATTTTGTAGGATTTGCGCTGATGTGATATGGAGCAGTGACAATTAAAACTAATACCTGAAATTTAGAATAAAAGATGATGCCATTACTGGTCCATTCTGCCATCATTCAATGATAGATCAGATTTACTTTCATCATACAATGCAATCTTTGTCAGAAAATCATATAAATGTATTAAATAAGGCTAATTAATCAGCTCCTTGGAAAACCAGATAATTACCATTTCAGCAGCAGAAATACTTCAGGTCCCAATTGTGAAATACTTGTAAATTGTAATTAAACAGGTCTAATTATGACAGCATTAATACAGTATATTCTGCTAACTTTTTGTGGATTTTGAATATATTAAGTTATATCTTAAGCAATACAGTAACAAAAGGAACTTTTCCCAAATAAGACTAGAAATTTCCTGTCAATAAATACTTTTCTGATTTTTTTTTCAATTTAAAAAATCAGTGGAATCCAATTGTAAAACAATGTGCTCCATTTCTTTTGCAAGTAACACAATGACCAGACTTATTTTCAGCTGCCTTTTATAGGCTTAAGCAACTTACAAACTCAAACATGTAAGGAGTGTTGAGAAATGCATTAACGTTTTGCTACATTTGCCAACTATTACACCAATGTGACCACAAAACAAATGAAAATATTTGAACAACAATGAAATTATCATATTCTATCGTCAAAACTGTTATACACAACTATGTTAATAAATATAGAACAGGATGTCAGTTGTTTAGTATTCAAGAAATTCAATGCTCTTTTCAATAATACTGCCCTCCTCCTCTACTTATCGCTCCCACCCTACCCGTTATACTCACCACCCTACAACACCCTGCCACCGTGACCCCACACACTTGCCTTATTATTTAGTGAGACAAAGTGAAAGGAATTTAAATATTTTTCAAGAAGCAAAGTTTTTTTCTGCATTTTATATTCTCAGTAGGAATTTTCCACAATGGCTTCATTGGCCGATAGTTTTTTAAGACGTTTTTCCATGATTGTTTCTGAATCCTTATCACTTTATTTATAGACTAAATAAAACAATATGTGCTCACTGTGTTCTTTCATTCAG
Organism: Stegostoma tigrinum; assembly: GCF_030684315.1. Taxonomy (NCBI): domain Eukaryota; kingdom Metazoa; phylum Chordata; class Chondrichthyes; order Orectolobiformes; family Stegostomatidae; genus Stegostoma; species Stegostoma tigrinum. The sequence goes on along the minus strand of NC_081360.1, from coordinate 66,904,256 downwards.
TCTGTCATCACTTGGCAATATGTTTCATCATGAACTACAAGATTAGACATTTTCCGTTTTGGAATGAATACAGCTATAATTTGTAATGTTCGGAAGCCATCCATTGTAACTCATAAGAACACACAAACGGGTTGGAATTGGCCATTGAAAATCTTAAGACAGCTCCGCCATTTAATAAGACTATGACTGATTTGAATTTAATCCGAAATCCATAAACTCATCAATCCTTGATAACTTTTCATGCTCTTGCATATCAAGAACCTATGCAGTACTGCTTTAAAAATATTTAGACATTTCTCACACTATTTTGTCAGGAAAAGAGTTCCACAAACTTATTACCCTTTGGGAGAATAGAATTTCACCACATCTCAGTTTTAAATGGGTGCCCCTTTGCTTTAAATAGTTGTGCTCTATTCTAGATTTTTCATTGAGAGGAACCATCCATTTCGTGTGTACCTCTTAAACTTATAAAATATGCTCATACAGACATTTGTTAAATTGTTACTCTCCTCTTCCCCATCCTCCCATCTTCCAGCTCCAGTGGGATTTGGCCATTTTGACATGTAATGCAGTGACTCGTGTATTTCTGGAAAGATGTCCTACATTTTGCAAGTGAATATAGGCAGAGTTGGGCAAACCCAGCATGACTAAATTCAGAGTAGGTATGCTTTATTTCCCTACAAAAATGAACCGTGAAAGATTAATGAGGATTTATTTATTTGTTTTACACTTCTGGTGACCCTACTATAGGAAGAATTGGAAAAAGTTCAGAAAAGATTTACGAGGATGTTCCCAGGATTGGAGGATTTGAGTTATAGGGGGATGATTGATAGGCTGGGACTTTTTCCTCTGGAACATAAGAGGCTAAGCAGTGACCTTATGGAAATTTATAAAATCATGAGGGGCACAGAAAAGGTGGAATAGCACAGGTCTTTTCCCAAGGATCATGGAGTTCAAAACTAGAGGGCATAATTATAAGGTGAGAGGAGAAAGATTTAAAAGGGACCTAAGGGGTAACTTCTTCACAATGAGAGTGGTTCATATGTAGAATGAACTACCAGAGGAAGTGATAGATGCAGATATAATTGCAACATTTAAAAGATATTTGGGCAGTTACATGAATAGGAAAGGTTGAGAGGGACATGGGCCAAACAGAGGCAAATGGGGCTAGTTTTAGTTTGGGAAACTTGGTCAGCATGGACGAATTGAACCAAAGTGTCTGTTTTCTACGCTATATGATTCTATGACTCTATAATCGCCATGATGCATGAAATTTGTATATTATACCTAAGATCAAGACTAAATTGAAAAGAATATAGGATCATTGTAGCATAGAGTGAATTAAAAATAGCTGTAGTCTTATATTTGTCACACCTGCTTCATTTCATCTGGTGCTGCAAGTCTCATGACGCTTTTGCAATCTCTCGGCTTGTCTAATCCTATGCTGCCCTAGCTGATGTTTCATTTTCCACGAGGCATGAACATGAGTTAATCGAAAACTCTCCTGCCCACATCCTTAAATTCATTCGTTCCCACTAAATGATCTACATTAGCTTCCATTTTTAAAATATCAGTTTTAAAATTGTCAATTTCTTTTCAAGTCCCTCCATGGCTTCACTCCTTCAGATTACTGTAACAAAATCCAACCCCATACCCTTCTGAAAGCACAGCATTGCTCCAATTCTAATCTCTTGTTTTTACCCAACTTTAATGTTTCTCCCATTGGCAGCCACATCTAATGCTGCCAAGGCCCTAAGCTCTAGATTCCTGGCCTAAACCATTCCATCTCTCTGTTCCATATTCTCCTTGAAGACACTCCTTGCCTCTTAGGATGTTTTGGTCACCTGTGCTAATGTCTCCATTGATGGCTCAGTATCAAATTCTCTGTGAGAACACTCCACTGAAGTACCATGAGACATGTTGTCATGTTAAAGGCACCAGATAAATAAAACATTTTTGTTGTGTTTCACTAAGATTGGCAGTTTGTGCGAGACTAAAGAAATCTGTCAGCACCTATTTTCATTGATTTTCACCATTCATAGTTCACTGAGTCCAGGCTTTGATCCAATTCATAGCATCGTGCACTTTTCAATAACCAGCCTACATTGCTATTATTCACATAAATGAGGCTATTTCATGCCAGTTAAGAGGCTTAAATCTAAATTCCACGTGCACTTGGAGCAGCCAGGTGTCTTTCAATAGCAATTTGGAGTAGAAATCTGACTGACATTGATTTCCAAAGTGAAAGACACTAAAGCCAATGGGACCACTCTTACTGCTGCTACAGCTGGCATGACTAACATGACGTACCTGTAGGATGTCTGTCCTTCACTTGTTACCACATAACCATTCCAATCATTCTACTACTCACTGCTCATTCTATTACAAAGTCAGCACAAGATGTGACTGCCAGTGGGAGAGATATTAAATTTTGGGAAGCACAAGAGGCTAAAATTTGAGGAATGCAGAGATCTCAAGGAGCTGATTACAAGGTCACAGAATCACAAAATTGTTACAGTACAGAAATGGCCAGTTGGCCTATGTCCCTGCACCAATTCTATTACCTAAGGTGTAAAAGAAATGAGCTAAAATACTGCTTATCTTACACTTTAAAAGAGCTTGGAATTTTTGAAAAATATTAAATCATTTTGTATAATATACTGATCTTACCTTGTATTTCAATGCAAAACTATTCTTGTCAGAGGTACATTTTGCTCAGAATTGCAATTCATGACAGACTCTGAACTATTAACAATTGTTAGGGTTCTGTTTCAAATTCTATTTTAAGACTTATGCTATGGGCTAAACCTTACGTTTTTTTGGCTAAGTTTGCCTTGCATTGATTTCACGGGGGTGGAAGGGTTTATCACCATGAATCCTGACAAGCTCTTTGACATATCTTACCAAAAACAGTGCATTAATTACCCATGATAACAAAGTGTGGAGCTGGATGAACACAGCAGGCCAAGCAGCATCTCAGGAGCACAAAAGCTGACGTTTCGGGCCTAGACCCTTCATCAGAGAGGGGTATGGGGAGAGGGAACGAGGGGGAGGCGGGCTGAAGATGGAGAGAAAAGAAGTTAGGTGCAGAGGAGAGTGTAGGTGGGGAGGTAGGGAGGGGATAATTCAGTCCAGAGAAGACGGACAGGTCAAGCAGGTGGGGTGAGGTTAGTAGGTAGTAAATGGAGGTGCGGCTTGAGGTGGGAGGAAGGGATGGGTGAGAGGAAGAACAGGTTAGGGAGGCAGAGACAGGCTGGGCTGGTTTTGGGATGTAGTGGGGGGAGGGGATGAGCTGGGCTGGTTGTGTGATGCAGTGGGGGAAGGGGATTTTTTGAAGCTGTTGAAGTCCACATTGATACCATTGGGCTGCAGGGTTCCCAAGCGGAATATGAATTGCTGTTCCTGCAACCTTCGGGTGGCATCCTTGTGGCACTGCAGGAGACCCATGATGGACATGTCATCTGAAGAATGGGAGGGGGAGTTAAAATGGTTCGCGACTGGGAGGTGCAGTTGTTTATTGCGAACTGAGCGGAGGTGTTCTGCAAAGCGGTCCCCAAGCCTCCGCTTGGTTTCCACAATGTAGAGGAAGCCACACCGGGTACAATGGATACAATATATCACATTGGCAGATGTGCAGGCGAACCTCTGCTTAATGTGGAAAGTCATCTTGGGGCCTGGGATGGGGGTAAGGGAGGAGGTGTGGGGGCAAGTGTAGCACTTCCTGCGGTTGCAGGGGAAGGTGCCAGGTGTGGTGGGGTTGGAGGGCAGTGTGGAGCGAACAAGGGAGTCATGGAGAGAGTGGTCTCTCTGGAAGGCAGACAAGGGTGGGGATGGAAAAATGTTATCATCATCATTAATTACCCCTTATGCCTTATGCATAGTCATGGTCATGCCTGATTCTGGTGCCAACTAGAGGTGCACTTTCCCAGAGTGACTTGTCACTCGGCAGATATCTACCGGAAGACTGGCAACATTTGCACCTGTTCCATCTGTAAAAAGCTGCTGTATACCCAGATAAGTACTGGCGTTCCAAAGTTGCCCTGGTCATTGACAAGAATGAATTGAAACATGGTGGAGAACGGGAAGACGGCATCATGATTCTCCAACAAGGACTGGAAGTTCTGTTGGATGGGGTGGTAGAAAGGATAGGAATTCTTTATCCTGAAGACTGGCAGAGCAAGCTGCTTCGAGATCACCAACCAGGTCAGTGCTGTATCTCTCATGCAAAGGAATGGCCAGCTGAGCCAAAATAAGTTCAATGTCCTTCTCGCCAGGGTAAGTGTCACAGCCTGATCTCAGCTATCTCATGCTCAATCTATTTTTGCTACTTTGAAGAAAATTTTCCACGTTCCCCCACTTTTCTACTGGTCATCATGGGATCGAGTACAAGAACAAGTCATTCCTCTGCATCTGTGAGGGTTCCATTCTTGAGAACCCGCATGAATGATGGAATTCATGAGCGTGGAGCCTTTTAAAAATAGAACATTTTCCTGTGGATGTTGACTTTTGTTGTTACTTGTTTTTGGAGTGGATGGGTGAAATCAGTTTTGTGGATACAGAGAATTTACTGTATTGTGAATTTATATGCGCAGGTTTGCACGACTAAAGTTCAAAGCTCATAAACACAAAGTGGTAACTACCCGAAATTCACCAGTTGTGGTACCACAATATTTTGTGCAAAAAATGTATCCCTCTCTCAAATTAATGTCAAAAATATATACTCTACACCTCAATATCAATATAGTTTGAAACACTGGGGGAGGTGGCTTCGAGGTATTACATACTTCCGGATCTGACTTCAAGAAGTGTCTACAAATTAACATCACTCAATATCCCTGAACGGATTAATATTCTGTCAGATTATTCACATAATTTTTCATTTCTGATAGCTAATGGTAATTCCAAGTAATGGTTTCCAACCTTAAATAGTGTTTAGGTTTAATGTTTTCTTTTCCAGATCGCAGTTCCACATTGGTACTTCCACAAGGTCTTGTATCATGCCTCGTACCCCTCTGTTTTGGAAGGTGACTCAAGTTTTCCCAAAGTTACATTGATGTGTACAAACTCCATAGCAGTGAAACAGAACATCTGGTCCATTTAAAATGTGAGGCTGGATGAACACAGCAGGCCAAGCAGCATCTCAGGAGCACAAAAGCTGACATTTCGGGCCTAGACCCTTCATCGGGTCTAGGCCCAAAACGTCAGCTTTTGTGCTCCTGAGATGCTGCTTGACCTGCTGTGTTCATCCAGCCTCACATTTTATTATCTTGGATTCTCCAGCATCTGCAGTTCCCATTATATCTGGTCCATTTGGTCTGTGCTACTGTTTAAACTCCATATGGGTCTTCATCCACACTACAACACCTCTAATATTATTTGCCTAAACTATTCTTTATGTTCTTAACAAGCGTTCTCTTAAAGATAACCATGCCTAGTTAATTCCAACTTTAGCAATTATCAGCCCATTTCAATCTTAAATGTCTCAATATTATTTTTTATCTCTTCTTCTAATATCTTGTCCACCAGGTAAATCGTCCCAGTGGATACAAAGACTAAGCAATTATTGAATATTTTTGTAATTTTGCTCTCATTACTTGGGAGTTTATACAAAAATAAAGTACTTCAGATGCTGGAGATCTAAAATATAAAGGGAAAAGTGTTAGAGAAAGTCAGCAGGTATAGCAGCATCTGTGGATAGAGAGACATAATTAACATTTTGAGTCTAATAAAACTTCTTTAGAACTGAAGGGATTGGAAAAGGATTATATTTATACTATTCACCAAAAGGAGGAGAGAGTGGAACAGATGCTAAGGTTGCCCAGGGCAAAAGGCAAAGTGAGCACTGATGTGGTAAGGAGATGATCCAAATTGGTGTTTATAATAGATGTGAATATTTGAAAATATTTAGGCTTCACTGAACGTAAACACATGTAAACAAAACAAGGTGGTAGGGAAAGAGGGGTTAGCAGAAAGGAAAATGTGGTGTCACCAAGGTGGAAGACAGTGACCATGATACGAAATTATTGAACTCAATGTCAGGCCCTGAAGGCTGTAAAGTGTTTAGATTGAAAATGAGTTACTGTTTCTCCAGCTTGTGTTAGGCTTCACTGGAAATCTGCTGTAGGCATAGAGTGGAAATGCTAGCATGGGAGCAAGATAGTGCATGGTAATTTTAAGCAACTGTTTCCCTTTTTGTTTGCATGGGTTTGCTCTCTGTAAAATCAACCTGTTTTTGACTATGCATATGTCGTATTAACATTAATTTTGCATCTGGTCTCTAGTGCCATGAACACCACCGTTGTCTTTTGCCCTAAAAACTCTCGGCATCTGTTCCACTCACTCCTCCACTCACTTTATTCAGAGCAGAACACACATAATTTTACAGCCCTTTCTAGCTCCAAAGAAAAGTTCTCGGACTCAAAATGTTAACTCTAGGCGGATGGAAATTGTTCATTGGCAGCCCCTCATCTCTATAAAAACCTGTTGAGATAGTAAGCTAAGACAGACAAGCCGTTGCAAAAGGGTTAATCTTGCAAGCGATTGGCACACCAAAGAATAAATCAGGAGACAGTGTTTAAAGGACATTTGGATTGATGCATAAATAGGAAAGATTTGGAGGGATATGGGCCAGGAGCAGGCAGATGGGACAAGTTTAGTTTGGGATTATGTCTGGCATGGACTGGTTGGACCAAAGGATCTGTTTGCATGGGCATGACTTGGTCTCTATGACATAGGAAGTGGTATCCAAGAACTTAAATTAATGAATTAAATTTAGTTCCATTTAAAGAATCCAGTCAGGAATTGAGCAGACACAACTTGGCCAATCCAAGACTGAACATGAGCAGTTCATGTGTTAATGCACTAGTGAGAGTTCACGATTTCTCCGATCATGCACGGGGAGTAGTGGCTAGCAAAGGTTAGTAAGTTGTGATTCTTAATGGTTGATGCACAAGAAGGAAGGCCAATAACAGTTTAACAATTAATCACAATTAAACCTAATATAATTTAATCTCTCATAAGCTTAATAGGGTGAAATCATCCCAGCAACTGAACAACAAGGGCATTGATGAGAAAGTTGGGAAAATCAAGCGGGTTTACCGCACTTGCCCCCACACCTCCTCCCTCACCCCTATCCCAGGCCCCAAGATGACTTTCCACATTAAGCAGAGGTTCACCTGCACATCTGCCAATGTGGTATACTGCATCCACTGTACCCGGTGTAGCTTCCTCTACATTGGGGAAACCAAGCGGAGGCTTGGGGACCGCTTTGCAGAACACCTCCGCTCGGTTCGCAATAAACAACTGCACCTCCCAGTCGCGAACCATTTTAACTCACCCTCCCATTCTTTAGATGACATGTCCGTCATGGGCCTCCTGCAGTGCCACAATGATGCCACCCGAAGGTTGCAGGAACAGCAACTCATATTCCGCTTGGGAACCCTGCCGCCCAATGGTATCAATGTGGACTTCACCAGCTTCAAAATCTCCCCTTCCCCCACCGCATCCCAAAACCAGCCCAGTTCGTCCCCTCTCCCCACTGCACCCCACAACCAGCCCAGCTCTTCCCCTCCACCCACTGCATCCCAAAACCAGTCCAACCTGTCTCTGCCTCCCTAACTTGTTCTTCCTCTCACCCATCCCTTCTTCCCACCCCAAGCCACACCTCCATCTCCTACCTACTAACCTCATCCCACCTCCTTGACCTGTCCGTCTTCCCTGGACTGACCTATCCCCTCCCTACCTCCCCACCTATACTCTCCTCCCCACCTATCTTCTTTTCTCTCCATCTTCGGTCCACCTCCCCCTCTCTCCCTATTTATCCCAGAACCCTCACCCCATCCCTCTCTCTGATGAAGGGTCTAGGCCCGAAACGTCAGCTTTTGTGCTCCTGAGATGCTGCTTGGCCTGCTGTGTTCATCCAGCCTCACATTTTATTACCAGAAAGATTCCCTTGCAAGAGCAAAAACTAATGATTTACAAGCAGCAAAATAGAGCCATCTGCTGTTCACTTCATGAAATTTAAAGTTTGCATGCTTAAGATGGTTCTAATAGGGCATCTAGCATCAACTCTTTGAGTTTGGCTGAGGGTTTACTAGCATCAGTATCTATCTCCCTGTGGTCTACTAAATAAATCAGGGAAATTTTAAGACAATATATCAAGCGAATAAATTTGAAAACTGTTAACTGATTACAAATTTGGGAGAGAGTTGACATAAAATGTAATCTGATACCAATGCACATACATCCTTCTGAGCCACAGCTGAACAAACTTATCATTAGTAGCAATTATTAGAAGGGAAAAAAATTATTACTTGCGCAGTCACATCACATCCAAGGCAATGACTCATAATGAACTTCAAACCTCAAACCAAATAAAACACTAATGGACTTCCAATTAGCTGGGATATTGGCAATTTGCAGAGAGACTGATGGGACTGGATTTTCATTGAGCGATCTGGTGCGACCAGCAAGTTTGAGTGCAAATGTAATCCGTGAAAGCAGGACAGATAATAGGAAACATCAGCTTTCCTGCTCCCAAGATGTTGCTTGGCCTGCTGTGTTCATCCAGCTCCACACCTTGTTATCTCCGTGAAAGCAGGAGTTTGGAACACTTCACTTTTATGACTTCACCTGACAAAGGAGGAGCGGTCCACAAGCTTGTGATTTCAGATGAAGCTGTTGGACCATAACCTGGTGTCGTGTGACTTGTGACCTTGATTGAGATTAACAGTAGAGTCTTTATCACCTATGATCCATGTAAACTAAAGCTACAATCAGTGTAAATGAATACCACACTTGTTTTAGTTTTACCAACCAGACCTTTAAGGAGTTTCAGATAACAAAGTGTGGCGCTGGATGAACACAGCAGGCCAAGCAGCATCTCAGGAGCACAAAAGCTGACGTTTCGGGCCTAGACCCTTCATCAGAGAGGGGGATGGGGAGAGGGTTCTGGAATAAATAGGGAGAGAGGGGGAGGCGGACCGAAGATGGAGAGAAAACAAGATAGGTAGAGAGGAAAGTATAGGTGAGGAGGTAGGGAGGGGATTGGTCAGTCCTGGGAAGATGGACAGGTCAAGGAGGCGGGATGAGGTGGTAGGTAGGAAATGGAGGTGCGGCTTAAGGGGGAGGAAGGGATGGGTGAGAGGAAGAACAGGTTATGGAAGCAGAGGCAGGCTGGGCTGGTTTTGGGATGTAGTGGGGGGAGGGGACGAGCTGGGCTGGTTTTGTGATGCAGTGGAGGGAGGAGAAGAACTGGGCTGGTTTTGGGATGCAGTGGGGGAAGGGGAGATTTTGAAGCTTGTGAAGTCCACATTGATACCATTGGGCTGCAGGGTTCCCAAGCGGAATATGAGTTGCTGTTCCTGCAACCTTCGGGTGGCATCATTGTGGCACTGCAGGAGGCCCATGATGAACATGTCGTCTGAGGAATAGGAGGGGGAGTTGAAATGGTTCGCGATTGGGAGGTGCAGTTGTTTGTTGCGAACAGAGCGGACGTGTTCTGCAAAGCGATCCCCAAGCCTCCATTTGGTTTCACCAATGTAGACGAAGCCACACCGGGTGCAATGGACACAATATACCACATTGGCAGATGTGCAGGTGAACATATGCTTGATATGGAAGGTCATCTTGGGGCCTGGGATAGGGGTGAGGGAGGAGGTAGGGGGGCAAGTGTAGCACTTCCTGCGGTTTTAGGGGAAGCTGCCGGGTGTGGTGGGGTTGGAGGGGACTGTGGAGCGGACAAGAGAGTCGTGGAGAGAGTGGTCTCTCTGGAATGCAGACAAGGGTGGGGATGGGAAAATAGCTTGGGTGGTGGGGTCAGATTGTAGATGGCGGAAGTCTCAGACTTTAAGGAGTTTACTTACTTTTTTACACACTTTGATTCAATTATTATTTCAGGAATATTACATATGTTTCTGTTACTTTAATTTTGGCTCTTGTTTTTATTTCTAACTGTTGAATTCTAAGATGGTACTGGAGAGTGGCTACCCTACACCTGTTTCTCTGTACTCTTGTACTTAGGTACACATGACAATAAAAATGTAATCTATTCCAATGGAAGTTATTCAAGACAACTTCTAACTTCTTTGAGTTTTAAAAATGGAAAAATAATAATGGATTTACAGATAAAATTGTCTGACTCACTCTGTTTAGAGCTAAAATGGATTACTTGAATTGAGGTAAGAATTCAATTGCTTAAATAAAAATCGGAATTCACAAACTGGACTTACAATTGTATAATGTCAAAAATTAATCGTTTTGAATTCAATTCAATACTGTCTCTACTTTATTAACTCTGAACTGAATGGATTTATAAGGTGATTTATGTTGGATTGGGTACTACTGACTTTAACCATACCAACTGCAAGGTAATAAAACTTCAGCATAATATGAACAAATGGTACACATTTCACATTGCATTGCTATCATATAAGTTTTCTACAATACAATTCATAAATATATTTTGGACCATTTACTCCAAAACCTTAGAAATCAGGCACTATCTTATCGAAGACCAACACAGTCTCAGGGTAAAATAGTCTACTCCTGCTCCTAATTCTTCTGTTTTTATAAAGATAATATGGAGGGAATACAACACTGGGAGACAAGTGAGCAGGAGCAGATGAAGGTGGCAAGAAAGATTAAAGACCAGAGCAAGACAGAAGGTTATACATCTAAGATAATAAAATGTGAGGCTGGATGAACACAGCAGGCCCAGCAGCATCTCAGGAGCACAAAAGCTGACGTTTCGGGCATAGACCCTTTGTCAGAGAAGGGGATGGGGTGAGGTTTCTGGAATAGATTGGGAGAGAGGGGGAGGCGGACCGAAGATGGATTCTAGATTTCAAGGGACAAGTATTGATAAAAGAATGGATTTTCCCTAAGCATTTGCTGAATGTGTGGGAGCTTCTAAAACGTGTTGGATAAATCCATTTTACTAGGATTCTTTAAGCATGGAATATACACTTGGTAATTAAGCAGGAAGCATATTATGGCCTCAATGCTTCTTGTAATGAAGTTCTCAAAAGGGGGATCATAGAAATGGTTGTACCTACTTAATGCATCTCTCTGGGAAATTTTGGGACCATGCAGTTTTCTGACTCAGTCATCTTCTCCACCTCTCACAGGCTAGCAAAGTAAATAAGTGATTGTTTCACTCAGATCACTTAACCACACTCTTACATCCATAGGGCTGGTAAATTGAATTTAAGTCATCTGTCATAGAGTCATAAAGAACAGAAATAGGGCCTTTGGGCCAAACATCCATGCCAACAAGGTTGCCTAAATTGAATTAGTTATATACATCTGTGTTTGGCCCATTTCCCTCTCAACCTTTCTATCCATGTACCTGTCCAAATGTCTTTTAAATATAGTAATTGTACCCACCTCTACAACTTGCTCTGGCAACTTGTTCCATATACACATCTGCCTCTGTGTGAAAAAGTTGGCCCTTGGGTCTGTTTACAATCTTTCCCCTCTCACCTTAAACCTATGCCTTCTAATTTTGCACTCTCTTACTTGGGAGGAGACCTTGGCTATTCACCTTATCTATGCCCCTCATGATTTTATAAACCTCTATAAGGTCACCCCTCAGGGAAAAAAGTCCGAGTCTATCCAGCCTCTACTCATAACTCAAACCTTTTAGTCTCAGTAACATTCTTATAAATGTTTTTTGCACTCTTTCCAGTTTAATAACATCCTTCTTAAGACAGGGTGACCAGAATTGTATACAGTACTCTAAATGTTCCCTTACCAATGTCTTGTACAGCTGTAACATGACAGCCCAACTCCGGCACTCAATGCCTTTCATGACCAATGAAGGTAGGTCTGACAATCACCTTCTTCACCATTCTACCTGTGACGCCACTTTCAAGAAACTATATGCTTGCTACCCTAGGTCTCTTCGTTCAACAGCACTCCCCAGGGCCCTCCCATTAACTGTGTAAGTCCTGCTCTTGTTTGTCTTACCAAAATGCAACACTTCACACTTTTGTTGGCAACAATTCAGTAACCTCCTGATCCTCCCAGACCAGAGATCCATTTAGATCTAACTACTGCAGCAGGTAGGAAATTGTTGCTGTCTGCATGTCGATTTGCTCACATCTAAGTTTCTAGTCCAATAATGAGAAACATCTTTTTCTCATCACTTGCAGCATGCTACCAGCCTTGCCATGTATCTGAGCTATTGTTCAGATGTCATGTGGTGATGTGTATATGACTCCAGTTGTCATGTGATGAAACACATGCATTTAATAGTAGCCGGATTTGCTGTCACATTCCTGAGTAGAGGCCTGAGACAAACGAGTAGGGGATGACCACTGTATCCAAATAGTCAGCCTTTAAGCTGTTGTGCAGAGGCTGATGGAGTTGGGGTAGATGTTGGTGGGGGATGATTTGCAAACATTGGAGATTTCTGCCGTAGAGAACCATGGGTATGTTTGCCTGAGCTTACGAACTCTATTGGTTGATTATGAATTGACCAAACATATACACCTTCCACTCTTCCCTCCTCCTTCATTCAAAAAGCAAATACAATGGCAGATGCCCCTTAAGCATGACTACACAAGTTTTCATATATCTTAAAAAGCAAAAAAAAGCACACAAGCTACTACAAGAAAAGTATCTCCAAAGGTTCCATAATTAGTCCAAGATTAGTGAAGGAATTGCTTAAATCTTGTCACTTCATGATTTGTGTATTCCATGACAAATCAAATGCTGGGCATGAAGGTCTTGGGTGTTAATAGACACGTCACTTAAGCCATCAGCACAATATCCCTAGGCAGTGAGAAAAAAAAACAAACATACAGGGGGAAATGGGATATATAATCTGAAATATCATTTTAAAACTGTCATGGGCCCTGGTGAAATCACATTTGTACTACATGTATAATTTTGTAGTATGGGCTCGCAAGCTCTTTAGTTTTAATTTCAGCTCTAATCTTATTTATTTGCCTTTTCCTTATATCTAATTCAAATCTGCTTTTTCAAACATGTGTGTGTTTTTTTTAATGTGGCAATGTAAACTAGGAATCACCTGTCCCAGGCCAAGTTCTGTCAAGATGGAGCTTACATGCACAATGTTCGTTTAACCCACTTTGTTACTTGAGACTTTGAAGGAGTATTTTCACCTCTGAGGTTGGTCTATTTGTTCCACTGAAGTCTTCTTTGAAACCTCTCTTAAACTTCTCCCAAACTCTGTTTTCTAGTAAATACAATACTCATTATGTCAGCACTTTTACGTAACAATAAACTTTCAATTCTGATATCATGCTGATAAAATCTCATCCCACCTGATATTTTCTTATAAACCGATGCCCCTGTAATGTAATATTTCAATTCTGACAATAGAAGCTGATTCACTTTTGTTCTTCAACTATTGTCAGTTAACCAATTCCTGAACAATCAAAACAATTATGCTTACAATCTTCTCAGTTTTGCCTTCTCTTAACTTGCACACATCTTCAAAGTCCATCTATTATTACTTTGCTTGATACATTATGATAACTTCTCGCAAATGCACTGCCACTTCTTTTGTCATTAACTCTTCTTACCTTTTACTTTAAAGCCAACCTTCCCTCTTGCTTGTTTATCCCCAACCTCTTTACAGCTCCCATACTTGCTTAAATTTATTATATACGTAAAATTTCCGGTTTTATTCAAGCGTCACCAACTTGGAATACTAGTTTCGCCAGTTTGTGGATGCCACTTGAGCCTTTGATTGTTCAGAGCACTTTCAGTTTTATTTTCAGATTTCCAGCATCTGTCATATTTTACCTTTGTAGTCGTTCAGTAATATCATTGTCTTTGAGTCGCAAGATTGTGGTTTCAAGTCCAGCTTAAGGACAAGAAGTAAATATCTGGCATACTGACCTCGACATTGCAGAGACTGAGTGCCAGCTCTCAGATACCTCGTCCTATCTTCCCCTGGACCATGACCCCACATTGTTGCATCAGGCAATTGTATCAACTATAGTAATTGACCTCATTTCATCTAGTGATTCACCTGCCCCCTCCAACTGCCTCCAAGCTGATAGTCCCCTAGCCCTACGCAGTTCACTTCTACCTCCTTCTGAAAATCCACAAACAAGACTGCCTGGCAGACCCATTGTTTCAGCCCGCGCCTGCCCCACAGAACTCAGCTCCTGCTACCTTGACTCAGCTTTCTCTCCCCTGGCCCAGTCCCTGCCCATGAACCTCAGTGATTCCTCTGACACTTTATGCCAGTTTCAAAATTTCCAGTTTGCAGGCTCCAGCCACCTACTCTTGACAATGGAAGCGCAATCTGTTAAATGCCCAACGCCCACCAGGATGGTCTTAGGGCTCTTTGCCTCTTCCGAGAGCAAAGACCTGAACCATTCCCACCCACCACCAGCTCATCCTCACCCTCAACAACTTCCCTTTTAAATCCTCTCATTTTCTTCAGGTCAGAGGCGCGTCCATGTGTACTGCATGGGCTCCAGTTATGTGTATCCTTTCATGGGGTACCTGGAAAATTCTTTGTTCAAATACTGTTCCAGCCCCACCCACAACTCTTTCACCAAGATATTGATGATATCATCGGTGCTGCTTCCGCCTCTCATCCAGAATTGGAAAAGTTCACCAATTTTGATTACAATTTCCACCCCACCCTCACTTTCACTCTTTCTGGTCTGTCTCAGACTTGCTTATCTCCAACGACTGCTTGAATTCTATCATTCATTGTATTCCATGTGCTATCTTTATCAAATTCAGATTTCCCTCTTAATTTCTCCATTGTCACAATCATGTATATAAAAAAATACAAAAGTCAGTTAATTCTAACTAACTGCTATAAGATTCTTTTATTATTAGTTTTCATTAACGAGTTAGTTATCAAGTGTGAAGTTATACAACTACTTCTATTGTTAGCGTCTTGTAATTAATAAGTTGCAACCAATCTATTTCATTCATGCGTGTACCACACATCGTTTTTTAGAGAAAAGAGAATGCAGTTCCTGAGACTAATTAACTTTCCCATCTGTATTTAAATATTTTTCCACCAATGCTTCCACTATAGTTTTGATTATGCATGTATCTAAGTTTAGGTTGAAATCTAGGCCTATGATTATCTCAAGAATCTTTAGCTACAGCCTATTTCTTAATATTGTGTATAACTTGAAAGCAACAAACAATTACTACAAAATTACTTGAGTTGTTTCTGCAACTGCATAGAGAGTTAGTCTGACTGGTTGAAAGGGTGTGATTTACATCCATTGTTCTAACTCGTGATATTCACTTAATGGGACAATATCATTTCAATAATGAGGCCAGCATTAATCACTTGTCTATCCTTAGGCATCCTATTTATCAAACTATTTGAGATGGTTGCTTGTAGAGCACCATGTCGACTTAGGAGTAGTCATGTTCGAAGTACTATTATGTTTCACTGTAATGTTCGAGCAGGGTCCCATTTTGTTTTAATATTTGATAACAAAGTGTGAAGCTGAATGAACACAGCAGTCCAAGCAGCATCTCAGGAGCACAAAAGCTGACGTTTCAGGCCCAGACCCTTCGTCAGAAAAGGGGGATGGGGAGAGGGTTCTGAAATAAATAGGGAGAGAGGGGGAGGCGGACTGAAGATGGTTAGAGGAGAAAATAGGTGGAGAGGAGAGTACAGGTGGGGACTTGGGGAGGGAATAGGTCAGTCTGGGGAGGACAAACAGGTCAAGGAGGCGGGATGAGGTTAGTAGGTAGGAAATAGAAGTGCGGCTTGAGGTGGGAAGAGGGGATAGGTAAGAGGAAGAACAGTTTAGGGAGGTGGGGATGAGCTGGGCTGGTTTTGGGATGCAGTGGGGGGAGGGGACAAGCTGGGCTGGTTTTGGGATGCAGTGGGGGAAGGGGAGATTTTGAAGCTTGTGAAATCCACATTGATTCCATTGGGCTGCAGAGTTCCCAAGAGGAATATGAAGTGCTGTTCCTGCCACTTTTGGGTGGCATCATTTTGGCACTGCAGGATGTCCAGGATGGACATGTCGTCTAAGGAATGCGAGGGGGAGTTGAAATGGTTCGCAACTGGGAGGTTCAGTTGTTTATTGCGAACCGAGCGTAGGTGTACTGCAAAGCGGTGCCCAAGCCTCCATTTGGTTTCCTCAATGTAGAGGAAGCCACAACGGGTACAGTGGATGCAGTATACCACATTGGCGGATGTGCAGGTGAACATCTGCTTGACGTGGAAAGTCATCTTGGGGCCTGGGATGTGGGTGAGGGAGGAGGTATGGGGGCAGTTGTAGCACTTCCTGCAGTTGCAGGGCAAGGTGCCAGGTGTGGTGTGGTTGAAGGGGAGTGTGGGGTGGACAAGAGAGTCCTGGAGAGAGTGATCTCTCCGGAAGGCAGACAAGGGCGGGGATGGAAAAATGTCTTGGGTGGTGGGGTCGGATTGCAGATGGTGGAAGTGTCGGAGGATGATGCGTTGTATCCGGAGGTTGGTGGGGTGGTATGTGAGGATGAGGGGGATTCTCTTTTAGCGGTTATTGCGGGGACGGAGTGTGAGGGATGAGTTGCGGAAAATACGGGAGACACGGTCGAGGGCGTTCTCGACCACTGCAGGGGGGATGTTGCGGTCCTTGAAGAACGAGCACATCTGGGATGTACACGATTGGAATGCCTCATCCTGGGAGCAGATGCAGCAGAGGCAAAGGTATTGGAAATAGGGGATGGAATTTTTGCAGGAAGGTGGGTGGGAGGAGGTTTATTCTAGATAGCTGCGGGAGTCGGCAGAACACTTACGCGCAGTTTGCAATAAACAACTGCACCTCCCAGTTATGAACCATTTCAACTCCCCCTCCCATTCTTTAGATGACATGTCCATCCTGGGCCTCCTGCAGTGCCACAATGATGCCACCTAAAGGTTGCAGGAACAGCAACTCATATTCCACTTGGGAACCCTGCAGCACAATGGTATCAATGTGGATTTCACAATCTTCAAAATCTCCCCTCCCTCCACTGCATCCCAAAACCAGCCCAGCTCGTCCCCGCCTCCCTAACCTGTTCTTCCTCTCACCTATCCCCTCCTCCCACCTCAAGCCGCACCTCCATTTCCCACCTACCAACCTCATCCCACCTCCTTGACCTGTCCGTCCTCCCCGGACTGACCTATCCCTACCTACCTCCACCTGTACTCTCCTCTCCATCTATCTTCTCCTCTATCCATCTTCGATCTGCCTTCCCCTCTCTCCCTATTTATTTCAGAACCCTCTCCCATCCCCATTTTCTGATGAAGGGTCTAGGCCCGAAACGTCAACTTTTGTGCTCCTAAGATGCTACTTGACCTGCTGTGTTCATCCAGCTCCACACTTTGTTATCTCGGATTCTCCAGCATCTGCAGTTCCCAATATCTCTTGCTTTAATATTTGTTGTCCATTTTGTGTCTTTCAAACATGGGTCGACCTTACAAAGGCATATGGTATGCTTGTCTTTATCAGTCGGGGAATTGAGTACAAGAGTCAGGGTAACATGTTTTAACTTTATAAGGCTTTGGTTAGGCTATAGTTAAGAGTGTTATGTTCAATTCTGGTCATCACATTACAAGAAGGATGCGGAGGCTTTGGAGAGGATGCAGAAGAGGTTTACCAGGATGCTGATAACACGGTGTGAAGCTAGAGGAACACAGCAAGCCAGGCAGCATCAGAGAAGCAGGATGCTTCCTGGATTAGGTGGTATGAGCTAAAAGGAGATGCTGGAAAAACCCATGTTGTTTTCTCTGAAGTGGCAAAGGCTGAGGAGAGATTTGAGAAAAGTCTATAAAATGAGATACATAGATAGTGTTTATGGCCAGAATCTTTTTCCCAGGGTTGAAATGTCTAATACTAGGGGGCATGCATTCAAGGTGTGATGGCCGAAGTTCAAAAGTCAATGTGAGGGGCAGGTTTTTTACACAGAGACTGGTAGGATCCTGGAACTCACTGCCAGGCATGGTGGTGGAGGCAGATATGATAGGAGTGCTTAAGAGGCTTTTAGAGAAGAACATGAAAATGCAAGGAATAGAAGGATATGGACCAATGGCAGGCAGAAAGGACTAGTTTAATTCAGCATCATGTTTGGCACAATATCATGGATTGAATGGCCTTTTCCTGTGTTGTACTGTTCTAGGCATTATGTTCTATGTATACCGTAGTCCTGCTGTGGTACAATCATGTTTGTACAATTCTAGCTTAACCTTAAATGCATTCTGCATCTGAGCCTGGAAAGGAAAAATTATGAAGATGTTCTGATGAAGCATTTGTCCCTATGCAGTTTTCTGTTTTCCCCCTTCAAAGAGCGATTGATGTGTGTATTTCGTGCATTTTCTGATTTTATTTTCAGTGGGATTTTCTAATCCAATTGCGTGTTTATTCAGGCAGGAACAAACAAATATAATTGAATACTAACTCAATGTTAAGAGACAATTTTCTAACAAACATGACAATATTTATTGCAACAGTCTAAAACATGAAGATTCTGCTTTAATTTCATGCAATGATATATTTTAAACACACTGAACAATTCTTGTGAAAAGCATCTGCTTTCGGGCAGTAAAGGAGCAAAAGGGGAGGGAAGTCAAGTTGGGGAAATCACTTGTTCACGTGGAACTCCTGCCCACTTGACTGACAATGTTGGCAAAATACCCCGTTGTATGCACCATCTTCAGAACTATCAAGATGTTCTGACATTTCCTATCACAAGGTGGCATTAAAGGATAGTTTTGCACAAATATTTTCAGGAACAATTTTTTAAAAATGCATTGATCAAGTTGATTCACTTCACTGAGAATGTGATTACAGTAAATTAGGTCCCCGAAATACATGTATATTCATTAGTCCTGATACAAAAGAGTTTCATTTGATTCACTGAAAAAGGACTAAAATTTGGGGTTTTGGACTCAATGAATGAAATCCTTGGCTCCTCACTATTTGTGGTAAAATTATAACTTTATTAAATAAAAACGAGTCCCATGTGATTCCACATTCTGTATATCACTCTCTTGGGATCACTTCTTGAAGCATCCCTTTAACTTACATGTGCCACCTGGGGCCTGTGGTGGAGCCACTGGTATTTTCCAAACAATGGTACACAGACATATTTAGCAGGATTTGGTGGGGTCACCTAGTAAAGACTAGGTATGACTATGTAGTTCAATAATAAAACTCTGAACTTCAGTGGAGTCCTTTTTTGGCTTCTGTACAAACCAACAGCACTCTCAGAGAAACAACTCCATTGGCTGTTTTTAGTTGTTTATGCTATTTCTCCAGGGATTCTGCCAAGGTCCCATGGGAAAACCTAACTCAAGGGATCTATGAATATTCACAGGTCTTATGAGTTCACCCTCTGATACTACATCAGGCTTAGACTGAAGTGCGAGTGCCAGGTGCAATCACAGCAACTGTCATGGTAATCCTGTAGATGAAGTATATATATAATGTATATATGTTCCCAATTTTTGCCCAGCTTTGAGACCTTAGTGTGGCAAGATTATTTTTAACTACAACTTCAAAGTTATTCTCTTGATACTCTGCACCTAACTTATTTGCACAACATTCACCTTTAAGTCTACAGGATAATCCTTGCCTTACTTCACAAGTGCCATTAAAAGCCTCAGAGATATTATATTTTAATCTGCCGACATTTTCTTTAAAAAAAGAAAAAAAAAATTACTGTATGTGCATGCAGCACTCCAAGGAACAATGACCTTGGTGTTGCTGGCCAGGATCCAATTACCTGACTACAGCCTAAGGCTTCCAAGTACAGATTTGTGGGGCTTATTGCTGCAAGGATATATCAGAATTAATATAACTGTGAATTTACAACACACTTTGGAACTGGGCAATATCCCAAGCTGCTAGCATTAGTTCAGAAAAACAACCTGCATTTCTCTACGCGATCAGAGTGTGTAGATATTTACTGCATGTAAACTGAATGCTGGTTGGTTGGTTTAAACAAATATGAATTGCTTAAGAGATACTAGGAACCTCAGATGCTGGAGAAGGGTCTAGGCCCGAAACGTCAGCCTTCCTGCTCCCCTGATGCTGCTTGGCCGGCTGTGTTCATCCAGCGCTACACCTTGTATATCTATGAATTGCTTATTTATGGTTATACTTAACGAGCCACTGTTACTTTGATGGATTACGAAACATGAAGATGCAAAACCTCAGTCAACTGCCAATTTCACCAAAATGACATTTCTAACCCTAATTGAACATCAATATGATATTGTACAAAACCTCAACTAGATTTCACCCCAGTTTTCAGCATATCATTAGCTTGATAAAATCAAATTCTCATGTCACTTTTTTAAATGTCTAAATTGTTTATTTCTGGATGACTTTACATTCCTGAAGAGAGAAGTTCAGATTTCCACCCTGCTCCATTTGTAACTCTTCCCTACCCTGATAACTCTGTTTGCATTTCTGGGGATAGGCTTGCCGTCAATACCCACTACAAACCCCTGATTCTCACAGTTATCTGGTCTATACATCCTCCCTCCATGCTTCCTTTAAAGACTCTGCTCCATTCTCCCAGTTGCTCTGGCTCTATTACATCTGTGCTGATGATTTCACCTTCCAAAGGGGTGCGTCAGAAATGTCCACCTTTTCCCTCAGTTTAGGATTGCCCACCAGCAAGGCTGACTTAACCTTTAACTGTATCTGATCCATTTCCCACATTTCTGTCCCTCACTCCTTCTCCTCCCTCCCACAACACCCATAGCGTTCCCCTCATCCTCACTGCCAGTCCACCAGCATCCACATCATATGTCATTTCCACCATCTCCAATGTGGTACCACCACTATCTTCAAAATAAATACCAGCTTTTCTTAGTTCTTAATTCATCTGCAGAAGGGTCACTGGATCTGAAATGTTAACTCTGTTTTCTCTCTACAAATGCTACCAGACCTGCTGAGTTTCTCCAGCAGTTTTTGTTTATGTTTCATTTCCTGTGTGCTAGGTGCTGTTCAAACCATTGAGAAGACTATGAAGTGCAGCTCTTTGTTTGCAGCCTTTGTAGTAGTGTGAGGTGGGGTTAAAATATGATACCAGAGGCATGAATTATGCAAGATTGCAGAAGCAGCAAGCACTTCTGCCTCTGCTACCACACAATTCATAAAGGAAGGTGCCATAGAGCCCAGATACACATTCAATGCAGCAAGCAGCAGAAGACTATGAGAAGTTGCCATGGGCCATAACGTGAAACCCTCCAATGTAACTTCCTGAAATTATCACTTTGCCAAAAAAGGCAAGGTTCATCCCATGCATCTTTAATGAGAGTTTATACACATGGAGCAGGCCAGTTAGAACTGAGGTGAGGAGAGTTTTTTTTTTCATCCAGAGCGTGGTGAGCCTACAAAAACCAGTTGAGGCCAGAATATTAGATATAACTAGACTATTCAAGAAGAGTCTAGGCCCAAAATGTCAGCCTTCCTGCTCCTCTGATGCTGCTTGGCCTGCTGTGTTCATCCAGCTCTATACCTTGTTATCTCAGATTCTTCAGCATCTGCAGTTCCTGTCCCTCTGAGGCCAGAATATTGAATGTTTTCAGAAAGGAGTTAGATATAGGTCGTAGGGATAAAGGGATAAAAGGATATGGGGAGAAACCATGAACAGGTTACTGAGTTGGACGATCAGCCTTGATTATATTGAATGACAGTGCAAAATCAAATGACTGAATGGCCTAATCCTGCTCCTATTTTCTATATTTCTACATAGAGAGGGGAGAATGTGGGAGGCCATCTAGGAGTGCATTGGAATCATCAATTCTAAAGGTATCAAAGCTATTAATGAGCATTTCAACAGTGGCTGAACTGAGATGAAGTAAATTTGGGAATTGTTATAGAGTTGCAAATAGGCAGCCTTAGATACAATGCAAATATGCTGTCCAAAACCCATCTTAGGGTCAAATATGACAAGAAGATTGCAAAAAACAGTTGGGTTTTGTTTCAGACAGTTGCCAGGGAGAGGAATGGTTTGGGTAGCTAGGCAACGCTATTTGGAGTTGTAATTGAGGACAATGGCTTCAGTCTTCCCAATGTTTAATTAGAGAAAATCTTTATTCATCCAATTTTGGATATCAGATAAGCAGTCTGATTATTTAGCAACAGAGGATAAGTTGAGCGACAAAGTGGTGAGGCAGGATTTGGTGTTGATGTACATGTGAAAACTATTGTTGTTTTTTCAAATGATGTTGCTGTGGGGCAACATCTAGATAATAAACAGAAGGGAAAGATATTGTGGGGCTAGCAATACTTTTATTGTGGGAACAGAAAGAGAAGCCATTGCCAGTGAGACTCTGGCAATGAGTAGATATGAAACCAGTTGAGAAAAGTCTCTTTCAGGTGGGCAAAAATAGAGGGATGCTAGAAATGAATGGTGTGATTAGTGCTGTCAAATGGCATTCCGAGATTGTGAAGGGTGAAGAATCACTAACTTAAAATCTGAAACATTTGATGAATTATTAATTAGACCATGATTCATTGCCAACAGAAGACATTGTCAACGCATCACTCCATTTGACTACAACTTTGATTCACTGCAGGTTTTGTCTGAAACATCAACAGAAGCAAAACGACACTCTCTTTTATTTTCATTTCTTTGACAATCTTCAACAGGCACAATGGAACTAGATATTCACACACGAAACATGGCAGATCCATCTCTATGGAAACAACCCCCAAATGCAGAATCTTTGCTCTGGTGGAAAAGTAGCTTCCCATTGGCCCCAGAAATAGGTGATTGATGAAGCAGGTTTGTTAGAAAGTATCTTAGCCACTTAGCTCCAATAAACGTTTATACACCATGCTGTACACAACCTAATATCCCCCATGCCACTCACCCAGTATATACCATGGACAGACTTTAGGAGTCTTGTGGAGATGTAAAAAAACACAATTCCGACAACCAAAACCATCTCTTATTGATACACACAAGATATGGGGAGAGATCTCTTTATCATGAAACTGGTAGTGGGACATTGCATGTATGAACTCTTATGCACGTTATTTTCAGCTTCCTCTATTCATCTGGGATCAAAGAATTGATCCTTGAAAAACGAAGGATAATTTCGTTACACCTATGTTTGATTCTAAATGAAGGATGTGTCCATCTTAAATCTATTTTGAGTGACAACAGCACCTACTAAATCCATTTTAAAGACCCTAATTTATTAAAATGCATGAAGAAATAGACACTTAGAATGTTTATGTAGCATGCTGATAATAAAACAAATCATATTAGTGAAGTATGAATTGTATTTTACATGGAAATATTTTTTGTTTAGTGAAGGAGTATAAAACTAATTCTTTGTGTTCCACATACTCTTACAAATTTGTCTCTTAATGTCTGGTGTATGGCAGAAGATAAGGGTGTATGCAGTGGACTAAGAAATACATTTTAGATAGACATTTGTCGCTTGTCTTGCTGTTGGTTTTACCAATAAACAAAGTATCAATTTCTATCTTTTGATTCATCAATCATTGAAAGAAAAATATCATTCGCCATCAGAAGATATCCAGATAATGATCTCACCTCATTTCCTAAATAATTCTTCAGGTTCATGCTTTTTATGGTATTGGTGATTTAAATGCCCAGATTGTCGCTTTTCCTCAGGGCTGGAGCCACATTTGTCAATTTCGTGGGACCAGTAAATGACAGTTCCAGGGTATTCGCTATTAATGAATTTTGGACAGCACCAGGTGTGGAATGCTTTAAATTTTACTCTTAATTATTTACATGTATTTCAAATATAAGGGAAATGCATTGAAAGGCCTGGTCGGCTCTAGCCTAAATAAAATATTTATGCTTTACTACAGACCTACCCATCTAAGTCGACACCTCTGGGATGAGAGACATTTTGTCAACATGACCAGATGTTGACATAACCAAAGTCAATGTGAGCTGGAGTCCACCTCTGGGTCTTGCTTACCATTTTAATAGGCCTCCAGACTTAACCCACAAGGATCTGGCCCAGACGTAATGAACCACATTCAGTAAAGGTTGAAAGGCAGAAGAAAAGGAGCTTTTCCAATTTTTCAGGGCAACTCTTTACGACAACTTGGAGATAATGATGTAAAATAGAACAGAAAAATGGAGAGGGCCTTTATTTTGTGGTCAGGTTAGATGAATCGCGACCTATGTGCAGTCTTTTGATTGAAAATAATATGTAAATATGTTCAGGTGGCATATTTTGATCTCTTAGTGTGAGACAGGTAAATCTTGTTAATTTCTATTAAATCCTTTAAACATTTCCCACAGGACTTAAATGGTAATGAAACGTTCACTTGTTCACAGACCATTCTTTAAAATATGCTACTGACATTTGCATTCTTCAGTAAATCCATGGTTTCAAATACAACAATACATAGATAAAAGACTGAAGGGTTTTTGTGCCTATTCATGTAGTATTAAAGATAGCTTTTACATTTCATTTCTTAGTTTCACACAGGATGTAGGATGCCAGGCAAAATGTTAACAATGCATTATTATACACAGCACAAATGTGTTTTAACATTTGAGTCCTGATAGATCTACCAATGAATAGCCCATTTTTCTTCCATAAAAAAACCTACAAAAATAGCTTCAATGATATACAAAAAGTAGTTCTTTAGTTTGCATAGGATATTTTGGTGCCAAAGAAAAAAAAAAGTGCAGAAAATCATAAAACATGATTCAGTGGAGCCTAATTCACATTAGCTCTGACCAGAACTAGGGGAAGAATTCTCAGGACCTTGGGCACCAAAAATACCCAGAGTCCTTTCTGGAATGCCTTGCACACCGTACCTGATCCATTAAAGCATCATTGTGCATTAAAATAATATGAAATATAGGCCCCTGGAATATTTATATTATGCACTAATCACACAGATGGTTGTGAATCAGTTGAATTCTCCACCCCAGAGAGTTGTGGAATCTCAGTCAGTGAGTATATTCCAGATTTTGGATACGAAGGAAAATAAAGGTTATGTGGACAGTATGTTGGAGGATGGAGCTGAGGTCAAAGTTCCTAGTGTATCTTCTACATTCCAGTACTAAAAATCATCAAGATTTAGAATCATACATTGTGGCTTGGCAGTTAGCACTGCTGCCTCACAGTGGTAGGGACTCGGGTTTGATTCCACCCTCAGGCAACTGTCAGTGTGGAGTTTGCACATTCTCCCTGTGCCTGCATGGGTTTCCTCTGGGTGCTCCAGTTTCCTTCCACAGTCCAAAGATGTGTGAGTTAGGTGGATTGGCCATGCTAAATTACCCATAATGTGTGGGTTAGCCAGGATAAATGCAGGATTGCACGGAAAGAGTAGGAGTGTGGTTCT
This sequence comes from Stegostoma tigrinum, assembly GCF_030684315.1. Classification (NCBI taxonomy): domain Eukaryota; kingdom Metazoa; phylum Chordata; class Chondrichthyes; order Orectolobiformes; family Stegostomatidae; genus Stegostoma; species Stegostoma tigrinum. The sequence goes on along the minus strand of NC_081360.1, from coordinate 66,878,967 downwards.
GGGATGCTCTTTGGCAGGTTGATGAGCCATATAGCCTGCTTCTGCGCCATATGGGATTCTATAAGGTTTGGATTACTTTTCTGCTGCTCCCTGTTGCCTCATTTGCTCTGTTTTTTTTTGGATATGGTATACCTAGACTTCTATCCTCATCTATCCATGGTCGATGACCTAAATAGGTGTTCAATTGAATCACTGGCCAAGTTTCTAATCCAGTATTATTTGGCAATTACAGTTTCAGAAATATCTCTAAAGTTTAGCAGCAGTCATCAAGACAGTCTTTCTAATCAAATTTCTTATCTACTTGCTCATCTGGTTCCTGCACTCCTGAAATCCTCATAAAAAGCGTTGAATTAAAACTAGTTTAGGGTTTAACTTTGTATCAGAGATAATGGGAACCGCAGATGCTGGAGAATCCAAGACAACAAAATGTGAGGCTGGATGAACACAGCAAGGCCACATTAAGCAGAGGTTCACCTGCACATCTGCTAATGTGGTATACTGCATCCACTGCACCCGATGTGGCTACCTCTACATTGGGGAAACCAAGCGGAGGCTTGGGGACCGCTTTGCAGAACACCTCCGCTCGGTTTGCAACAAACAACTGCACCTCCCAGTCACAAACCATTTCCACTCCCCCTCCCATGCTTTAGATGACATGTCCATCATGGGCCTCCTGCAGTGCCACAATGATGCCACCCGAAGGTTGCAGGAACAGCAACTCATATTCCGCTTGGGAACCCTGCCGCCCAATGGTATCAATGTGGACTTCACCAGCTTCAAAATCTCCCCTTCCCCCACCGCATCCCAAAACCAGCCCAGTTCGTCCCCTCCCCCCACTGCACCACACAACCAGCCCAGCTCTTCCCCTCCACCCACTGCATCCCAAAACCAGTCCAACCTGTCTCTGCCTCCCTAACCTGTTATTCCTCTCACCCATCCCTTCCTCCCACCCCAAGCCGCACCCCCATCTCCTACCCACTAACCTCATCCCACCTCCTTGACCTGTCCATCTTCCCTGGACTGACCTATCCCCTCCCTACCTCCCCACCTATACTCTCCTCTCCACCTATCTTCTTTACTCTCCATCTTCGGTCCGCCTCCCCCTCTCTCCCTATTTATTCCAGAACCCTCACCCCATCCCCCTCTCTGATGAAGGGTCTAAGCCCGAAATGTCAGCTTTTGTGCTCCTGAGATGCTGCTGGGCCTGCTGTGTTCATCCAGCCTCACATTTTGTTGTCTAGGGTTTAACTTTGTAGTGTTTGTTCATTCTAGACCAATCTTCTAGCAGCCTCGGCATTCTTAAATCTGGATGGTGCAATTGTTCATGATACATATTTGCACGGAGTACCAACTTTGCCATTTTTAAAATTTGTATCATTATTATTATTACTATTATTTTAGTTGTGACATTACAAGACCAGATCAACAAGTATGTCCCTTATTAAAAATATACATGAGGCTTTTACAGGTTGTAGGCCTAGAAAATTTGTTTGTCTATTTGTCTAGCTACATGACTAATCATCATACTCCAATGCAGACAAATGTGTTGCCCATCAGAACCGTAATATCTTTAGGATAATTGAACAAACATACATGAGGGGAAGCTGAAAGGTCACCTTCTCCTGCAATAGGGCATTGTCATCTACCTGCCCTTTGCCAATTTCAGATCGGATGAGAAAAAATGTGTTTTAATTATCACCTATTTGTCCTCTTAAATATCCTAAAAATGTTTAAACTGTTTTGCTCAACAACTTTAGATGATAAATTAAGTAGAGCAGAATAGACTTGAGAATAGTTTCTGTTTCATAGATGAGACAAATTATGACAAATTTTGCTTCCAAGCACATCACAGGCTATGTTCAGTGCATGGAAATGGCAACCTATGTTACTGACTGAAAAAAAAATAAAGAACGTACAGAGAAATATTCCTCTTACCACGCCTGAGGAAACTCTTTGCTCAGATGCAATGCAGCAGGATGGTGGAAAGAGAACGAATGAATCGTGTATTCTACAGACTGTTCTCTCCTGAGATATCATAGCCATTTGACTGCTTGAGCCTTCTCTGCCACTCAAAATTATCATGGCTGATCATCAAGCTCATTATCCTAATTGTCTCCTCCACCATAGACCCCGATCCTTTTATCCAAAAGGTCTATATCCACCTCCATCTTAAAACACAATGTTTTGGCCAGAAACACTTTCTGTCGTATTCCACAGGCTCACCACTCTCTGTATGCAGACATTTCTCCTCATCTCAGTCCTAAAAGGTTTACCCCTCCTCCTTAAGTTATGAACCCTGGTTATGGACTGTCCCACCATCAGGAACATTCTTCCTGCATCTAATTTGTCTAGTCCTGTTAGAATTTTATAGGTTTCTATGAGAATCCACACCTCCACCCCCCAGCTCCCCATGCCTCAACCTCAACATTCTTCTAAACTCCAGTGAGTACAATCCTAACTGACTCAATCTCTCCTCAAATGTCAGGCCTACCATTTCTAGAATCAGTTTGGTAAACATTCACTGCACTGTTTGTAGCAAGAACATCTTTCTTCACATAAGGAGACCAAAACTGCAGACAGTATTCTAGGAATGGCCTCACCCATGCTCTTTATAATTATAGCATGATGTCCTTGTTTAGTGGTTTAAAAAAAACTGCAGATGCTGGAATCCAAGGTAGACAAAGGGGAGGTTGGAAGAACACTGCTGGCCAGGCAGCATCTGGAGGGAAGGAGCAGTAAATGTTCCAGGTATTATCCTTCTTCAGGGCTGGATGTAGGAGTAGGGGAGCTGTAGTTAAAGGCAGGGGAATGGGTGGAGACAGAATGGTAGTGATAGGTGGACAATGGTGGTAGGTACGACCTGGTTGGTCAATGCGAGGGATGAATCCAGTTGGTGGCTGGAAGGCAGGATCAGAAGGTGGATTGGAAGGGAGGAGGTGGAGCTAGAAGGGAAGGTGGGGAAGGAGTGGCAAAGTTATTTGAAATTAAAGAACTCAATGTGAGTCCTCCAGACTCCAGGGTGCCCAGGCAGAAAATAAAGTTTTGTTCTTCAAATTTGCGTTCTGAGTTACTGTGACACTGGAAGAAACTGAGGACGGACATGCCAGAGGGGGGAACAGAGCGGGGAGTTGAAATGGGCAGTGACCAGGAGATTAGGTTGGCTGTTACAGGCCAGGAGGAGATGCTCGGTGAAAACGGTCACCTATCCTTTGTTTGGCCTCACCGATGTCGAGAAGACCACATTGGGAGCACTGGATGCAATAGACTAGGTTGGAAGAAATGCAGGTGAAGTTCTGTCTCACTTGGACTGTTTAGGGCCTTGAATGGCAGTGAGGGAGGTGGTGTGTGGGCAGGTGTTGCATCTTTTACGATTACACAGGAAGGTACTGGATAGGTTGGAGAGGTTGGTGGATAGTGTGGCACGAAATAAGGAGTGCAAAAGAGAATAGTTCTTGTGGAAGGAAGAGAGGGGTGAAGAGTGGTAGTGGAGTCTAATTGGAGTTGGCAGAAGTGTTTAAGGATGATACATTGGATACAGAGGCCGTAGGATGGAAAGTGAGGACTTGATGTTTGGAGTGGGGGAATGGTGGTTAAGAGCTGTGGAGCAGGGAATGAAGGAGGCATGATGGTGGGCTGTCTGGATAACAGAGCAGGGAAAGAGCGTTGCTTGAAAAAGGCAAGCATCTGGGATGCTTAGAAGTGGAATGTCTCCTCATCACAGCATTTGCAATGGAGACGGAGGAATTGGGAAAACGGGATGGAGTTTTTGCAGGATAGAGGGTCGGAGGAGATATGGTCGAGGTTGCTATGGCAGTCTGTGGGTTTATAGTAAATGTCAGTTTGTAAGCTGTCACCAGAAATGGAAATGGAGAGGTCAAGAAAGGGGAATGAGGTGTCTGAGATAGACCATGTGAATTTGAGGGCAGGGTGGAAGTTGTTAGCGCAGTCGTTGGGCTGATTCAGTTCAGCCTGGGAGCAGGATGCAACACCGATGCAATCGTCAATGTAATGGATATTGTCCCATCTTTTGTTTGCAAATAAAAGTTTAACTTCCTGAAGAATTCTCCGTATCTCCTGGTAGTTTCTCCACTACAGTGGCGGAACAGTTAGGAAACTGTACTGGTGTATGTACTGAAGAGGGACTGTTCGAGATAACTGACAAAGAGGCAGGCATAGCTCGGTTGCCCATGGCAACCCCCTCGATTGGAAAAAGTGGGAAAAATTGAAGGAAAAGTTATTGAGGGTGAGGACTAGTTTGGTGAGGTAGAGGAGGGTTTTGGTGGGGGGGATCTAGATGCATCTGTGGGAGAGGAGAAAATTGAGGCCTGTAGGCCATTCTTGTATGGTATGGATATGTCTCGGGATTACACATCCATAGGGAAGGTGAAATGCAAGGGGCCAGGGAACTAGAAGTTACCAAAGAGGTGGAGGACATGGTTTGTGTCCCAGATGTAGGTGGGGAGTGACTGGAACAAGGCAGAGAGAATGGAGTCGAGGTAGGAAGGGATGAGTTCAGTGGGGCAGGAGCATGCAGAGATGATGGGTTGGCTGGCCTTGTGGATCTTGGGGACCAGGTATAACTGGGCAGTGCGGGGCTGGTGAGTATCGGCTGGAGACAGTGGAGGGGAGATCACCAGAAGCGTGAGACCATGGACAGTGTTGGAGATGGTGGCTTGATGGGCCATGGAGGGGTATTGGTCAAGGGGGAGGTAGGACATGGTGTTGAAGAGTTGGCATTCAGCCTCTGTGATAGAGAGGTCCGTTCTCCAGATACCACCTCCCTGCTTTTGTCAGCAGGTTTAATGGTGAAATGGGGGTTGGTGCAGAAAGAGTGGAGCGCTGCACATTCAGAGGGGTAGAGGTTGGAGTGGGTAAGGGGGGGGTGGAGAAATAGAGGCAGTCGCTCTTGCGTTGGCAGTCAGCAATGAAGAGATCCAGGCAGGTAAGAGGCCAGTGGAGGTGTCCAAGAGGAGAAGGAAGGTGGGAGGTAGGAGAAGGGGTCTTTGGACAGTGGTTGGGAGTCTTTATTGAAGAAGAAGGCATGGAGGTGGAGGCGACAGGAGAGAGGTCCATGTCATGGTGCTCGATGAGGTGGGGGGGGGGCGCGGAGATGCACAAACATGAACCCTTTGCTGAGGACAGACTGTCCTCAGACAGTTTGTGGTCCAGGGGAATGTTGAATATGCGGCAAGGTTCATGGGTGGGGTTTTGGGGTGGTATCGAAAGAGGGGATGAGCAAACGGCAATAGCATACGCTGGATGAGGGTTGGATGCGGTGATGAAGACTCTAACTATGAAGGCATACATACAGATTGCTTTCTTGACTGTTTGCCGCGCCCACATGCTTACTTTTAATGACTGGTGCATGAGGACACCCTGGTCTCATTAACATCCTCCCTTTCAATTTACAGTCATTCAAATAATAATCTTTCTTCCCATTTTTGCTATCAAATAGGATAACATCACATTTATCCACATTATACTGCATCTGCCATGCATTTGCTCACTCACTCTTCCTGTCCAAATCACGCATCTCAAACTGCAACATCTCTGCATTGTCCTCCACCTAGCTCACCCTTTCACCCAACTTTGTGTCTACTGTAAATTTTATGATATTACTTTTAGTTCTCTCATCTAAATCATTAACATGTATTGTGAATAGCTGGGGTCCTGGTACCAATTCCTGCAGTATTCCATTAGTCACTACCTGCCATTCAGAAAAAGACCCATTTTTCCTCCTCTTGTTTCCTGTCTGCTGACCAATATTCTATCATTCTCAAGGATAGAAGCTACACCATCTCCAGTCCCATGTGCTTTAATTTTACACATTATTCTCTTTTTGGAACTTTGTCAAAGGCCATTTGAAAATCAAAATTAACTGCATCAACTGGCACCCTTGATCAACTTTACTCGTTACATCCTTGAACAATTCCAATTGATTTGTCAAGCATGGTTTCACTTTTGTAAATCCACACTGGCTGCATTTGATTTTGCCCCTGTTTTCTAAATGCTCTGCTTTAAATTCTTTGATAATGGACTCAAGCACCATCCCCACTGCAGATGTCAGACTCACAGGTCTATAATTCCCTGTTTCCTCTATACCTCCCTTTTTAAATAATAGGGTTACGTTAGCTACCCTCCAATTTGTGGGAACAGTTCTAGAGTCTAAAGAATTTTGGAAGATGACCACCAATGCATCCATTATTTATAAGGTACTTTCAGATATAGATATCAGGCCCTGGTGATTGATCTGACTTCAATCTCATCCCTTTCTCCAACACTATTTCTCTACTAAAACAGATTTTCTGCATTTCTTCTCTCTCATTAAACCTTCTGTTTCCCATTGTTTCTGGAATATTATTTGTGTCCTCCTTTGTGAAGACAGAAGCAAAGCATGAATTAAGTTCACAACCATTTATTTGTTCCCCATTATAAATTCATCCAATTCTGACTATAAGAAAAGGTCATCAGTTTTCACTAATCTTTTTCTCTTTACATACCTAAAGAAACTTTTACAGTCAAATGTAATGTTCACTGCATGCTATTTCCTTTGTATTCACAGTTTGAGGTCATGCTACTTCACCTGGACTAGCCACAGACAGTTGTACGAGAATAGAAGAGGGTTGAGAGGAGATTTTCACAGCTTCTTGCCATTGCCTGTTGGCATTCCAGCAAAAAACCACTGGTACTTACAGTAAGAGAATCAACTGACACTATATGGGTAGCATGAAAATTACACATGGGCACAAACTACATGGTCAGTCATTTCTTGTTCAATTCCAGGTCTTTCCCTTCCAGCAAATAAAGTCAAAATACAGTGGATGCTGGAAATCTGAAATAAAAACAGAGAATGCTAGAGAAACTCAGCAAATCCAGCAGCATCATTGGAGAGAAAAACAGAATTAAGGTTTTGATCCAAAAGGAGTCTTCTTCAGAAGTTCCCTTTCCAGGATGATCTTCAAGCTAAATGATTTGTTACTGCCTTCTAAAGCTTGGCCCAGTCAGTAGGCTGGTTTACTCAAAGAGTGCTTTCAGTTTATGTCAATTGCCCAGACGAGAAAACTTACTTCCGCCTCTTTTATCTGGGTTATATTGGTATACAGCATCTGTTGGGTGGAGACCGAAAGGAAGATTTATCTTAACATAATTTGTGGGCTTAAATGGCCTACTACTGCTTTTAATTCATATGTTTACAAGTTCTTGGAATTTAAATTTTAAAACTGAAATTGATAAATTTTTGTTAGCCAAAGGTTTATTTAGGGAAAGAGCCAAGGCAGTTATATAGGCAGGTTACAGATCAACCACAACATGTTGGCGAAGGAGGAAATTTTCAGGCAGAATAGACTTGATAGGCTCAGGAGGATAAATGTTTCAATGTCCTAAATTATCATCGTGCTAATTGGCTAGGATTTTTATTTTGAATAAACAAACTCCAGAAGAACTAAAATGCACAGAAATTAAAATGCATGTACTATTGTACACCAGAGGGTGAGAACGAATTCAAAACTGAGATGTCATACAAAAATGGCACAACTTTGACTTTGGTCGTCATTCAGAAATGTGATGACTTGAAGAAACGGGGATTTCCAAAGTACATAATTTCTTCTTGGACAGGATTAAATAAAAGAGTATGCTATGTACTTCAATGAAGGGTGATAAGCTGTTTAAATTTTGCATTCATATTACAATATGAGTTCTGAGCTTAAGAACATATAACAGAATTCCTCTAATTCTCCACAGACAAGTGATTCCCCCTTTGACTACTGACAGGGTTGTTGAAGTCATTGAATAAAAATGTCCTCCTTTAATTTATTCCACCATTCCATTACTTTCCAATGTCTTTATCATTAAAATCACCTTGACATCATCTGAGATAACTTTTAATCTTAGTTCCTGTAGCTGTTTACTTCCAGATTCTGTTGGAATTCCTTTGTTTCTAATCAGCTTTGCGCAATCATATTGCATGATTTCATCCTTGTTAATACATTTAATTTGTTAACTAAATTTAAAGTGGTGAAGCTGAAGTCACAATGGAAACAAGTGGACATGGTGTCCTGAAGATAGTGTCACAGGACTAGTAACGTAGATGTTCAGGTTAATGCTCTGGGGTTCTGGATCCAATCCCACCATAGCAGCTGGTGGCATTTCAATTCCACTGATAAATAAAAATCTAGAATTGAAAGTTTGTCTCCGCAATAGTGACCACGAATTTATCATGGATTGTCATTTAAACCCATCCGGTACACTAATGTCATTCAATGAAGAAAATCTACTGACCTTAGCAGGCTTGACCTGCATATGACTCTAGACCTGCAGCAATTTGTCCCCTGAATTTACTTAGTAAGGTCCTAAGTTCAAGTGCAAATAGGGATGGACAATAAATACTGGCCTCGTGCCCACAAGTCCAGAATAAATTTAAAGACCAAGTAACTGTGGATGCTGGAAATCAAAAATAAAATCAGAAATTGTTGGAAAACTCAGGAGATCTAAATTCAGAAGGGTCACTGGGCCCGAAACATTAACCACTTTTTCTCCATGCTGCCAGACCCACTGAGTGTTTTTCAATCAATTTCTGTTTTTGTTCCAGAATAAATTTAAAAGGGAAATTCTCTTTCATGGTCACTCTTGAAAATTGAGACAGCCCAGGAGGCAAGATTCTTGAAAATTGTGGTAGTGGCCCAAACTGCTGCCTCATGTAAAAAGCAAGCATTTTCTGCTCACAAAACTTACCAGATCTACCTTAGCAATTCGATCTACTCACTGCAGGAAATGGCAATAATTTGTATGGACCAACGTCTTGAGAAATTTCTTCACTGGTGTTTCCTTAGTTGTGCAAGGATTGAGAGACTTCCATTGGTTGATGAGCATCCTGCCAGGAGCTAGGACCTGAAATGAATCTAAACCAATGTCACCCAGGGTTGAAGTGGATACTGAATGGCAAGTAGAACTCAATCTCAGGGAAAGGAATCTTCACTGATGCATTTCATCAATGTATACACTTACTTCTGTAAAGTAGGAATGACTGAAAACTACATGGCATTGATCTTTTTACAATTCTAGCTACAAATTTATTGACAATTTGAAAATTCAGTGATAAAATAAATCATAACAGCCAGAGACAATAGGAACTGCAGATGCTGTAGAATCCAAGTTAACAAAGTGTAGAGCTGGATGAGCAACATCTTAGGAACAGGAAAGCTGATGAAGGGTCTAGGCCCAAAACATCAGCTTTTTTGCTCCTAAGATGCTGCTTGGCCTGCTGTGTTCATCCAGCTCTACACTTTGTTATCTCATAAAAGTTAGCAAATCTTTTATTTTATTTTCTGGATGCTTGCATGTCACCCAGACCCAATCTATCAGAATTATTTTACATTGTCACCCATTGAATTCCTCCAAGTCATGCTTTTCCTCCAAGAGTTCTCATGTTAGAAGAAAATTTCTGGTGCTGCAACATTTTGTGAATGTTAGCAGCGGAAGATAAAAAGTTAGAGCTAGAATAATTCTGAATGCTAGTATTGTTTTAAATTGCCGTCCGCTCAAAATTCTGATTCACTTTTGAAGTGGAATTTTATTTATTAAATCTGTTAGTAACGTTGCAGAAGTTTAGGTAAAAACCATGCAAAATATTCCAGAAAACAGATGTAAAATTTTGAGGGATTATCATGGTCAATGCCCCCCACCCATGATATTTCTGTTAACTGAGAATTGATCTTTCAGATAAATTTGTATATGAGTTTGGTTTAATAGCTCTCAATTTTTTGGGAGATTGTTTGTAATTGCTGAGTACCATCAGTTTCATGAAACAAATGTATTCTGGCTTAGTTCATGAAAGTTAAGGAACAAATTCTGTTTCATATCATAATTAGAGATAACTGTCATTCTGATGTCATTTTTTTTGACATGAAGGATATTCTGAATTACAGTATGTTTATTTGCTCTTTTTTGCATCACATTTCTTATTTTCCTCTCCCTCATACATGAATTCCCAAAAGATTTGTCTTGATTTCAGAGAAGGTTCAGCAGATTGCACCTTCCAGAAATGATTCCAGAGTTGAGGGCTTGTCTTATAGAGATGGGACAGTTTAGGTCTATACTCTCAGGAGTTTAGAAGAATGAGGCGAAATCTAATTGAAGTGTATCAGATGCTAATGGGAATTGACAATGTAGACATAGAAGGGATGTTTCCTCATGTGGGGCAATCTAGAACAAAAGGTCATGGTTTTAAGATAAAGAGTAGGAAGTTTAAAACGGAGATGAGACAAAGAACAAAAAGAACAAAGAAAATTATAGCACAGGAACAGGCCCTTCGGCCCTCCAAGCCTGCGCCAATCAAGATCCTCTGTCTAAGCTGTCATCTATTTTTTAACAGTCTGTGTCCATTTGCTCCCTGCCCATCCATGTACCTGTCCAAATATATCTTAAAAGACGCTAACGTCTGTGCGTCTACCACCTCCGCTGGCAACACGTTCCAAGCACCCACCACCCTCTGTGTAAAGAACTTTCCATTCGTATCTCCCTTAAACTTTCCTCGTCTCACTTTGAACTCATGACCCCTAGTAATTGAGTCCCCCACTCTGGGGAGAAAGCTTTTTGCTATCCACCTTTTTGTAGACCTCAATCAGGTTCCCCCCTCAATCTCCATCTTTCTAATGAAAATAATCCTAATCTACTCACCCTTTCTGCATAGCTAGCACCCTCCATACCAGGCAACATCCTGGTGAACCTCCTCTGCACCCTCTCCAAAGCATCCACATCCTTTTGGTAATGTGGCGACCAGAACTGTACGCAGTATTCCAAATGTGGCCGAATTGACTTCGTTCAAAGTTATTTCAATAACACAAACACGTCTCTCATACCTAACCTATGCTTCTACCAATTAAACTGAGTGTTATTAAAGATAAATTCCATTGCAAGTAGTAATACTTTGCATGTATTCACACATATGCACTTGATGCCAGCCCATTCAATGTCTTTAAATATTAGCTTTGTTCTGAATACCCTACTACATTGTCATTTCAGTTGTGTTTGAAGTGAATAGTTACATTCTCCATCTTTTCTCTGATTATATTGTGTCACAGCCACAACTTCAGAACCAAGCAAATGAGGGCAAAAGAGCAATCCAGGGGTTATACTTAGGTAACAGAGAAAATCATGGACCTAAGGTGAACAATAAACAGCGGACAAGCTCAACCTATAACGTGACAGAAATGAGAGGGGGAGGTGCTTTCTTATGCTTAAAAATGTCTCCTTACAAATTTTACTTGTTGTTTCTTCAGTTTATTTTGCTGTGTCTGCATATGCTTTTAAGAGTTAAATTTCCAAACAAAAAACTTTGCAAAATCATAACTGTTTGACTCAGTTGATGTTGCCACTAGATGCATCCTCACCCCCTGTGACTTCACTCACACAAACTCTGAAAGGCCACCCTACCAACACCACCGCCATCGATCCCAGCCACCATCCCCAGTACCCACCTATGCATAGTGATGAGAGACTGGCCGAAACAGTATTGGAATATTCAACTCCAGAGATAACAAAGGCAAGGAGGGCAGTTAGAAACTCAGTTTAAAGTTTTGTCCAAAAGGTAGCTCTGCCAATGTATAGTATTCCCTTAGTACTGCAGTAGAATAACACAAGAGATGATGTGCTCAAGGCATTAAGTACAGCTTGAACCTATAATTTACTGACTCAGTGTGAAAACTATAATCAATGGCCCAAAGTTAACACCATGGTCTGACTTTTTCCCTCCCTGGAGTGGGAGGGGCAATGGTGAGAAAGTTGGAAAAATACAATGCGAATGAAAACTTTGAATCTCTACACTGAGGAAGAAAGATCCTGATTTTCTCCTTAATCTTAAAATGGCATTTTTAGCATTAAGCATTAAGCTTAAAATTATTAAGCATTATTATTATGTCTTGTGTGAAAAAGTTGCTGCTGAAGTCCCGTTTATATCTTTCTCCTCTCACCTTACAAGTATGCCCTACAGTTTTGAACTTCCCCACTATAGGGAAAAGACTTTTGCTATTCACCTTATTTCTGTCTATAATAAGTTTATAAACTTCTATAAGGTCACTCTTCAATCTCCAATGCTCCAGTAAAAGACATCCCAGCCTATCTCGACCATCTTTATAACATAGATTTGGGTGTTAACTTAAAGCTGGACTTCTTCGTGGGGAAGAGAAAAAAGGCTTCAGGTTTGAGTTATTTTATGTAAATGAAAGACAGCTTTCAACCCCATTCTGTAGAACTCAATACCTGATCCCTTATGAATTAATAAACATCAATGATGTAGATTTAAATATAAAGGCATGAATAACAATTTTTCAGATGATACAAAAATTGTTTATGTCTTTAATGATGAAGAAGCAAACTGAAGATTTCTAGATGGGTGGAGGTTTTGAAAATATAATCCATCTGGAAAAAACGTGTGATAATACATTTGGGGACAGCAAATAACACAAGTTAATACACAATAAATGTAACAAACTGAAGAATGTAGAGGAACAGGGGGACCTCGGAGCACATGCTGACCGTCCTCTGATGCTAGCAGGACAAGTACATAAGGTAGTCAAGAAGACATACAGAATGTTTTTCCTTCTTAGATAAGGCAGAGAATGTAAGAGCAGAAAAGTTATAAATTAAACATCTCAAAGTTCAGCAATAGCCAAAATACTGCATACAGTTCTTGTCACTACACCACACAATGGATATGATTGCACTTAAGACAATATGATAGGAGGTTTTGGAGGTCGTTGCAAGGAATGAAAATTTTAATTATGTGAAAATAATAAGCTGAAGTTGTTTTCTTTGGAACAAATGAGTCTGAAGGGAATTGAGGTGCACAATGCTGTAAATGTCAAGATAGAATGGAGTTGAAGACCTATTTTGCCTACCACAGAAGTCAACAACCAGAGGGCTTAGGCTTAATGTAACTTGATTAGAAAGGAGTTGAGGGGAAATACTTTTACCCAAAGTGATATCAGACCTCACAGCCTGAAAAGTTGGTAGCTATAGAAAAGCTGGTCAATTTTTTTTAAAAATTGTATATATGCCTTAAAGTGCTATCACCTTTCAGGCAACAGATCATAACTTGGAGAGTAAGATTTCCTGGATAGGATTTTTTTGGCTACAATACAATGGACTAAATGGTCATCCCTCCGTGTTATAATTTTTTTCCTTTTATGTGAGACAATAAGCAGGATCAAAAAGAATCGAAGACAGAATGTAACCAGGAGACAATCGATTTTCCGTGATAAGCTACAATTTATAAAACCCTTTATAAAACTTAGCGAGTTTTGAGAAGATTTGTAGCTCAGGTTGAGGTTCTGGATGTGAGTTTGCTCGCTGAGCTGGAAGTTTATAAAACTTAATTTATAAAAACAATTTTAAAAAAATTCTCTTAGCTGAATTTTGTCCACAAATATTTTCATCCCTAGATTAAGCTTTATTGTGTAGCAGCATCAATGAGAGTGGAAATCAAGCCATTGGGAAACATTAAAGGTAGAGTAACTGTTGTCCTATCTCTATTCAGAGCTCATATTTCACCTCTTAAATACATCAATGTTCCTAAAAGACATATATGTTAAGAACAAGAGATTGCTATCGTTTACTTCTGTTTGATAATCACTGGAAATTGATCTTAGCATCAGCAAATATTATTTTGAATACATGAACCAAACTTATAGAAGCATACAGCATAGAAACAGGCCCTTTGATCCAACTCATCCAAGCTGACCACACATCTCAATCTGAACTAGTTCCATTTGCCAGAATTTGGCCTATATCCCTCTAAACCCTTTGTCTTCAAATACCCATCCAGATGCCTTTTAAATATTGTAATTGTACCAGCCTCCACCACTTCCTCTGGCAGGTCATTCCATACACCACCATCTGCATGAAAATGTTACCCTTGATGTCCTTTTCAAAACTTTCCCTCTCACATTAAACCCATGCCTTCTAGTTTTAGACTCACCCACTCTAGGAAAAAAACTATTCACCCTATTCATGCCCCTCATGATTTTATAAACTTCAATAAGGTCACACCTCAGCCTTCAATGTTCTGGGAAAAAGCTCCAACTTATTCAGTCACTCCCTATATAAACCCATTTTTACTAGAAGATATAAAGTTGCTTGATAATAAATTCAATGTCAGAAATAAGCATGCCTTTGATTTGCTCATGATACACTTTTTTTTTCACTTTGAGCCAGAAATGGGTTAGTACTGTTTGCTATCAAGACAGTTGAGATGTTTGTAATCAACCTGTTCAGAGATGTTGTTAAACACCTGTAGAGCAGATGGGGTTTGAACCTAGACCTTGTTGGGTCAGAGGTAGGAATACTACCACAGAACCAGAGCTAAACACATGATTGAGAGGTAGTGAGCTTTGGATATAATTTACATGAAAGAAAATTCATTGCTTGATTTTTTTTAAGATGAATTGGGTATTTGAATTTTCAATTATTGCTTGAAAGTTATTATGCATTGTTTATTATACCTTATGTTTTTAGGCATATGCCATGGAGTAAGTGGAGAACGTCTCAATGGCAACTAGTGATGGGCAATAAATACTAGCCTAGCTAATGACTCTGAATCTAAAGAATGAATATTAAAACCCGTAATATCATTCGATAGGGGAGCTGATTTTAGTGCCTACTCTCTGGTTGTTCAATATGACTATCTCACCCCCTTCAAAAAAAAACTTCCAAAACACCTCCGCAATAAAACACTAGATGACAGGTGTTGACAAGCAATCGCCAAGAACTTGTTTTTACACACATATATTAACAAACCATTACAGTGTGTATGTTTGTTATATTTCACGTGTCAGGTTTCAGTGTTTAAAAAACCAGTCATTTCACGCTGTTTACTTCAGACTTGCAGCTGGGTACGTGCTTGTTTCTGCCAATCTGCAAATATACTCACTAACACTGATTGATCCAGTCAATGATCTGGACTGGGTAGGAATTGGATTCGACTAGAGCAAAATTGAGGGGTAGATCCGCTACTTTCGGCCCGTGTGGGTTTTTTTTTGAAGGAGGAAGACGAAGGATGTCTTCAAATGCACATTGACTATCTATTAAAGTAAAGACGCGAATGTTTAATTCGATACGAGGAGTTGCATTCCGGATGTGGGTTTCGGTTTCTGTTTTATAAACAACAGTTAGTAAAGCAACAGATTTCCCAGCATCAGTGAGAGAGAGAGTGTGAGTGAGGCGGAGCCAACAATATCTGAGCAGAGGGGCGTGTTTCGAGCGCAGACAGACGTTTGCTTTTTCCCGGTAATGAAAGGTTGGAGGGAGCTTGGAAAGTGTTTCAAACGCGACTCCAACCAGAAATTAGGCATGTTCCCGGCGCAGGAGGGATCGGAGGATTAAAGGCAAGACTGGGACGGCTGAGAACGCCTTTTGTATATGCTGAGGAGTGGCGGTGCGGGAGGGCAAGGGCTGTTTTTTTTAGTTTTATTTTATTTCTTGATCAGAGAAGTTTGAAGTGGAAGCAAGGTGTGCCCGACAGAAACCTGCTGGCGCTGTTGGAGTCAGCCGACTAGCAAACATGACAGCCACCGCCGCGGAAGGCAAGAGGTTCAGACCGAGAGAGAGCATCTCGTTTTCCGAGCGGCGAGCTTCTGTGTCCTCGGAGGTTCTGTACAATGAGCTGAGGGAAAGCTCAGGCAAACCCCTGGTGCCAGGTTTGATGGACCTACTGACGCAATTCGCCAAGGCTTTTGGCTACCTCTTCCCCGTCTACCTGACTGGCTATTTCGGATTGAGCCTCACCTGGATCGCCTTCGGGCTGATCGTGTGGTTCTGGTGGAAGAGGAACAGAGGCTGGAAATTTGCACGTTGGCAAACAGCATTGCAGTTGTTGGAAGATGAAAAGTTTGTGATTACCAATGAGATTAAGCAAGATCTTCCAGCCTGGGTGGGTATAATCGTCGATTAAGCTAATTAAAATCAAATCAGATATTTAAGACAATGCGTTCATGTGCATGTAGGCGTATCCTACAAGGAACCTGTTTTATTCATCTGCGCAATTTATAATCATTGTCATTTTAGATTTATTGTTACTTGGCAACCAGATGGCAGCACACGATTCTGGATCTTGCTGTTTCCCGGTGGTAGTTTCAAAACTTTTTGATAGCTGTTTATTACTCCAGCACGTACCCTCCCTCTCTGGTGTCTGAATTCCTTGGCTCCCTTCGGTCTGTTCAACTATACAGCCTGAGCTGGAAGTTTGAATAATTCTGCAGCACATGCTGTCAAGCTGTTGGGCAATTGGACCTGGGCCGGCTGTTGCCCAAGTTCGACAGGTTTCTCCATCTTTTGAGCAATTTGTCACCATTTGACTTATTATAATAACTTTTAAAGGAGAACTTCCTTACTGGTCTAATCTAAAGAAAGATCTACTGCAAACAGACGTTACGTAAAACCAATATATCCGTTATGATTTACAAAGAAATGCCGTACTGTTTCTCACTCCACAAGTGGTGCCAGACTTGCTGAGTTTCTCCAGCACTGTGTGTCTGAAATAAAATTGTAGACACATGGGTGCTCCTCCAATCGTTACATTCTGCGACATTAGACATCGAAGTTCCATCTCAATAAGAGATGTTAAGAACGGCCGATGCCGGAGTCAGAGATAAGTGTAGAGCTGAAGGAGCACAGCGGGTCAGGCAGCATCAGCGCAGATGGAAATTTGACGTTTCGGGTCGGGACTCCTCTTCAAAAATATCTGTTGCAGCCTGGCCTGCTGTGTTCGTCCAGCTCCGCACTCTTATCCCTCGCAATAAGAATGCCTGCTGAAGTCGGCTGGTTCGTTTGTCAAATATCTGAAAACCTGACCGTAAAATCGTGTCGTCTTCGGCTGTATGTTGGATTGAAATGACAGATTGTGATAAATAACGAAAGAAAAGGCTATAAAGTATGTAGCAAATCTGTCAGTCTAGAAAAGAGAACCTGTTATTTCAAATGGACCCGGAAGTTCTGGTGCAGTTCCTTTTCTAAAAGATCCATCTGTAACGAATAAAGCCAAGGGAAATCTTTGACAACATGCACCTATATGTTGGTTTGAAATGACAGGTAACTGGTTATTTATCTGATTGCTTAAATTTAAATAGCCTGCTAAATTTACTTGGAGAGCAACTGTGTCTCCAGTTTGAAAGTTAGCGACTATTTGTGGAATATGCTATAAATACGTCTCCCCCCCCCCCCCCCCCCCCCCAAAATCAGGGAGCTGTAATTGTATTTCTTACCCACATTTGCTATAACCGGTCCAAACAAGCAAAGATGCTTGCATTGATTAACAATTTCTGACTGCAAGTGAGACTTGTGACTTCAACATGACTGAGATTGTCATCTATTTTCAGTCATTCAGAGCTGAGAACAATTGCCCCACAAGGTGCTGAGTTGTCTGTGAAAATCCTCAAGACAATTTCTGCAGTTTGCACAATATAATTGGTTGAGCCCACCTCAGCTAGATAAAATCTTCTGGTTTATTAATGCAAAATTGACAACAAGGAATGTTTATCTTTGCTATACACAACCTTTTATGCTTTAGTGAAAACAAATAAATGAGTGAATAGGATTACATTAAAACCAGCACCTATTCTGATTGCTAGGGCACTTTAAACTGCAGAGCAACAAAAATACATTTTTGGCATAACTTTAAGGTGTTTGTGTTACATGACATGATAAGCTGTTGGGGTGGAATTCTTCAATTATGTCATGAGAAAAGCTAGTCAGAAAACATTTTGCAGATTAATTTACAACTTCTACATCCCTGTATAGCATTGGAACTGCTTGTTGTTAAATTTCAATTGAAATGTCTTCCTGTTGCTACCTCATAATTGTCGATTAGGCAGATTACTTCCAGAAAAGCACTGAGGTATAATTTGAGCTGATTATGTTATTGAATTCATCTACACAAAATTTTAATCTTATAATTAAAGTATAGAAAACGTCAATGTGTGCCATGCAGTAACAACTGTTCTGTGCCAGAGATAATGGGAATTGCAGATGCTGGAGAATCTGGGATAACAAAGTGTGGAGCTAGATGAACACAGCAGGCCAAACAGCATCTTAGGAGCACAGAAGCTGATGTTTCAGGCCTAGGCCCTTCATCAGAGAAGACTCAAGGGCCTAGGCCTGAAACATCAGCTTTTGTGCTCCTAAGATGCTGCTTGGCCTGCTGTGTTCATCAAGCTTCACACTTTGTTAACTGTTCTGTGCTAATAGGTTGCATGTTGATGGTTCTTTACTGCCTTTCTTTTGAGGTCAAACCTACAACATGTAAACAAGCGCACGATAGAGGATGTTGGAATACTTTTTAAAATGTCTGGATGGTTTAAATATCCTGTCAGTGTCATTAACTCTAACTTTAGTTTTAAAAATTATGGCAATTGAGGAAAAAGTAACGTGGGGTTTTAAATAATATAGAACTTTTAAGAATTCTGTCTGAGATAATGGCAAATAAAATCATGCAGTTGCCAACACATACACAAATTTCTTGAACATTGTATTGAAGCAATGGGGTAAATTAGTAACTGAGTGCTGGAGAAAATCAGTAGGTCTGGAAGCATCCTTGCAGAAAGAACCTGAGTTAACGTTACAAATCTGCCGGCTCTTCTTTGGAACTGTTTGAAGTGAATTGGATTTGATGACCAATATTAGATTACAGCTTTTCTGGATGTTTCTATAATTGTAAATACAAAACTGCTCTTTTTCTGACTGGTTATGTCCTAAACTCTTGAATCATTATTAATATTTATACCTTCATGAATTTGAAAAGGATCTTAAGGGTTTTGTATATTATTTACTATTATTTCACATCTCTTCTATAACTTTTTCTCTTATTTCATCGATTTTTGATAAGCTGTTGCTATTCAAGATGCAAATTAGTCATGAGCTAACTGAACAGTTGAATAAGCTTAAGGGGTCTATGTTTATTCATAGTGTAGTTATTAAGTTGATCCAGTTTTTGGCATGCTTACTGTTATCTTTGATTGCAGAACCTTCCCAGGTAATCAGACTTCCTGTAAAATATGAATAAGGACAAATGTAATCAACTCTAGTCAATATTTACAGCTATGCAATTACAAATATCTTACTGGTGCCACCCTGTAAATGCAGAACAAATATTATGGTACTAATTTTAGTATAGAATTTTATAAATGTTTAGAACAGAGACAGTGGCAGTGTTGATAGCACATTTGCTGAATGACAGGTGTGAATGTGTACCAGCAAGTATGTCTTGGTATACAGTAGGATCCATAGGTTGGTACTGGTCCTTTACTTGGTAATATTAATGACTAGACTTTACAAGTCACAATTTCAAAATCTAAGAACTGTGAATGTTGTAAATCAGAAACAAAATGCTGGAATAGGTCAGTAGGTCTGGCAGCACCTGTGGAAAAAGCAGAGTTAATGTTTTGGATTGGTGATCCTTCTTCAGAACTCAACGTCAAAACTCAGAACAGTTTCAAAATTTGCAGTCAGTGTAAAGCGTGGTAACATAGTGGACTGAAGAGTAGATTACTTTGGAGAATGTAGGATAGGTGGACATATGGGAACTGAAATGTTATGAAGGTAAATATAAAGTGATGCATTTAGGTAGCAAGATTGAGGAGAGGTAATGCGAACTAAAGGACACAATTCTAAAGGGGGCACAAAAGCAGAGTGATCCAGGAATACCCAACTTAGATGGCAGGACATATTATGAAAATGGTTAAAGGTCCTGCAGAATCTTGGACTTTATAAATTGAGGCATTGAGTACAGAAGAAGGAAAGTTATGACAAACATTCACAAAACGTATTGGTTCAGAACTATAGGATCATACAGCAGGGAAACAGACCCTTTTGGTCCAACTTGTCCATGCTGACCAAGTTTCCCAAACTAAACTAATCCCACTTGTCTGCATTTGGCCCATCTCTGTCTCAACCTTCCATGTTCATGTGCCTGTCCAAAAGTCTTTTAAATATTGTAACTCTAACTGCAGCCACCATTTCCCCTCGCAGTCTCAACTTGGGCAGTGTGTTCAGTTCTCCACACTACACTTTAGGAAGATTGCCTAATTAAGTGACAAAGTGCAAAAATGATTTACAAGAACAGTTCCAAGAATGAGGCATTTGTGTTTCGAGAAAGGCTGAGAGAAACTGTGTTGTTCACCCTAGAGAAAAGAAGATTGACAGGTATTTGAGAGTGTTGTTCAAAGTTGTGAAGAGAAACTGGTTGCTGTGACAGAATGGTCAAAATGAAAGGATGTCAATTCACAATGAATGTTTTCACATAATGAATGATTAGGATCTGGAGGAAGTAGAACTCTGTCAGCTGTCCCCGCTGTGAGCTTGAAGTCTCTAGGGTCAAATCTCATTCTAGCACTTCTAAGCCAAAAAATATCACATCCATTACTCCAAGCAAGTCAGTATGTATCAATGCCAATCTGCAGCACAGATAAATAAGGTAGGATTAGCAGTATAAAAGGCATCTAGCTTTAAATCCTATGCACCAAATCCAAAGAAGACAATTGGTTTAAAGAATCATCAACTAGCAACATTACCATTGTAATGTACAAAAGCTGAGAGCAAGGAAAGATGAGAGGAGAATCTCAAATGGACTCAGTGTAGTCAGGCAAATTCAGTCAACATTTTCAGAAAGTAATTGGATAAGCATCTGAAGAGAATTTTTTTCAGAATTAATGGCAAGGGAGGTGTATAATACTGGATGAAGTGCTTTTGCAGGGCTGGATGTGAGCAGTTGCCATTTTATAGCTCCATCTATAACTTCATTGGATGTCTCAGTTTAAATTCCTTACTCTAGTAACACTACATAGTTTTGATTCCTGTTTCTCTGAAAAAGTGGAGATAATAACTATTTCAGACAGACAAAGGAATAAATAAGAAGCAAAAATGCAGGCACAAAATTTGAAAGCAGAAAATGCTGAAATGCAGTAGGTTAGTTAGCATCAGATCAAACATTAAGTCTTATTTTCAAAAACTTTCTATCAGAATTCAAAACAACAGATATTTGTAATATATTTCTTGATTTCAAACAACTTTAATATAATTGTAGAAAATAATGACCAATTTGTGATGGACAAAATAGCCAATTACACAGGCAGTCTATATTTCAGTCTTCATAATTAAAAGAAATGAATATTCATCTTCATACACCTTTGAAGTATATGGAATACTACACCTGGTTGTCTTGTTTGTTGTAGAAGTTACTTTATAACCCATTAGCCAGCAAAGCATTCTGCTTAGTTTAATGATGTGATTAACTAAGTTTTTTTTTGCCACATAAGAAAACCATAAGAAATAGAAACAGGAATAGGCCATTCGGCCCCTGAGCCTACTGTAGGATTCAGTAGGATCGTGGCTGATTCAAAATTCCTCACATCCATTCTCCTGCCCTTTGTTGTCCTACTAATCAAGAATCTATCTATTCTCAGCCTTAAATATACACAAGGACTTTGCCTCTGCAGTTCTCTGTTAGATTTCCAAAGACATTTGACACTCTCTGGAGAAGAAATTCCTCCTCATTGAAGTCTTAAACTGGTGCCCCTTAATTCTGAGACTATGCTTACTGTTCCTAGACTCTCCCATGAGGTGAAATATCATCTGAGTAATTATTCTATATGGTTCAGTGGGATTGTCTTATTCTCCTAAACTCCAGGGAATAGAGTCACAACCTGTTTAACAATTTGATAGTAGAAATTGCTGATACTGGAGTCTGAGATAACAAGATGAGAAGCTGGATGAACACAGCAGGCTAGGCAGCATCGGAGGAGCAGGAAAGCTGATGTTTCAGGTCTGGACCCTTCTTTAGAGATGGTGGAGGGTAAAGGGACCCTGAAATAAATAGAGGTGGGGAGGTGATGATAGGTGGATAGTGGAGCAGGTAGGTGGAGAGAAAACAGACAGGTCGAGGAGGCAGGGATGAAGCTAGTGGGTGAGTGTAGGCTGGAAGTGGGGGTGGGTGTTGGCCAGTGAGGTGGGAGAGATGATGGACAAGTCAAGGAAGCAGGGACTGGCCTTGGGATGGGGTCGGGTGGGGAGATTTTGAAGCTCATAAACTTCACGTTGGGTTGTAGGGTTCCAAGGAAGAATGAGGTGCTGTTCCTCTAGTTTTTGGGTGGCATCGTTGTGACACAGGAGGAGGCCCAGGATGGACATGTTGTCCAGGGAGTGGGAGGGAGAGTTGAAGTGGTTCATGACTGGGACGTTTTGTCGTTTTGTACCAAAACTGCTGTCAGTACTGCAGTACACCAGGCCTTTGTAGTACAAATTCTCTACTCTTCTACTGCAAGTCACCTGAAGTAAGGGTTAACTTTCACTCAACTTCCTGATTACCTGCTGCACCTGTGTGCTAGCTTTGTGTTTCATTCAAGGACCCCTAAGTCCCTTTGTGTTGCATCTTTCTTTTTCTTTCCTTCCTACTTAAATAGTATTTTGTTCCTTTGCTCTCACTTGCAAAGTGAACAAGTGAAACTTCAGCTTTTAATTTTCAGCGTATGTTGGATTCTGCCTAATATTGAACATAATATGAAGTATAGTAAATTGTCAATTATTGAAAGATTTATTATTTATAGGTCAACTATAGCTGTGTGGCTTGACCCTTTTTTTTACTGGATTGTTCTGAAGATAATCGTGGCATATTCAGTGAGTTGGCCTATAATAGCAGAGGTTCTTTGTGTTGTTTTGATCACTTAATTGAGTTCCAATCACTTGACCATATTGAGAATTGCATAAAGTAAAAACATTCAGAAATACAGCATTTAATGTATTATATAAGGAATGCGATTACAATGCAGAATACTGCAAAAGTTGTTTTCTTTCCTATTTTATACTTTGCTGTTACGTGTTATAGTTAAAGATTGAGTGAAGGCAGTGTGTAAAGAGAATGCTTATGCCTGAGTGCATATTTGTATTCGCTATCTTAATTCCCTTGCTTAGTCTGTTAGTTTAAAATGGGAGAATCAACTCTTAATCTGAGCTAGTTATTAGACCTTTTTAAGTGTTTTTATGACTAAATATGCAAAATTACACACAAAACTGTTTACATTAATAACAAAGTTGGGTAAGAACTGAACTGAAATCTGTAATCAAAAACATAAATGATACTTAAATTTTCTAAATAACAAGGGTGGGAAAATATCCAAATTGAGTGTTTGTTTTTTTTGAGGTAAATTTAAGTTGAATAATTCCTGATTGATTTTTGGGTTTCACTAGGGTACACTTAGAACATTCCTCAGATGTTTACGGTACAACACGTTCAGTTCTCAACTGGCTGAATATTCTTGAAAATATCAGCAATGCAGTCTCATTATTTTCATGTCCCTTTTTTTTCCCCTAGTAAATTGTCAACTGGAATGAATCCAAATGAAGATTGCTAAACAATGGCCTGAGGAACTTTTTGTTTTTTGATTACCTGTATATCAAAGTCCATTTTGGTGTTGCTGTGGTGAAGGAAACAAGCAGTGCCTTCTTTCCTTTCTGAGAGTACAAATCTCAAACTTTGCAAAATGGTTTCCTGTAACATGAAATTTCTTAAGTACAAAATCTGTTGGTTTCAGGAGTTACTTTTCATCACTGTCCTATTGTAATATTTCCCTCCCTGTCCTTTGCTTCTACCTCTGACTGTCAAGAGTTGCAAGCAGGTATTTAGGATTGTTTCCATCGGGCAAATATGACTCCAATAAAGCTGACTAGAATTGTGAGTTCAGGTGGATCCTACGAAGGGTGAAAAACAGGAGAGGGAAGCTCTGAGGTGGGGTAGGCTTGATTGTAGTGCCAGGAGATGCCGGCGCATTGCTGTGTGCCTGTTTCAGGAGTCACAGGGAGAAACCCTTCTGAAGGATCGCAATGTTCTGAATGTGGACGTTTGTCACGGTTGGGGCCAAATTGGGAAGGCTTGAATGTGGACTGTAGCTCAACGGGGATGTCTCGTTCCGTAGGCAGGTACTAAGGAAGGTGACTTGGCTGTAGTACCTGGTTTGCTTCAGGACATGGTTGCGCAGATTACGAGAGTTGCAGTGGGAGAGAGATCCACTGAGGTTTTTCCGGAGGAAGGAGGGTAACTTCTTCAGAGTAGGCATCCTTAGAATAGGCTTCGCAGTAGGGTTAAATTTGTTTGAGATAATAGGAACTGCAAATGTTGGAGAATCAGAGATAACAAGATATAGAGCTGGATGAACAGAGCAGGCCAAGCAGGAAAGCTGACATTTTGGGCCTAGACCCTTCTTCAGAAATGGGGGAGGGGGACAGGGTTCTGAAATAAATAGGGAAAGAAGGGGAGGCGGATAGCAGTTTCAAGGCGAAAGAGATTTGAGAGAGTTGCAGTGGGAGATAGATCCCCTGAGGTTTGTCCGGAGGGAGGAGGGTAACTTCTTAAAGTTAAGCATCCCTAGAAAAGGCTTCACAGTGAGGTTAAGACTGTATCAGAGATAATAGAACCTGCAGATGCTGGAGAAACCAAGATAACAATGTGCGCTGGAGGAACACAGCAGGCCAAGCAGCATATTAGGAGCACAAAAGCTGACGTTTCGGGCCCACACCCTTCATCAGAAATATATTTCAGAACCCTCTTCCCTCTCCCCCATTTTTGATGAATGGGCTAGGCCTGAAACATCAGCTTTTGTGCTCCTGAGATGCTGCTTGGCCTGCTGTGTTCATCCAGCTCCACACTTTGTTATCTCGGATTCTCCAGCATCTGCAGCTCCCGTTATCTCTCCTGAAGCAATAAAATGTTTCTCCCAAATTTAAAATTTAAAGTTAAGATTTTTTTTGGAATACTAAAGTCATGTTTCCAAGCTGTGTGTTTATTAGAGAGTCTCATGTCATAAATGTATTGCTCAGATTTTGGGCACTTTTTTTGCCCCATTCATTGAATCTGTGTAGTATTTCACAACAGTGTGGGAGAGAAAAGAGAAGGTAGCCTCACCACCTCAATATTTTCCTGAATTTGTAATTTGAAGTGCATTAGGCTGAAAGTACCTAATGGACTCATTTAAGGTCTGACTGAAATTAATACAAGAAGACATGCAGTTTAATGTGAAACAAATTTATAAGCTTAACATACATGTATATCCAAACAAGTGAGCCTTTCATTGCCTTCTATCCATTAGTGATGGTGGCACTCGGAGCTCTCTTTCAGATCCCATGTCACTGGTTTTGCAAACTCCTGGCCAGATGGCGAAAAGTCCCTACAATGGGGCAAAGTCTCTGATATTAACCATGTATTATTCTAAATGTTTACATGCTGAATCCCCATTTCTTAATAATCTTAGTACTTTTCCACCCCTCAAAAATAAGTGGGGAACAAGTCCAAATCACCCTGTGTAGGTGCATCAGCAGATACATCACAGGTTCCCAGTGCCCGTCAGTCAGGGAAATCTTTATTCCTTTTGTCAACTTGTTGGGTAGGGAGAGTTACAACACACCCCAATGCCCATTCTTTCTTAGGTGGCGCTTCAACCTCGACCTTCTGGCCCAGGAAACTTTCTATTCATATCTAGTATCACATGGATTAAGTAGAATAATTGATAAAGGATTTGAATATTTGTTTAGTGAACTTACATATTTCACTGTTTTGGGTTTTCTCCAAGCTTTGGTGCACCATCCACAATTCATTCATTTTATCTGTTTGTTACGTAACAATTGTATTTTACTGCCTTAATTCTGACAAAGTTTTTTTGTATGGTTTGACCACGTTAGAAAGCATTCCAAAGGCTAGGGATCTTTCAAAGTTTGTACATTTTAATGTTTTTCTTGGATAAAATGTTCACTTGTCAGTAACATCTCTGAGATTACTCAAGTAAAATGTAATTGTACTCTACCCTGATGGTTGGCACAAGTTTTCTAAAGCAGAAAGTAGGCAAGCATGAAATTCTGTCACCACTCGTTATTTTTCCCTTTTCCCCAGCAGCCGATTATTATTGAGTACATAGTACAGTTATCTTCGATTGGAGTAGAATTTATTTGTATTTAAGCAGGTGTGTGTTGTAATGTAAAGAAGGACCAACAGTCAGTCAATTGATTTGAAATAAAAGTGATTGCTGAGGAAGCTCAGCAGGTCTGGCAGTGTCTGCGAAGGAGAAAACAGAATTAACGTTTTCTGGTCTGTTGACCCTTCCTCTGAAGAACCAAAATGTTAACTCTGTTTTCTCCTTCACAGACGCTGCCATACCTGCTGAGCTTTGCCAGCAACTTCGTTTTTATTCCTGATTTACAGCATCCGCAGTTCTTTTGGTTTTTAGTTGATGTTTCAAGTCTGATATGACTGTTCTTCAGAACTTGTGGTTCACAGCCACACATGCAACAAAATGACAATGCAATTGAAAAATACACTGTCACATTGTGAAGAAACAGCCTCTAATTTATATGTGATGCATAAAAATCATATTTTATGCAAAACACAAAAAGTAGAAACTTTTTTGTTCCTGAAATATTAGTACAAGCTGGATGCCATTATTGGAAATAA
The DNA here is from genome assembly GCF_030684315.1 of Stegostoma tigrinum. Taxonomy (NCBI): domain Eukaryota; kingdom Metazoa; phylum Chordata; class Chondrichthyes; order Orectolobiformes; family Stegostomatidae; genus Stegostoma; species Stegostoma tigrinum. The sequence goes on along the minus strand of NC_081360.1, from coordinate 66,852,491 downwards.
GCTACAATTATGTTGTTTGAACATATTTAAAAATTTGTAAACTACATGAATATTTTAAAAAAACACTTCTCTAAATTTATGAACACACAACATTTAAGTATTGTCACTTACATTCACAAAAATGTAAAGTATTAATTGTAATCTAGACATTAAAACATTAATGTAAATGCAGTGAAAACAATATACCATGTTCAGAAGAACTGCTTAGTTTTGTTCAAACTACGTGGTCTACTCGGGTATTCACTATAAATATGATATGAACAATACAAATGTGAAATGTGCTCAAATTAAAATTTAATTAAGCAATTCAATTGTAGACAAATAGTCTATTCTACAGCTATAAATACTGCATGTTCTTGCAATGTCCAATATTTTTGTTTACAGAAGCTTACATTAAGTCGGGCAATGTGGTCAATTCATTTAAAAACAAAATGTTACGGATGCCAGAAATATCAAATGAATTCATCCCAAGTAACAATGAAACAGCTTGCCAATAATTTACTTACAATTTTACAAGGTGCAGGGGAGATCTGGTGTGGTTAGCAGGAATTCAGGTTCAGGAGGAAAGCCTGCTAGTTTTTCCCCACTTTCTCTTGCAGAAATTGAAGAATTTAAAGGACTCCAATCAACGTTGGGAATCTACCCTCTTGTACAGCATCCCATGGGCAGTCCCTTTTTATGTTTGAGCTCCCTTCTAAGACCCCAGGACTCTTCTCCCCTCCCTGTCAGGAAACCCCCACTATAGTCTCAGTCCTAAGCATTGATGGTGTAAGACCCGAGACTGTAGACGTGCTGGCCGGTTGGATTGAGTGAGGGGCCAAAGCCCTGGCTGCTATCAGTTCCTGCTCCTTGGAGTATTAAATGTGTATGAGGCTGAATTGGTGATTCACAATGATGTGTTCCCCAAGAAACCCTGCCCAGAGACACCATTATGCTGTTGTATACTAACCTATTACACTATGTGACCTTTATAATTTTGCCTGTTAAACTTGGATGCCTTGTTTATGCTGGGGGATTCACATCAAGACAGTATAGATATGACATTGGTTATTTCAAGCTAATATTGACCATAGACTGCACTTTGAAGAAATAGTGTAAAATTTGAATAGTCCCTACTGATCTTGCCAATCAAATTTATGCCAAAAATAAGATGTCTACACTATGTCACTTGCCTAAATCAGAATGTATATCTGTACTCAGTTTACGCCAGATTTAGGGGCAGTTGTTACTTGGCTGCTTTCTCTGACTGAAGGACTTCACTGTCTATCCCTTTTTGCCCATTCTGTTCCATTTTCCAACTTCACAAACTAGGCTATTGCCGTCGAAAAGGCTGAATCGGTGGAGTTGCAACTGTATGGAGATTAGTAATTTTGGAGTTAGTATTATATTTAACCAACAAATATTTGTTTTAAACAATGCAGGGAATTGCTTTCAAACTCCAGAAATTCAATTTTTACTGACCCAGATGACAAATCAGTTATGAGACATAATGCTAAACCAATACAAGTTTTAGATTTTCTACAGCAATGAAGTGACATAACTTAGCACTGACTTCAAATAAAACTGCCGACCAAAATTGGAAACATCCCAGCCACAGGAAATTAAATCACAGTATGAGTTTAAATCTAACAAACTGGATGCCCGTCCTTACAGCCAGCCAACGGTGATGCCATTAGCGGGTTAAGTAACTAGTCACCTTTCTGAAATATTTTTGCAGACAGCTAACTGCAAGTAAAGTACATGTTTTAAACTTCATTTAGTTCTCTGTAAAATTTAACATAAAGAAAATGGATATGCACATGGGATTAAAATGGAATCTTGAAATGCCGAACCTTGTTAGAAAATCTCTTAATGTGAATTATTTTATTACTGAGAAATTTGAATGCAGCAAGTTGAAAATTAGCTTTTCAGGATCAGTCACGCTATTCAGTAAGCTTGAACTTATGATACCATTACAAAGAAGGCTGTGCTGCCTTCAACAATGTGACTTTTGTTTTCTACAAAGAGATAAATAGTGTAAGAGGACAAGTTCATGTTAGTTGAGTGACTTGAAGGCTGGAATTCAAAGCTCCATTCTCTGGAGAAGAGTAGAATTACTGGCAGCAACATCTGGATTTCCACATTCAAGAATAAAAATGCCAGTTTTTTTTTTAAAAGGAATAATGATCATAAATGCTGGCAGATTTGTAATCATTACAGTCTCAAAATCTGCGCCACTGTTTGAATAAATTCAGTAAATGTCATATGAATGTACATTTTGCACAAGGATGGAGCTATATGAATAATTGATGTAGGGTTTCAGCAGGTATATTGTTGGATGCAGCACAAGATTCCTCAAATAAAATGCCCAAAGTCTCACACTTTGATCATAATTATGCCAAAGCGTTCTGGACAATTCTAATTCATTATTTTTCCCCACAGATCTTTATTGATTTTTCAGGAATTACACAGACTAAACACTTTTGTCCTCTGCTTTAGTTTGACAATTTCATTCGTTCCTGAAAAATAGGCAGCCTCTCTTTTGAGCGTTTACAGGTGAATAGCAGAAGAAGGCAGGAAAAAATGATTGATTGCAGTGATTATAATTAGTCAGAAACATCAGTTTGAATATTGTTGTGTTTGCAAAAATGCTGATCTGCACAATTTTTTTGTGGCTCACAAACTGCACGCCTGATCCATGAGGGGTTTCACATGTGAGAAAGGGGGTGTTTTTAGGGTTCAAAACATTACACCTCACTTCCCGACTCCATGCCAGTTCATACCCCCTGCAATCACCCATGCCATTCTATATGGCCATGTGTCCTCTACTAATTTTTGGATCTTGTGTATCACCTGATGCCAACTATATACCTAGAGATCCTAACCGCTCATCCACTGATTACTACCTACACCTCTCGATCTGATACCAATGGGGGGGATAAAAGTACATTACATTCCCAGAGAAAATGAACATATCACTTTAATAACTTCCTTAACAAGGATGCTGAGAAAATATATATTCTGAAATGCATTTCAGAAACAACATCTATAATTTTAATTAGTTTTTGTCAACAGACCAGATCAAAAGGACAATTTTCTGCACTTCCAAACCAACATATTTTCACAAATGAATGTAACATCTGCTGCAGTGAAACCCGTTAGAAATTGAACCTCAATCCAACATTCCAAAAGGCAACAGCTGCCCAACTATTGACATTTGAGGAAGCAAAGATCGGAATATGGTCATTTCAATTTCAAAGCGCAGTGTGTGTTAGTCAATGTAAGGAAATAAGCGGTTAGGGTCTTCCACCACTCTTTCGCACCCCACCCCCGACTCGTGCCAAAAGCCAATGCCCAGGTCTTTCAGTATCTGGATGGTCAGAAACCAAATGTACCCCATGTGATGTACTACAGGACCCATTCAAAGTCCTAATTCAGCAACTATGTGAGAATTGGTCAGGAAGCTTAAGTTTCTGATTGCCAATCATTGTGTCTGGATCCTCTGAAAATGTCTCCAGCTCTGAGTTAGAATTCGAGAGCTTGGGCAGTTCTGACTCCCTTAGCTGGTTAGTTATCATTAGCAATATTGGATGCATTAAAAACCAGTTCTAATTCTTGAGTAACTGTACACTGAGCTCTTGCTCCCTCTCCTTCACCCACAAATGTTACACATTTAAATGTATTCCATTGCATCTCAAAGTAGTTTACGCTATCAACCGTCACCAAAATACAACAGCTACTGCTGTGAAAAAGAGAATGACTGACTTTTTTTTATTCTCTATGCTGTTCTCTGCAAGGATCCCAGTATTGAAGTTCTGTAGGAATGAAGATAAGGCAAAAAATGCAAAGTAACTTTGTTGCTTGTTTGCTGTATAATAGGATTCTGAGGCAGATCACAAGATTTGAGCATAATTTTAATTTTAATCATCCTATTTAAAGCAAAATAGAACAAATCTCAATACAAGGTAGACAGGACATTTTGGAACAACTTTCAATGCCGTTTGGTCTTGCTGTATTGGAAAGGCCATTTTGAATGTACAAAGTTGATCGATGTGAGTGTAACTTTGCAGGACAGACCCTGTGATGGATAATTGTGTTAGGAACACATTTGTACTGCAATATAACACCTGAGAGTGATTATTAAAAGTATAAAATTGCTTTCTAAAATAAAATTTTCATATTTCCAGACCTGTCACCAGGCTTTTTATTTTTTTTTTCCACAAACCTTCGAACCCAGCTTGCTGACAACATTTGGTGAAAATTGTGTGAAAGGAAATCTGCTTTATGAACCCAGTTTTAAATGGGAAACCAGACCTCCAGGGGTAGGCTAGCATTTCTGACCCATAAAAAGGCCACACAAAAATGGCTTTAGGTTGGGATTGTAGAAGGAAATCAGAAAAAATACCAATCGTATCCCAAAAAGTGTTTCCTTACTTGCATGAAAATTCAACTCGTGTGATATGGTTAAATGTGGCCCAGTCTAATCAAATCTGCGAACACTTGTGCATGATTGAAGTTATTCTCTGCTAAAGTGTTGGAGTGGAATTTTGCTATCAACAATCCATCTCAGTAGGAGGTGCACCAATATTTGGCAATTCTTTCTCCAGGGAACAGGATGGGTTAGAGGCAGGAGGCACATGTAGGTGGCCTACACCTCTAATAAGGAAATATAATTCTCACTTATGCACATTTAATGGTGGAAAAAGCTGTCATGATTTCAGATCAAAGTTTTCAAATCTCCTCAAATTACTCATGCTTAATGTAAGAAATCAGATCCACATTAAAGACCACTAATCTTTTAGCAACCTTTTCAAGTTGAGAATAAATTTGTGAACTCCCCCGGCTAAAATAATTACAGCCTTTGAACTTTGGCCTGACATTCATACCAATATCCTTAAATTCTTTGCTGATATTTGCCCAACTGAAACTGCAACAGCAAGTGCCAATATTTCTCCCCGCTGCCCCCCCAATTATGCACCATATGGTCCGTCAATCAAATAGTTCATGTTTAAAAAGAACCTTTCACCGATAGCTGCTGTCTCATTTCAGTATTTAGTGAATTGCTTTAAAAATGTCAGATTTTCACTCTGTAGTAGACCTTATCTGACCTTCACAAGCATTTTATATCCATTAACTGTGGGTAAACGATGTTGCAACAGCCAAAATGGTCTGTTTGAAATCACCATTCAATTCAAATGGTCCCACCTCATTTAAGCTTATCTACGCATCTATTCCCATCTGTTCTTCTGTCAACACAACTTGGATAGGACAAAAATTGGAATGGGAATTCTGCATCCAGGCCTAACCTGATACTTTTAAAGATCTATGGATTAGAGAAAACTCCGACAAAATCAGGCCTATAGCCCGGAAGGGTAGCATTTGAGAGAAGGTGGGTGTCTGTGGGGATTTAACTCTGAAATTTATTTCAACTTGATTATTAGGTATGAACAAAAACCAATGTTTTCAGGGATACTATTGCCAAATGTACTAACTTCATGGATACCAACAGTCAGTAAAAAGTCATTCAGCCATGCAGTCTTGGCTGGAATAAGAATATAGATCACTTGTGAGGGAGAAATCGAGGGGGAGGAATGACTAAGAATCTGGACATAGGTGCACACTGGAATATCACTAAAGTATATTTCAAAGTTGATTCTACCTTTATTTCTCTGACATGTCAGCTTATTTATATGTTTTTTTTGTTCTTCCTCCTTTAGGTTCATTTTCCAGATATTGAAAGAGTTGAATGGTTGAACAGGGTAAGCAGATTAACACTTGAGATATAATTGTTTTCCAAGTTCTGTGTTTGAGACTGAGGCTCAGCTTTTCAGAAAATGGTTTGCAGTGGGATTTGTTGTCCCTATTACTTTGCATATTTTTGGTCTTAAATATAATGCTATTTTACTCCTAAATGGTTTAGCGGTAATTTTAAGATGAATGGATTTGACACTACAGGAAATAATTTCTCAGTATAACCCAAATTAATAATTTTGAAAGCATTTAATTAGACTTTTCCTCAAACTTCAAGGGCATACAACCCACATTTACGCACTTAGTGAAAATTTGGAGCTCAGGTTGTCGATGCAGTTGTTAGCTTGCTGAGCTGGTTGTTCTCTGGTGTGTAGATGTTTTGTTACCCTTCTGGGCAACATCAAAAGCGTGACCTCTAATCAAAGTGTTTGTGCTCTGCTTCCTACTGGGATTTGTGATCCTCTGGTGTGATGGTCTTGTCGTGTCTGGTTCTGTTGTTCTAGCAATGGTCTGTATATGGAGTATATTTCTGTGTTAATGGATTCTCATGTTGAGTCCCATGCTTCCTCACTACCAAACTTGTAAGACCACACAAGATCATGATTGCACACAAATCCATAGCAACACTGCGCCAAATGTTATCAAAGGCTAAAGAGCCCATACTTAGTTAACAAGACCAACGTGATAAACAGAATACCATAGAGCAAGTACAATTGACATTACATTGGACAAACAGAAGAAACTTATGACCACGATACATGAACACCAGCTGGCAGCAAAAAGACATGACCAATATTCACTTGTCTCAGTACACACAGACAATGAGGGGCATCAGTTTGACTGGGACAAAGTGACCATATTAGGATAAGTGAACAGGTAAGGGAATTTCTGGAAGCCTGGTTCTCAACACGGGGCCCCATTAACAGAGTTTGGGATTGGTTATTTGGAAGTCTGGTTAGGACCATTTGGGGTCAGTTTTTTAGGGTCTTTCAAGGTTTTAATTTTACTTTGCAGTGAATGCACAGAGGTAGACAGGCTAATGTGGTTTGGCTGTCTGTCTTCATGTCACTACAATCTTGAGATAGGCCTAAACAGAAAAGTTAAGGAGTTCTTCATATAGAGCATTTAACATAATTGTACATAAAGTTCTTCATTGGTTTTACTTACAATGGTTGTTGCATTTTAAAAATAATGTGTGTGGCAGACAGGATCCCAGAAATCAATTAGCTGAAACGTCTGTAACAACGCAGAAAATGCCAGAGAAACTCAGGAGGTCTGGCAGCATTTATGGAGAGGGGAAAACACGGTTAACGATTTAGGTCCAGTGTGATGCTTCCTCAGAGTACAATCATACCTGTATCCTCATCTAGATAATAGAATCCTAACGTGAATTCTAGCAGATTAAGAACTGTTATTGGTAATGTACAGTAAAGGTATTGTTTCTGCTGTAATATACCAGTAAATACATTTCAACAGGCGTGGAGGCAGAGTTCCAGGATGAAGGTAGAGCAGTGGATGTGGTATACCTGGATTTAAGTACGGCATTTGATAAGGTTCCCCATGGTAGGCTCATGCAGAAAGTAAGGAGGCTTGGGTAAGGGGGAAATGTAGCAGATTGTATTCAGAATTGTCTGACTCTTTAGAAGACAAAGGGTGGCAGTTTACAGGAAGTATTCAACATGGTGCTCAGTTTTAAGTGGTGTACCACAAGAATCTGTTCTGGGTCCTCTTCTATTTGTGATTTTTGTAAAATTTGTGGTTGTAGGAGTGGAAGGGTGGATTAGTAAGTTTGCAGATGATACAAAGGTGGATAGAGTTCTAGGGTACAAAGGGAGATTGATAGGATGCAGAGCTGGGCTGAGAAGTGGCAGATGGAGTTTAACTCTGAAAAGTGTGAGGTGATTCATTTTGTAAGGACAAATCTGAAAGCAGAATAAAGGGTTAACAGAAAGATTCTTGGCAGTGTGGAGGAGCAGAGGGATCTCTGGGTTCACGTTCACAGTTCCCTGAAAGCTGCCACCCAGGTGGATAGAGTTGTTAAGAAGGCATATGGTGTGCTCTCATTAGAGGGATTGAGTTCAAGAGCCGTGAAGTTATGCCCCAGCTACACAAAAGCCTGGTTTGGCCACATCTGGAGTATCATGACCAGTTCTGGTTGCCTCATTACAGAGAAGATGTGGAAGCATTGGAAAAGGTGCAGAGGAGATTTACCAGGATGTTGTCTGGAATGGAGGGAAGGTTGAGAGAGCGAGGGTTTTTCTCTTTAGAATGACAAAGGATGAAAAGTGACTTGTTAGAGGTGTACAAAATGATCAGAGGTATAGATAGGAAGTCATCTCTGGCTGTTCACTAAGGTGGAAGTAGCTATCATAGGGGACATAGTTTTAAAGTGAGTGGAGGTGGATATAGGGCAGACATCAGGGGTAGGTTCTTTACTCAGGAGAGTGATGGGGGCGTGGAATGCAATGCCGGAGAGGGTAGCGGAGTCGACCTCATTAGGGGCATTTAAGCACCTATTAGATAGCCATATGGAGGATGGTACAAAGTATGGGTGGAGGTTAGATAGGTTTAGGGTAAAATATCAGGACAAAATAGTGGGCTGAAGGCCCTGTACTGTGCTGTACAGTTTTATGTTCTACGTCCTATGGGGGCAAGGAGATTTCAGATCTTCATGATGTCACACCAACAGTCAAAATCCTCCTCCCAAAAATACAGTCCAAAATCTAATTCAAAACTCTGACCTCTCCTTGCCAGATTGTCTTCCCATGAGATCCCAGTCACCGTACAGTCTCTTCACACTTTCTGTCAATAATCTCTTGGTCCTGATCTCATAAATGCCAAACATGTTCTATCTGATTAAACATACTATTCTTCCTCACTGAAGCATCTGGAGCACCATTTGAATAAGATCTGACATGCAATTAACTTCCAGGCATAGCCTCCCAAACAAACCACCGCTTATTTTTTGCTTTTTTTTTAAACAGAAGCTAAAGCCCACAGTTCAAAGGTCATTTCAGCTGTCAGTTCATAGTTCCAAACTAAAATTGATAAACAGAATTGATAAAACAAAAGTAATTAAAAAATCAACTAGTTCCCTACCAAGATCTTCAGCATATGCAAGTAAACTTCCACCTCACGCGCAACATGAGCCTGAACTGAAATATTCTGTGCCTTTCCCAGCTGAAGTCATATAAAGAAGGGCTATTTTCCCAACTCAAAGATCATTGCCTCTTGAAAACAGAGATTGCTCGTCCGAATTCCTTCCACTCCCTGGCCTCAATCTACCTGCTGCTTTTCATAGAATCCTTACAATGTGGAAGCAGGCAATTCGATTCATCAAGTCCATACCGATCCTCCAAAGAACATCCCACCCTTTACCTTATCCCTGTAACCTGCATTTTCCATGTCTAATCCACTCAGCCTGCACATCCCTAGACACTATATGGGCAATTTAGCATGACCAATCCACGTATCTTGCATATCTTTGGACTGTGGGAGGAAACTGGAGATCCCAGAGGATACCCACACAGTCATGGGGAAAATGTGCAAACTCTACACAGTCATTTGAAGGTGGAATCAAACCTGGTCACTGTTTTGTGTGCTAACCACCCCATAAACATGGCAGAACACCAATATTTACCATTGATTTGGCATATCTACTTTGAATAATGGGCAAGAAGCTCTTCTGACCATAGTTAATATAAAGTAAAATTTAGAGAATATGGATTGTCTGAACACATCAATTATAGTGATGCTTGCTACTGGTTGGATAGATTAATCAGAAATGCTAACTGTACATTTTCTGTGAATTAAACTTGAGAGTTCAGGGTTCACATTGCATATGCATCAATACCAGACTGTCTGCATTTCTAAAATTTCACATTATTTTATCTAGATTGTTAAGCAAGCCTGGCCGTATTTCGGGATGTATTTGGAGAAATTCTTCAAAGACAACATCGAACCTTCAATATGTAGATCAAATGTTTGCCTGAAAACTTTCAACTTTACGAAACTCAATTTTGGAGAAAAGGTGAGGACATTATCTTTTATGAAGAATTCAATTTCCGTCTACGCATCTAATTGCAAAAGAAACTGCTCAAATGAGTTATGTTTCAGAGGAATCTAATTAACCATGTCTGCTGTATGATTTTGTTTTATGGTTGAGTTCTTGTCTTCATTCTGTCTATATTTAGATTTTGTTTTGTGTACGTACAGTGTACCTTGCTAATTTGTAGTTTATACTGAGAAGCTGCTAAGTGGTTAGGAATAAAATCCAAATAAAAATAATTTATTTTATATTAATTCACTTCTGTCGGTGCAAAGGTTAATCAGTCAAACACACTGACAGTCCATTCATGAAGTTATAATGAGAGCTGTTATTAATGATTAAATATTCAAATTCAAATTCAAATGTTTTGATAATCTTGATGGTGTAAATTTCTCATTTTCAAGCAACATGTTGTATTAGGTGCGCAGCAGCACACCCAGTGGCAAGATATTCCCTCAATCACTTGCCAATCAGCTTGTTAAAAACTGACAGGATAATATTTCAACTATCACAGGACTTGACAGTGATATCCCAGGCAACTCTAACTAGCAGCTTGTTTGCCAATCTAGGCCTACTCCTTAGTGGAATCCAAGAGCAAACAGGGATGCTTTCTTTTACGCATAGGTTGGGAGTTGTGGGAAGCAGGGGCAAGATCAGATTCCTTGTTCATCATCTGCGTCTCCAATTACCCACAGTCTGTTAAGGAAGGGGTTTTAGATTTTTGACTCGGTGGAAAGATAGCAATAGAGGTCCAAGCCAGATGGCCTGTCGCTGGGATGGAAATTGATTTGTGCTTCTTTGTACCTATAGTACTTGTTCTAGGTGTAGAAGGTGACATAGCACAGTACACACCCTTTGGCCCACGATGTTGTGCCGACCTATTATCCTACTAACTTCAATCTATCCTGCGTACCCTACATTTTACTATCCTCCATGTGCCTATCCAGGAGTCGCTTAAAAGTCTCTAAAGTATCTGACTCCACTACCACTGCTGGCAGCGCCTTCCACACACCCACCACTCTGTAAAGAAGCAAAGAACCTACCTCTGACATCTCCCCTACACCTTCCTCCAATCACCTTAAAATTATTCCCCCTCATAATATTCATTTCTGCCCTGGGAAGAAGTCTCTGACTGTCCACTCTATCTATGCTTCTCATCATCTGACTATTGCTGCTGTTCTGCCATCCAAAGTTACATGGCATGAAAAGATAATTAGATGCCTGTGTGGAGGGAAAATCAAATGCTAAAATTTTTGGCTTTTTGTTATTTCCAAACAATGACATAATTTAAGACAGCCAAATACACACAGTTTTATATTTAAATTACTGTTGGGGCAGATTGAGTTTCCACAATCGTATGCACTAGCATAAAATCATCAATAGAATTGGCCTTGCCCACATGAGCCAAATTAATTCCTGACCGTTCCTCTTAATTGTGCCCAATTGTGGGCTTTCAATAAGGCTGTAATTTTTGTAAATAAGTTGTCATTTTTTTGGCTGTAAAGTGCGCCAGTAGGCATGTTTTACAGTTTGAATACTACCTCCTAATTTACTGAGAAACTGACTACCGTGTCTGTATAATTAACAAATAGTTCTATATAACTTAAAATGTATTCTGTTTAAGCTATTTCAAATCTATTTACTCAATACTGAACTAATGCAGTGGGGGGAAGAAAATGCTAGATTTTAAGAAAATCAGCTATATTAATTAACCTTGGTGTTTCCAGTACTTACCAATAAGTCAATGATGTGGAGGTGCTGGTGGGGGTGGACAAAGTCAGAAGTCACAAGACAACAGGTTATAGTCCAACAGGTTATTTTGAAATCACAAGCTTTTATAGTACTCCTGAGATAATGGGAACTGCAGATGCTGGAGAATCCAAGATAACAAAGTGTGGAGCTGGATGAACACAGCAGGCCAAGCAGCATCTCAGGAGCACAAAAGCTGACATTTCGGGCCTAGACCCCTAGGCCCGAAACATCAGCTTTTGTGCTCATATGATGCTGCTTGGCGTGCTGTGTTCATCCAGCTCCACACTTTATCTTTTTATAGTATTGCTGTTTGTCAGGTGAAGAGCTAAAGACATCACCTGACGAAGGAGCAACGCTTTGAAAGTTCATTATTTTAAATAAACCCGTTGAACTATAACCTGGTGTCATGTGTCTCTGAATATTTCTGAAAATTTTTAATATAAGATTATTATTTTCAATTTCTAAAATACTGTCTGATTACTCTGATTATGATTTTACATTTGGGAAGTTTGAGAAGGAACTTGAGAGAACTCACATCAAAACCATTGCAATTTTGTGTAAAGTTTCTGCCAATTGTACTGTTTTGTAGAAATTCTTGGCTCTTATTTGAAAATTTAGTCCTATTCCTCCCTTTTTCAAATTCAACATTATTTTTATTGAAACCAAAACAAATGCCACTTAACTTTGTTGGGTAGACTTCTAAAATTATGTTAAAATGTTTTACCTAATTATCATTCACGGATTAATTATAAATTTTGATTGGGAAAATGATTTGACTAGCCACAATCATAAATTGAAATCCTATGATTCACAAAATCACTGTGGTATCAACTTCATAACTTGGTTAAGACAGGCTGGATAATCAGTTTGGCAATTTCATTATATCCATTTTGTAAATCATTTTACAGTGAAAAATTATAGTTCAAATAGTTATTTTACTGTATACTTCTCAGTTTCAGTAACACCCTTTGTGAACATGTTACTTTGGTTAATTTCCAATTTATATTATTCTATGCTATCTTATATCTTGAACCCCTCCATCTTAACACCTCCATGAATCACATTGCTGAAAGTCACAGGGCAGGTGAGCAATATAGGTTTTAAACAGGTACAAAAAAGTCAATATAATAAAATGTGAGGCTGGATGAACACAGCAGGCCAAGCAGCATCTCAGGAGCACAAAAGCTGACGTTTCGGGCCTAGACCCTTCATCTGATGAAGGGTCTAGGCCCGAAACATCAGCTTTTGTGCTCCTGAGATGCTGCTTGGCCTGCTGTGTTCATCCAGCCTCACATTTTATTATCTTGGAATCTCCAGCATCTGCAGTTCCCATTGTCTCTGATACAAAAAAGTCAATGTTTGCCTTAAAAATATCTGATCTCTATTGGATAAGACCACTTTATAACTCTCCCTGCTGTCCCATAAAATATGTCCCATTTAAGATGAATAAGCTGCCAGTTGAACATGTCCACAGGCAACTATAACCAGGTTTGTTTCAGTATACTCCATGCACAGTGCCAATTGAAAACAACAAGGCCTAATGGAAAATAAATCCACCCCAACGTATATCAGTTATGATTAGCTCAGACAACTGCTTTCTGTCTCAAACATCAGTGACAGCCAAGAAATTTGCCTTAAACTGTGTGGTCTTACCAAGGTCCTGTATAATTGCATCAAGACATCTCTGCCCCTAAACTTGAATCCTGTTGCTATAAAGGCCAACTTACCATTTGCTTTCTCAACCCCGTGCAGTACCTGCATGATTACCTTCTGCAACAAGTCTACCTGACACCTCAAGTCTCATTGCATATTTCCTCATTTCAATTTATTGTCAGTCAGATAATCTGTCCTCCTGTTTTTGCTCCCAAAGTGGGTAAGGTTCCTCTTATCTGTATTACACTGCATCTACCATCCATTCTCCCATTCCGCCTGTCAAAATCACACTGGAGCATCTCTGCGTCCTCCTCACAACTCACCCTTCCACCCAGCTTTCTAACACCTGCAAATTTGGAGCTATTACATTTACTTCCCTCATCTAAATCATTCACATATATTGTGAAGTTGTCCTGGCACTGGTCCTGCAGTACCCCACTAGTCACTGTATGCTGTTCAGTAAAAGACCAGTTTATTCCTCCTCATTTGTGTCTTATCTACCAACTAGTTTGCCTGTCTGAGAAGTATACAGTAAAATAACTATTTGAACTATAATTTTCACTGTAAAATGATTTACAAAATGGATATAATGAAATTGCCAAACTGATTATCCAGCCTGTCTTAACCAAGTTATGAAGTTGATACCACAGTGATTTTGTGAATCATAGGATTTCAATTTATGATTGTGGCTAGTCAAATCATTTTCCCAATCAAAATTTATAATTAATCCGTGAATGATAATTAGGTAAAACATTTTAAAATAATTGGGGGCACTACCCCTAATCCCAAATGTATTAATATTAAACACTCATCTCATGTGGGACTTTGCCTAAAGTCTTTTGAAAGTCTAATTAAACAACATACACTGGCTCTGCCTGTTCAGTTCTACTCATTATTATATCCCTAAAGAATTCCAGTAGATTTGTCAGGCATGATTTCCCTGGTTTGCATACTGTTTTCACATCAAAATCAAAAACTCAAAACTCTGTGATTTTTCCATGTTTTGCTAACTGAGTGGGCAAGCACATAAATGGACAATTCATACACCACGTCCGCTGATTTTAACTTTCCCCAATTACCCACTAATAAGCTCACTACGAGCTGATAGGCAATTAAGGGTGAGAATCTCCATGTCATGGGTCTTGACACCAACAAACTGGATCACTAGGCGTTGCAGCCTATCGGAAGCTGGCAGCTTCAGGCTTTGCCTTTTGTGGAAGGAAGTGCCTCTGAAATATGGCTTTCAGAAGTCACTTCCTTAAATCTGATCTGCAGCTCTAATTGCCACCAGATTAGGTTAATTGGAGACTGCTCTCCCACCTCAGCGAAAAGTCCAGTTGGCCGGTTGCCGTGGTGCCATAGTCAGCAAAGTATTCACGTTTCTCATGGGTTGGGGAGGTGGCAAGGAAAGGTGCTTAAGTGGCCGTTAAGGGCCTTACTCGCCAGCAAGTTGAGAAAATCAGACTGACTTGCCCAGCGTTTCATTGCTGGGGTAGCAAAAAGGAAGTGAACCCCTCTCCAGAGCTAACTTGCTGAACTATTTTCCCGTACTTACTACTTTTTTGTCGCCACCTCCAGGAAGAGGAAAACCATGCCCTTAACATGTTTTGGGTTTATTAATATTTACATATACGGATATTTTGAGATTTTTTTCTTCTGTCTTTGTCCATCACTGTCTGGAGTACTCGAAGTCTACATCTGGTTTGATTAGTGTATGAACACCCACACTTTTCCATGTACTACATAACATGGTGCTTGAATAACCTGAAATTGGTTTATTGGACTTCAACACTTTTTATTTCTTATTTCTGTTTCAGTTTATATTCTTGTTGGCTACTTCCTTCTCTTTTCCCCCCAGAGTTCTACTAAATTCTAACAAAAGTTGTTGCAGAGTGACCTTTCTGACTACTGACATTGAAACTCAAATATCACTGGAACTTTGCCATCAGTATTTGAAGCTCCACTTTTGAAATGAATTTTGATTTCATTTCTCCAATTCCTTTTATTTTAAATAGTATGTCTTTGTAATTGGTATACAGTGGCCTCACAATAAGCTTTTTGAAACCAAAATGGAACAAACTAGCACATTAAATTCATCAATTAAAGAACATCCAACTTTTGAATGCTTGGACAGTGTTTTTCTTGTACTTCGAAATTGACTAGGTGAATCGTTTTGCAACAGAAAAAAACATTGAAAATGTCATGTCCTTTCCTCATTATTCATTGAAATGGTAGCTGTTCCTTGTTATAGCCTGAGTTTCCAATTCAGTAAGATTTCTGACATGTAGCCTGTGCTGTAAACATCTTTTACATTATGGGAAATTTGTTAACTGAATCAAGTACGTTTCATGACAAGACCTGTGGGTGTGCAATTGTGCTGAAACAGTATATTAGTGGACACTATGTATCTGAATCTTACAAAAAAAAACTTCTATTTTTCAACATCGCAGAAGATTACAAGATACTTCTTCTCGGTACTCGATCCAAAGGAATTACACTTTATACACCACCCTCAACATCCCACACTGCAACATCTAATTGCTTCGTAAATCATTTTAAGGCTTTCTCTTCTGTCTCCTGTAAAGCTATTGTAAATATTAGTCAATCTCTACCTGCAGAAGAACTTACTGGTATTAGCACTAATCTTACCTTTGACAAATTCAGCAGTCTTGCTTTTGTACTACTCGCAGCTGCTTAACTTTACAGTAAGATGTGTATTATCATCTTCCGTATCATTTACTATTTTGTATACTTCTAAGATCACTAGGATATTCAATATTTTTGCATGAGGATAGACCTGAGTGACCTTTGTACATGAATCATAAAGTTAACAAGCAAGTTCAACAAGTAATTTAAAGAGGCATGGAATACGATTTTTGTTACAAAGAGATTGGAATTTGGGAATAAAGAAAATGGTCTTGGTAGTATGCCTACCTCGAGTAGGAAATCCTACCTGCCCCAGAGGTGTGTTATGCCTGAATAGGTTTATTGAAATAAAGAACTAAAAGAAGACTTTATAGGCATTTGGGTGACTGCGCCGTTAGGGTATTTTGTATACCTTAGCTCTCCTTTTCAAAGAAAAGATCTATAAAGCTTAACCAGCATAAGTTTATGGGATCTTCTGTGAGGAGAGATTGGATAGATTAGTCCTATGTTCCATGGAATAGAGGAATTAGAGCTGATCTAATTTTTAAAAATATAAAGTTATTAAGAGATTGTCAGGTTAGATGTATGGAGGGGGGAGAAGATATTTCTCTGACTGGGGAACTTTGAACAAGAACTCAGAACGTGGTCTCAGAATAAATGGTTGCTCAGTGAGGACTGAGGTGCGAAGTTTCTACAGTCAGTTGTGAATCCTTGAAATTTTCCACCCAGCAATCTATGGATACTTATTCATTGAATTTAATATAGACAAGGGTCAATTTGATTTTGGGACGTTGAGGGATAGAAGGATAGAGCAGGAAGACAAATTTTATGCAAAAGCTCAGCCTTCATCCCACTGAAGGGTGGTGTGGCATAGTCAAGGATTCAGATGACTTCTTCCCGTTTCTATTTCTCCTGTGCCTCCTTTTCTAACTTTCTCTAGTCTTCTCATATAACTCCAATCTCCAACACCGTGGATCATTTTTAGAATTATTCTTTGCAGCCTCTTGAATACTTGGTAACCAGAATTCAAGCTGTAACCCAACGAGAAGACTGCACTGTTTAATCAAAAACCTCTGGCCTACTTTATGCAGTTTTGACTGTCGTTCAACATTATGCTAGCTTTGATTATAGCCCGCATTGACTGGACATGTTGTGTATTCGAGCCTGCTATGACTCCTGGGTCTCTCTGAAATTTATCCTTGGCTATATTAATGCTATTATGTAAAGTATATTTTTCAATGCTATTTCATCGGCCATATTCTTCCTTATTTACTCGGTAGTTTCTTGGCTCGGTCCTTTGATTCTACTGTCCATTTTTGTAAAGTTTGTAGTATTGTTTGCAAAGTTAAGCTAATTGCTTAAAACCAAGTCCCAAACTAAATATGCAGCAGACTATTCAGAAGAGAACCAATGTGACCCCCACATTGCCTCACTCCTCCATAACCTCACTGCCTGCAGCTAAGAGACTTCACAGACCAGCAGTGGGCCTTTCCCCTGGATGAAGAACCAGAGGATAGCATCTGCTGAGACCTGCCACTCAATCAGGGACCAGCAGCCCCACTGAACAGGAGTATCACCAGGAAGATTGCTGGGTCAGCACCCATCTGAGACCCAGGATTGTCACTGGATCATGGTCCATATATGAGTGTTGAGGGGGAGAAAGAGGCTGGCACAGGTTTACACTCGATGGTGCTCTTCATTCCTGATGATGGATTCTTTGATCAAGCAGCGAATGATAAAACCTGCACGCAACCCCCACATGGGTTTGTTGGTTATGCTATCTGCATGTTGAGCCTCCCCACTGTCAAGTTTAGAAGGCTATCCACAGATCTTCCTGCCATGGATTTAATCAAGGTGGAACATTACTTCCCATCTGATTAAATGCCTCAATGGCATCAAAATGCATCATTTGAGGAGGACAGAAGATTCCAACCAAAGTCACTAATACAATTAGAAACAGTTCTGGACCTGTAACTGAGCAGTGCAGTGCATTAGAGATAACTGCTGTACCCAATTGACCCATCTAACCAGTACAATTTTTTTCTTCCAATCAACCAATTTTCTTTTCCATGCCTGTATTTGTTCTGCACCTTTAGTGAAGAATTTTATTACATACTTTGTTATTATAAATTCAGACTGTAAATAGGAACAGGTATAGTTCACTTGAACCTGCTCTGACATTTTGTTAGATTATGGCTGACCTCAATCAAACTGTTCGGGTGGAGAGTCACCAGACTCAAAACATTGGCTGCATTTTCTCCCCACAGATGTTACCCAGACATGCTGAGTTCCTCCAGCAATTTCTGTTTTAGTTTCAGACCTTCAGCAACTGCAGTTTGTTGATTTTTCTTATTTTCTCAACTTTTTGGTTTTACGGCCAAATGTATCAGAGCTGACTTGGAATGACATTTCCTCAAAGCAATCAAGGTCCAGCAGGATATTCCATGTTTAAAACTCTTAATTAACACATTTGTTTTACATATATTACTAGGAGTAAACTTACAGATCACAACTTGTATGTAAGATGTTGCAATCCTACAGAAACCAAGAATTTTTTTAAAAAATGAATTTCCCATTGACCTATGCAAAGATATTACATAAGATTTCATGCTTTGAAATTTTTACTGTAACAAATTAAAATGAACGTCGCCTATATGTTACTCAGTAGACAAATAATACGTCAACTACAGGAAATATATTCTTTAACTTTACACAATGCATCACAGTCTCAAATCCCATGCCAGGTTTACATATTATACATTTTAACAAGTTTGCTTTGCCCTGCCCTATCCATAAGGGTGAATCTACCAATGGCCTTGTAAATGAAGTTCCCTTCATGAAATTTTCTGAGTGAAATGAAAGATTCCGCCAGCAGCAAAGTGTCTTCTGATAATTCATTGGCATCTAACTATTCTGGAGTATAATGATACAGAAGTTATATTGCAGTTATGCTAAACCCCAGTTACACTCCACTTGGAGTACTGTAAGCAGGTCAAAGCATCACACCTTAGGAAGGATATAGTATCTTTGGAGGGAATACAACATATGTTTACAAGAATGATACCTGGATTTGGGTTAAATTATGAGGACGGATTGTACAAATTAGGCCTGTTTTCTTTAGAATTTAGAAGATTAAGGACTGATCTGATTGAGCAGTCAAGATATTGGACAAGCATATGGACTGACATGGGATAGTGTAGGTTAAATGGGCTTCAGATTGGTATGACAGGTTGGCACAACATAGAGGGTCGAAGGGCCTGTAACTGTGCTGTAATGTTGTATGTTCTATTTTCTATATTAAAAGGAAATGACAGGGTAAATAGAGATAAACTATTTCTACTGGCTGGTGATTCTGGAACATAGAACAGTATGGTCCCTTCAGACAATGACGTGGTGCTGACCTATTATCCTACTAAGATCAAACTATCCTACATACCCTACATTTTATTATCCTCCATGCGCCTATCTAAGAGTTGCTTAAAAGTCTCTGAAATGTCTCACTCCACTACCACTGCAGGCAGTGCCTTCCACACTCCCACCACGCTCTGTGTGAAGAACGTACTTCTGACATCTCCCCTATACCTTCCTCCAGTCACTTTAAAATTATGCTCCCTTGTAATAGTCATTTCTGCCCTGGGAAGAAGTCTGACTATTCTCTCGAACTATGCCTCTCATCGTCTTGTACACCTGTCAAGTCACCTCACATTTTTCTTTGCTCCAATGAAAAAAGCCCTAGTTCCCTCAACCTTTCTTCATTAAGACCTGCCCTTCAATCCAGGCAGCATCCTGGCAAATTTCCTCTGCACCCTCTCTAAAGCTTCCACATCCTTCCTATAATGAGGTGATCAGAACTGAACACACTATTCCAAGTGTGGTCTAACTAAAATCTTCCCGAGCTGTTGCATAACCTCACAGCTCTTAAACTCAATTTCCCTGCCAAAGAAACCCAACACACTATATGCCTTCTTTATGACCCTATCAACTTGGGTAGCAACTTTGAGGGATCTATGGACATGGACACCAAGGTCCCTCTGTTCCTCGACACTGCCAGGAATGCTACCATTATCCGTGTATTCTGCATTCACATTCGAACTTCCAAAGTGAATCACTTCAGACTTCTCTGGGTTGACTTCCATCTGCCACTTCTTTGCCCAGCCCTGCATCCTGTCAATGTCCCATTACAACCTACAACAGCCCTCCACATTGAGCACGACTCCATCAACCTTGGCGTCATCAACAAACTTACTAATCCACCCTTTCATTTCCTCACCCATGTGATTTATAAAGATCACAAAGAGCAGAGGTCCCAGAACAGATCCCTGCGGAACACCACTCACCACCAAGCTCCAGGCTGAATACTTTCCATCCACTACCACCCTCTGTCTTCTATTGTACAGCCAGATTTGTATCCAGACAGCGAAATTTCCCTGAATCCCGTGCTTCCTTACTTTCTGAATGAGCCTACCATGTGGAACCTTGTCAAATGTTTTGCTAAAATCCATATACTCCACATCCAGTGCTCTACCTTCAGCGATGTGTTCTGTCACACCCTCAAAGAATTCAACAAGGCTTGTGAGACACAACACTCCCTTCACAAAGCCAATCTGACTATTTCTAATCATACTGTGCTTTTCCAAATAATCAAATACTATCTCTCAGAATCCTCTCCAATAATTTGCCAACCACAGAAGTGAGACTGACCAGTCTGTAATTCCTAGGATTATCCCTATCCCCTTTCTTGAACGAGGGAATGACATTTGCCAACATCCAATCATCTGGTACTACTCCAGTGGACAGTGAGAACAAAAAGATCATTGCCAAAGGGGCAGCAATCTCTTCCCTCACTTCCTGTAGAAATCTTGGGTATATCCCATCTTGCCCAGGGGACTTCTCTATCCTCATGTTTTTCAAAATTTCTGGCACACCCTCCTTCCCTAACATCAACCTGTTAGAGCATATCAGCCTGTTTCCTGCTGTCTTCAAAAACATCAATGTCCCTCTCCTCACTGATGAATACTGATGCAAAGCATTAATTAAGGAGCTCCCCTCTCCCCTCTGACTCTGCGCACACATTCCCTCCACTATCCCTGATTGGCCCTACCCTCATTCTGCTCATCCTGTTGTTCCTCACATTAGTATAGAACACCTTGGGGTTTTCCTTGATCCTACCTGCCAAGGTTTTTTCATACCCCTTTCTAGCTGTCCTGAGTCCATTCTTCAGTTCCTCCCTGGCTACCTTGTAGCGCTCTAGAGCCCTCTCCGACCTTAGCTTACTTAAGGTTGAGGAAGCATCCTTTTTTCCCCTCTTGACTAGGTGTTCCACATGTCTTGTCATCCAAAGTACCTTCACCTTACCATCCTTTCCTTGCTTCAATGGGACACACCTATCCATTATCGGTAGCAACTGCTCCTTAAACAACCTCCACATTTCTGTCATGCATTTCCCTTAGAACATCTGATCCCAATTGATGCTCCGCAGTTCTTGCCTAATAGCATTGTAAGTCCCCCTCCCCCAGTTAAATACTTTCCCATACCATCTGCTCCTTTCCCACTCCATGACTATAGTAAAAGTGGGGAGTTGTGCTCACTATCACTGAAATGCTCTCCCACCGAGAGATCTAGCACTTGGCCTGATTCGTTGCCAGGCACCAAATCAATATGGCCTCCCCTACAGTCGGCCTTTCTCCATATAGAGTTAGAAATCCTTTCTGGATACACCTGACCAAATCTGCTCCATCTAGCCTATTAGCACTTAGGAGGTTCCAGTCTGTATTGGGAAAGTTGAAGTCATCTGTGACGACAACCCTATTACTCTTGCACCTTTCCAAAATCTGACTCCCAACCTCAAGAGAACAAAGGGACATTGCCTGAGAACTAGGGCCAGATTGGTCAGGAAAGATGTTCAGAAATTCTTGCACATAAAGGCTGGTAGAAGTATGAAATTCTCCATTTACTGCAATGCATGTAAAATTAGTTGTTAATTTTATCTGTTTCAAATTTAAAATTTTGTTAAGCAAAGCTATTAAGGCATATAAGTCAAAGGTCAATATATGGAGTTAGGCCACTGATCAGCATGTGCTTAAAATTTGTAAGTGTTCTTTCACCCTAATCAGCAATTCACATGGCATTGCTTCAAGTAAATGTCATATGGATTTGTTTTTACATACACCCCATATCAAAGTCTCATCCCACACTCTTAAACAATTCATTTTGCCTTGAATTCAAGGAAATAGTGTAAAACCTTTCATGTCTAGCAGTTATAACAAATATGAAATGAGATATTTTCCAAGAAACTGAGGAGCTAGTTTGTAACTTTTATAACTACAGTGTTTTTAAATTAGTTTGAGATGGAGCAATTCACTGATGGGCAATAAATGCTGGTCCAACCTCTAATTATTTTAGCAAGATGGTGATGAGCTGCTGCACTTTATTTGGTGATGATACATTTAATGTTAGGGAGGATTATCCAGGATTTCAACCTAGCAACACTGATATATAGGAGAGGCACTTGCTTGTGGTGGTGTTCCCATGTATCTGCCCTCTTTGTTCTTGAACGTGGTAGTGGTCATGAATTTGGAAGGTGTTTTCAAAGGAATCTTAGCGAATTTCTCAAATGCATTTTGTAGATTGTGCACACTGTTGCTACTGTGTCAGCGTCGGAGGGAGTATTGGGTATGGGGCTGCAGCGCCAATCAAGTAAACTGCTTTGTTCTGGAAGATGTCAAGCTGCTTATGTTGTTCAAACTGCGCTAATCCAGGTGAGTGGGGAGTATTTCATCACAATCCTGACTGTGTCTTGTAGATGGTGGACAGGTTTGGGGGAAACAGGAGGTACTGACCATAGGTTCCAAGCTTCTAATCTGCTCTTGTACCCACAGGATTTATGTTTAGTCCAGTACACATTCTGGTGAACACAGCCACCAGGGTGATAGCGGTGGTTTCAGTGATGGTTTTGCCATTAAATGTAAATTGTTGATTTGTTTGTTTGATTCTCTTTCTCTTTGGAAATATTATTGCCCAGTACTCATGTAGCATCAATACTGTTTACCACTCGATAGCCCAAACCTAGACGTTGTTCAGATTTTGTTGCAATTGGACATGGACTGCCTCAGGGTCCTGAAGTAGATTTTGTTGCTCTTGGCTTGTTTATTTTTAATCAGAAGTGTTAATAAATAAAATGGGCTTTTAAAAAAATTATAATGAATGAATCGCAAGATCGTCATAGCTCAGGAGCCTGTCATGTGTACCTGCTATACATAAATGAAATTCCGTTACTAGTGGTTATTTCCCATAGCCCTATAACTTCTTCCTTTTCAACTTAAAAGGTTGCTTCTCTTTTGAAAGCCGTGATTTGAAGATTCTTCATTCAATCTCAGGATAAATTTTCCAGATTCTAACCACTGCCCAATTTTTATTCCAAAAAAAGTTTCAACATGATTCATTACTTTTGCCAATCCCTTCAAACTCATTTTGACTGGATTTGAGCCTTCCCATCCATGTGAACAATTTCATCTTCTGTGACATGTTCGTCGTGAAATTCAATAGCTTTATTAAATGTCTTCTCAACCTTCTCTTCTCTAAAGAGAAGAACACCGCCCCCAACTTCAATATTTGAGTAATTAAAACTTCCAATTCCTGAAACCAATCTCCACAAATCGTAAGAGATCCTTTTAAAAAAAGCAAACAAACAAAAACACAAATTTCTGGAGAAACTCAGCAGGTCTGGCAGCATCTGTAATGAGGAAGCAGAGGTAATGTTTTTGAAGTCCAGTGATCTTTCTGAAGAAATATTGTTCGCATTGCTGTCAGGTATATTGAGTTTCTCAAGCAATTTCTGTTCACTTGTTTCAGATTTCCATCTGCAGTTATTTTTGTTTCTCCTTTTGGTTTTACGTAAGAGATGCTTAAAGCTTATAGATAAAATTTATGTTAAACTTGCTCAGTGTAGATATATCTGAAAGCATTGACCATAAAACTGCTGTCCTTTCAATCTACCAAATATCATTTAAGCTAAAACACATCAGTTCTGAGATAATAAAATGTGAGGCTGGATGAACACAGCAGGCCAAGCAGCATCTCAGGAGCACAAAAGCTGACATTTCGGGCCTAGACCCTTCATCAGAGAGGGGGATGGGGTGAGGGAACTGGAATAAATAGGGAGAGAGGGGGAGGCGGACCGAAGATGGAGAGTAAAGAAGATAGGTGGAGAGGAGAGAATAGGTGGGGAGGTAGGGAGGGGATAGGTCAGTCCAGGGAAGACGGACAGGTCAAGGAGGTGGGATGAGGTTAGTAGGTAGATGGGGGTGCGGCTTGGGGTGGGAGGAAGGGATGGGTGAGAGGAAGAACCGGTTAGGGAGGCAGAGACAGGTTGGACTGGTTTTGGGATGCAGTGGGTGGGGGGGAAGAGCTGGGCTGGTTGTGTGGTGCAGTGGGGGGAGGAGACGAACTGGGCTGGTTTAGGGATGCAGTAGGGGAAGGGGAGATTTTGAAACTGGTGAAGTCCACATTGATACCATATGGCTGCAGGGTTCCCAGGCGGAATATGAGTTGCTGTTCCTGCAACCTTCGGGTGGCATCGTTGTGGCAGTGCAGGAGGCCCATGATGGACATGTCATCTAGAGAATGGGAGGGGGAGTGGAAATGGTTTGCGACTGGGAGGTGCAGTTGTTTGTTGCGAACTGAGCGGAGGTGTTCTGCAAAGCAGTCCCCAAGCCTCCGCTTGGTTTCCCCAATGTAGAGGAAGCCGCACCGGGTACAGTGGATGCAGTATACCACATTGGCAGATGTGCAGGTGAACCTCTGCTAAATGTAGAATGTCATCTTGGGGCCTGGGATGGGGGTGAGGGAGGAGGTGTGGGGACAAGTGTAGCATTTCCTGCGGTTGCAGGGGAAGGTGCTGGGTGTGGTGGGGTTGGAGGGCAGTGTGGAGCGAACAAGGGAGTCACGGAGAGAGTGGTCGCTCCGGAAAGCAGACAGGGGAGGGGATGGAAAAATGTCTTGGGTGGTGGGGTCGGATTGTAAATGGCAGAAGTGTCGGAGGATAATGCGTTGTATCCGGAGGTTGGTAGGGTGGTGTGTGAGAACGAGGGGGATCCTCTTGGGGCGGTTGTGACGGGGGCGGGGTGTGAGGGGTGTGTTGCGGGAAATGCGGGAGACGCGGTCAAGGGCGTTCTCGATCACTGTGGGGGTAAAGTTGCGGTCCTTAAAGAATTTGGACATCTGGGATGTGCGGGAGTGGAATGTCTTATCGTGGGAGCAGATGCGACGGAGGCGGAGGAATTGGGAATAGGGGATGGAATTTTTGCAGGAGGGTGGGTGGGAGGAGGTGTATTCTAGGTAGCTGAGGGAGTCGGTGGGCTTGGAATGGACATCAGTTACAAGCTGGTTGCCTGAGATGGAGACTGAGAGGTCCAGGAAGGTGAGGGATGTGCTGGAGATGGCCCAGGTGAACTGAAGGTTGGGGTGGAAGGTGTTGGTGAAGTGGATGAACTGTTCGAGCTCCTCTGGGAAGCAAGAGGCGGCGCCGATACAGTCATCAATGTAACAGAGGAAGAGGTGGGGTTTGGGGCCTGTGTAGGTGCGGAAGAGGGAATGTTCCACGTAACCTACAAAGAGGCAGGCATAGCTGGGGCCCATGCGGGTGCCCATGGCCACCCCCTTAGTCTGTAGGAAGTGGGAGGAGTCGAAAGAGAAGTTGTTGAGTGTGAGGACGAGTTCAGCTAGGCGGATGAGAGTGTCGGTGGATGGGGACTGGTCGGGCCTGCGGGACAGGAAGAAGCGGAGGGCCTTGAGGCCATCTCCATGCAGAATGCAGGTGTACAGGGACTGGAAGTCCACGGTGAATATGAGGTGTTGGGGGCCAGGGAATTGGAAGTCCTGGAGGAGGTGGAGGGCGTGGGTGGTGGCTTGGCCTGCTGTGTTCATCCAGCCTCACATTTTATTATCTTGGAATTCTCCAGCATCTGCAGTTCCCATTATCTCTGACACATCAGTTCTGCTTTATTTGTCCTTTCATATTTCATTTTTAGTACTTTTAGTTGGCTTCCTAAATACTAATCAAACTTGATTCTTGGGATTGTGTTTCCTAATACCCAAATAAATCAATTGTGCGCCACTAATGAATACATCCTCTAATTTAGTAACTTGGAAAAGAATTCTTGAGCACTGGGTAATCCATTTCTCTTCATCTCACCGCAGTATGCTTCACATTTTGCATTTTTTTTGGTTGCAGAATCAGTTGAAAATCCTTTAGTTTCTTAGTATTTGATAATATTTGCATGTAATTCACTTGCCAGCATACATTTCCAGTTCTTTTGCTTTTTTTGGAAACCTTCCATTTCACTCTGTTATTCCAAACCAGAGAAGCTCAGGTGACGTATGCCAAGAGTATCTTGTTACATGTTCTGATCATCAAGATTTGTTGTTTTTGGTGATTGAATTTCCAGAGACAGATAGGAGCTACTGATTTATGTTTTAACAAACCCTTGATTATGTGGAAAGAAAGATTGTGTTGATTTATCTCAAGTAGAATTGAGAGCTGTTTTTTAATCTGTTAGTCAGGTGTTGTGAAAGTTGACCTGTTGCTATTCATGTGAAAGCAGCACGATTGAGTTGTTTGTGGATCAGTAGCACAAAGCTGACAATAATAATATTTTATTTCCTTCAATGTGATCATCTGTAACTGAGAAATTCCACAGTTTATTGCAGTGTATGTAGGATTGTGAAGGACAGTTGCAAATACGCAATCTGCTCAAGATATATGGGCCCAGACCTTCTGATCATCACACATTCCTCCAGTACAAGATCAGTGGGACTCTTCAGAAGTTCTGACACGGTAACTGCATAGGAATTGGTGGGGCAGTTTACGATGGGCAATTACCTTGCATCGTAAAACCTCAGAATAAATATCCAAATCTGAATTATAGTTGGAGACTTCTGGTGGTTCTGACTAACTTATCTTGACAGTTATGCAGAAAATGTTGGAATTGGATTTAATTCTAACTCCTGGGTAACTGTACAACTGACCGTCCTGAATACAGTGGCCTCACTAGACTACCTCCCTAATCTGCTCTTACCTGTCACCCCAATAACCATCACTCTGTAGCAGCTCAGATTCTTTGGGCAGCAAATTTTAATGACTGGATTGTGCCAAGTTCCATTTTTTTAAAAAAACCGAGACATTGCTTCTGCAAAGATTCTCTATGCTGCTTTCTATGAGGATTCTATATCAGAAGACAGACCCAAAAATATCAGAGGACTGCAAATACTTACCTCTGTCTGACCTGGGTCAAAGATAGGGATTCCAACCAGATTTGGACCACATTCATTTTTGTTCGAATCTCTGCAGTGCTGTGTATTTTGTACCTAAATAACCAACAAAACTAATATAAGCAGAAAGCACAAATCATGTATTTTTGTGGAAACCTGATATCAAAATTATTGTCAATAATTCTTAGCCTTTATACTAAAGGCCCTCAATTGACCTTTGTCTCCAGGCAATTAATAATTTCCCAGGGCAGAGCTCAACAGCAAGCTGTGTTCGGGTTTCCTCTGATCTCTTGAACCCTTTGTATTGTTCCAGGATTTCCAATGCTGTCCTATGGCCCAGGTTGTTTATATAATGCATGTTATTTTCTGACTGAGCATGTAATAGAGGATATCGGTGAAATCTTCTATGGGTCATCTGCTCTAGCCAACTTTCAGAATCACAGCGCAAATTGAATGCAGGAATGTACATTTTTAGATTAATGGCCAATCTGCTCCCTGGCCCAGAAAAACAAGTCATGTTGGAGCCCCTGTTAGTTAAGGACATGTAACTACCTTAATATGAAAGAGCGAGAAGTAGTGTAAAGATTTTAATGTGAATATGTAAATAAGGTAATCTAATTTGGGAAGTAATACAAGATCACATGATTAGTAAGCATTGGTTGGTTCTGTCTTGCAGTCTTTTATTTATAAAATTCAACAAGGTTAACATTGAGGACTGCAGTAAACTGCACCCAATTGTGCAGTCAAAGATGGAGATTCAGGAGTCCAATTTCATGTAATTGGGTCAGACGTGTCATCTCCAGCTCCTGATATTCATAGGTTGTTACATTATTGGCATGTTTTTGTGGAGCTGTGTCTGAAAGATTATGAAAATTTATTCCCTCAGAATACTGAGGAGATACCTGGACCTGTGCATTTTTTTTCAGAAATCGCTGAAGAGATACTGTGGGGCACATTTTTTTTTAAAAAGAGTCTTACTGAATGTCTCTCAGTTTTCTGAAATTGTGTGGATTTACCCAGTCACCTTTTTGTGTTAATCTGTCAGGGGTGTGGCTATTTGAAACCATCTGCAGTTCGATCAGCACATAGCTTTTGAAGAGATACGATATCTAATTCTCATGGCACTTTTGAGAATCCCGTACATATCTGATGGTTTAAAACAGCTATTCTCCCCGAAAGCCTTCTGGAAGATTTGCTTTCAGTACCCTGAATAAACTTTGTCTTCAGAAGCACAGAAAAACATCATGCATATTGAGCAACCTGTCTACATGCAGGCTGAAATCAATATGGAACCTTTCAATCTGTTCCTTTCATTCTCCATGAATTAACCACTGTTTTTAGCAGAGTGTTTTCTTTCTCCATTAATCTCTGCAGCGAAACCTTGTTTTCCCGAGAACTTTTTTTTGTGCGTGTTAAGATTATTTAGAGTCAATATTTATTTTCCATATTTCAAACTGTTAGCCAATGTTGCATCTTTGTGGAAAAAGCTTAGTTATATTAAATCAAAAATAGTCATGTATTAAAGATGCCTGGTCGATAGTTCTTTTTATTCTGAGCCAATATAAATGACGTACATAATTGGCTGTATCTGTAACAGGGTAACACATTTAAATGTTTGCTGTGATCAACAGCATGGTGGGACCAGAAAAGGATCGTGCACTCCTCCAACTTGGTTCATAATAGGTAGCATGATAAGGCTCCACATGATAGGCTGCTCTGGAAGGTTGGATCACATGGAATCTATGGAGAGTTGCCAAATTTGCATATCAAATTGGCTTGGTGGTAGGAAGCAGAGGGTAATACTGGAAGGATGCTTGTCTGATTGGAGGCCTGTGACTAGTGATGTGCCTTAGGGGGTCAGTGCTAGGCCCACTGCTGTTTGTTATCTATATTGATGATTTGGACAAGAATGTACAAGGCATGATTAATAAGTTTGTGAATCGCTCAAAAATAGGTGGTATCATGGACAATGAGGAAGGTTATTAGAAATTGCGGCAGGATCTTGATCAGCTGGGAAAGTGGGCCGAGAAATGGCAAATGGAGTTTAATATAGAGAAGTGTGAGGTGTTGCATTTTGGGACATCAAATCCAGGTAGGAGTTTCATGGTGAATGGTCGGGCCTCAAGGAGCGTAGGGAAAGAGAGGAACCTTAGAGTTCAGGTGCACAGTTCTCAGAAAGTGGAATCACAGGTAGACGAGGCAGTGAAGATGGCTTTTGGCACATTGGCTTTCATCAGTCAGGGTATTGAGTTTAGAAGTCGGGAAGTTATGATGCATTTGTACATGACGTTGGTGAGATGGAGTATTTTGTTCAGTTTTGGTCACCTTGCTATAGGAAGGATGTTATTAAAGTGGAAAGAGTGCAGAAGAAATTTACAAGGATGTTGACAGGACTCAAGGGTTATAGGCAGAGGCTTGACAAGCTGGGACCTTTTTCTTTGGCATGCAGGAGACTGAGGAGGGGAATCTTATAGAAGTATATAAGATCATATGAGGCATGGATAGGGTGAATGCACTCAGTCTTTTTCCCAGGGTTAGGGAATCCAGATCTAGAGGACATCAGTTTAAGCTAAGAACATACAACATAGAACTTACAGCACAGTACAGGCCCTTCGGCCCTCGATGTTATGCCGACCTATCATACCGATCTTAAGCCCATCTAACCTACACTATTCCATGTACGTCCGTATGCTAGTCCAATGACGACTTAAATGTACTTAAAGTTGGTGAATCTACTACCGTTGCAGCAAAAGCGTTCCATTCCCTTACTACTCTCTGAGTAAAGAAACTACCTCTGACATCTGTCCTATATCTTTCACCCCTCAATTTAAAGCTATGGCCCCTCGTGCTAGCCATCACCATCCTAGGAAAAAGGCTCTCCCTATCCACCCTATCTAACCCTCTGATTATTTTATATGTCTCAATTAAGTCACCTCTCAACCTTCTCTCTAACGAAAACAGCCTCAAGTCCCTCAGCCTTTCCTCGTAAGACCTTCCCTCCATACCAGGCAACATCCTAGTAAATCTCCTCTAGGGGAAAGAATACATGGGAACCTGAGGGGCAACTTATTTACACACAAGGCAGTATGCACATGGATTGAGCTGCCAGCAGTAGTAGTTGAGGCAGATATTCTAACAACATTTAAAAGGCATTTGAACAAATACATAGATAGTAAGGGTTTAGAAGGATATGGGCCAATTGCAGGGAATTGGGCTTAGTGTGGATGGACATTTTTAGTTGGCACGGATCAGTTTGGGCCAAAGGGTCTGTCTCCATGCTGACTCTGAGAGAGGAGAAATATTTACAGAAGACATAAAGGATATTTTTTTAAAGAGTGGTTCATGTGTGGAAGAGGAGGTGGTGGATGCAGGCACAGGTACAATGTTTAAAAGACATTTAGATACTTATGTGAATAACAAATGTTGGAGGAATATGGACT
This sequence comes from Stegostoma tigrinum, assembly GCF_030684315.1. NCBI lineage: Eukaryota > Metazoa > Chordata > Chondrichthyes > Orectolobiformes > Stegostomatidae > Stegostoma > Stegostoma tigrinum. Next base: position 66,821,954 of record NC_081360.1, on the reverse strand, counting down.
TATTGCAGGCAGGTGAGACTAGTTTAACTTGGGATTTTGGTCAGTATAGACTGGTTGGACCAAAGGATCTAGTCTTGTGCTGTACGACTCTGACTCTATAGTTGTAGAATCCCTACAGTGTGAAAACACATCATTCGGCCTTTCAAGTTTCCACTCACCCAACAAACAGCATTCCACCCAGACCCACCCCCTACCCTGTCCCTGTAACCCGGCATTTCCCATGACTGATCCACCTAGCCTGCATATCCCTGGACGCCATTGGCTATTCAGTATGGCCAGCCCACCTAACCCACACATCTTTGGATTGTGGGAGGAAACCAGAGCAAACCTGTGCAGACACGGTGAATGTGAAAACTCCACACAGACAATCACCCATGGTTGGAATCAAGCCTCTGTTGTGAGATAGTAGTGCTAACCACCGAGTCACCATATTGCATAATGCTAACATACAGTAAGTTGCAACTTGTTAGGATAAGCGAATTAAGACTCACTAGTGGTTCATCCCTGAACACTTAACCAAATAGGCCCTACGGCCCAGTATAGAAAGGAAAGTTGGTGGCAGCACTGTACCCTAACAATTAGAAGGTATTGAAAGCAAAACACTATGGATGTAGAAAATCAGGACTAACACATACAATGCTGGAGCAACTCCGATCTGTCAGCTTGCACACAGAAAGAGAGAGAGAGAGATATGAATAGTTCATGTCCTGAGCTCAAAAACTCTTCTTTGTAACTGAAAGAGTTGATAAATGATGGATTTTTTTTTAAAATTGTATATGTTGTTGATAAAGGGGGAGGAGGAATGAGTGCAGGAGCAGCAACTCATTTTCTGCTTGGGTACTTAACAGACTTGAGGATTCAATACTTTATTGAACATCTTCAAAACACACATACTGTGCACTGTTTGGATTACCCACCTACCACCCAACTTTGCACCTTGTTTATGTCTTGTTGGTTTCAGTGTCAGCAGTGCTGACCTAGTTCTTTCTCATCAAGCCTACTATTCAAGTCTATTTTACATCTCGGAATCTCCTTTAGTCTCCCATAAGCATTCTTTTGCATTTGACATCCTCACTGGCTGTTCCACCTGCTTTTCCTCCTGCTTTAACAAAGCATTTAAAAACACCAATTTCCAAAAAGGCCTTTTGACTCAATGTTATGTCCGTTTCGCTCTCTACATACGTTACTAGATCAGCTGGGTTTTCCAGAATTTGCTGCCTTTTTTTAACTGGTAGTGATTGAATGTATTGTTGGACTAGTGTTCTAACAGTAATGGGATTGTTGTTTATTACGTCAAGGTAAAAATGGTGTTTGTAAAAAAAATCACAGAAGAATAAAGTTTCAGAAGACAGGGAAGTTTAAGTCAGCAGCAGCTGGTGCTTAAATAGACAAGCAAGTCAGCAGTACTGGTGGAAGGAACAGTGGTACAAAAGCAAGCTAAGATTTTTACCTCTGAGCAGATAAGTGAGTGAGCTGGGAAGAAGATAAAAATAAACGCTGTGCAGTTACTGGGTCTTTTTTAAAGAAATCTCTCTATAGGGACAGTAACAATTTGAGATTCACTTTTTTTTTAAAGATTACATTACATTCCCTACAGTGTGGAAACAGGCCCTTCGGCCCAGCAAGTCTACACCGCCTCTTGAAGCATCCCACCCAGACCCATCCCCCTATAACCCCACACACCCCTGAACACTATGGGCAATCCACCTAACCTGCACATCTTTGGACTGTGGGAGGAAGCCAGACCACCCAGAGAAAACCCACACAGACACCGGGAGAATGTGCAAACTCCGCACAGACGGTTACCCGAGGCTGGAATCGAACCTGGGTCCCTGGTGCTGTGAGGCTGCAGTGCTAACCACTGAGCCACTGTGCTGCCCCGATATTATAATAGTTTTAAGATGTTGGTGTTGCTGCCTGGCCAGCATTTATTGAGCATCTCTTGTTGACTTTGAGGTGGTGGTGAGCTGCTAGTTTGAACTGCAGCGGCCGAATTAGGTAGACCTGTAATTAGGCTTTTGACCCAATGACACGGGGTCAGCAAGACATTTCCAAGTCAAGAGAGTGAATGACCTGGAGGGGAAATTGTAGGTGATGGCGTTCCCATGAACCTGCTCCCCTTGTCCTTCTAGATGACAGTGGTTGGGGTTTGCAATATGCTGTGACAAGGAGCCTGAGTGAATTTCTGCACGTTATAGAGCGTGTGCACACTTCTGTTATTATGCGTCAGTTTTGGAAGGAATGAATGTGGGATTCCTAGTGTCTGACCTATTCGTGTCACCACAGTATTTATATGGCTAGTCCAGTTCACTTTATACTCGGTGTAATCCCCAGGATATTTTAGTGGCAATGTCTATCTATTCAATGTAACTTCCAACGATTTATTATCACTTGATAAACTATAACATGTTGAGACAAGTGCCTCTTGTAAAGATGCGCTAGTGGTTCAGTATCTACCACTTAACAAAATGTGACCTTAGATCCAGAGTAAAAGGGAGCATTGATATCCAAGAAGGGGCTGTTTAACATGTTTAACTTTTATTTTAAGAGTAAAAAGGAGGATCGATGCAGTCCCAACCCCAATCATTAGCTGCTAATGCTTGGCTACGTAATGCATACAATATCAACTAGTGTATATTTAAGCATACAAAAAAACTAAAATGCAATGATTAGCCCTATGTCAAAAGACTCCTGCAATATTTATAAAATATTTCACTTGGACCCAGCAGCTTCTGATTGCCAATGGTACTTGAAAGACCCTCATCTGAAAAGCCTGATATTTAATTGCAGGTTGGAGAATTCTACTAGTACAGAGTCAGAGTCAAAAGATGTACGGCATAGAAACAGACCCTTCAGTCCAACTCATCCATGCCAACCAAATGTCCTTAAATAAATCCAGTCCCATTGCCAGCATTTGTCCCATATCCCTCTTAAACCCTTTTTATTCATATACCTTTTAAATAATTGTATAATTGTACCAGCCTCCTCCACTTACTCATTCCTTCAATGCACCATCTACTGTGTATAAAAAAAAGTTGCCCCTTAAGTCCCTTTTTAAATATTTCTCCCCTCTCTCACCTCACACCTATGCCCTTTTGGACTCCTTCGTCCTGGGGAAAAGACTTTGTCTACTTACCCTATCCATGCCTCTTCATGCTTTTATAAACCTCCAAAAGGACACCCCTCAGCCTGTGATGCTTGAAAGAAAATAGCCCCAGCCTATTCATCCTCTTCCTTTTAGCTCCAACCTTCCGAAACCTGGCAACATCCTTGTAAATCTCTTCGGTACCCCTTTTAAGTTTCACAACATCCTTTCTATAGCAAGGAGACCAGAATGTTTGAATTAGCATCTGCTTCTATATTAATAGACAGAATTGTCAGTAGGTAAGGGATCTCTCTGGCCTAGCACAGGAAATACCAGCTCGACTGGGCCTATAAGAAGGATTCACACTTAGTGTCCTATCTTTAATGCTGTGGTAGAAAGACACCAGAAGAATTAGCTCCACAAGCACTCTTCCTAAACACTGCAACACAAAGTCACAGATCTCTATGGTTTCAAAGACTTTTTTTATTTGTAAGTGGGTTAAGTTTAATTTTTCTACTGCTGGCCCAAAATAATTCAGGAATTTCACAGAAGCAGCTAGTGAGAATATTTTATAGTTGAACTTGGCAAATTGATATTTCGAGCTTTTTTAAGATTTGTTTTATCAATAAATTTGATGTGTGTGAAAATTGATTTTGGTTTTATTTTCTGTTTCCAGCCACCCAGAGTCTCTGGTGTTAAAGTGTACACTGATCAAGTGGACAAGCGACAAGTGATCATCGATTTGCAAATTAGGTAAGTTTTTATTTTCTTATTGGTCACATTTTAATTAATTCCAACATCATTTATTCCTCTCAAAATGTGAGTGAAGCATATTGTCTTAGTTTATCTAGAATTGGTTTACTTTACCCATCGTTGCTTTTCATTGTATTCCTTAAATCGTCCAATAATCTAATATTAAATTCTTCTCTTAACACAATCGCAGTTGTAGATTGAGAAAACTACGGTGGTAAAATTATTGAATGCAAACGAATTACTTTGATCGTATTTCAGTTAATGAAACATTTTTTATAAAGTATTTCCCTGCTGCAGCTTTTAAAAATACAATTAGATACTTCCCATTTCTAACCTAGATTTCAAAAATTAACGTTTTTCAATACCATAAATTAATAATTGAAACCAAATATGTGGTCAGTGTAATATACTTAAGGAAAAAGATGAATTTAGTTGTTATTGACCACAAAGCTTCTGTACAAAATTTCCTAGCAACATGTCTGATTCTGTTACAAACAGAGATACGATTTGCCATTATTATATTATTATATGTCACCAGTAAGCTATTAGAGTTTGAACTACATGGAATCTGATCTTCTATTTCAAGTCATTCGTATGTTCCTATTTATTTGTCTCTTAATTCTCTGCCACAATAATAACTTGGATTTGTATGTTGCCATCAATGCAGAGAAGTAGAATTTAATGGGGGAATGAGTAAACATGGTCAGTATGCTGAAGAAGCCCTTTTGGTAGGGATGACCAAGATTGTTGTCAAAGAGAAGTGGTTTTAAAGAAAACCCTGAAATATGAGAGAGGTGAAAATGCAGAGAGGTTTGTGGAGCGATTTTTTTTTTTTTAAAAGAACTTTGGGCTATAAGTTGCTGAAGATATGGCCACTAACGGGGTGGAGATCCATTAGGATTGAACGTCTCTCTCTTTCCTTCATTCTGACCTTCATTCTTCGCCCCCACCCCTGCATCATGCCCCTTGTTTATACCGCTGTGCTGCTGTAAACTTGCCTTGTAATCCCCACATCAAATTACTGAACTAATCTAATCTCTTTCTTTTATGCAAGCATGAAATGTCAAAAACAAGAGTTGGCTACAGGGATCTTGTTTAAATATATTGCTGCCCCATCACCTTGTGTGTACCATAATGTAAAAACTTGGGGTGACACATTGGCTTACCCATAGGAAATGCACGGTTACAGGGATAGGGGAGGGGAGTAGATGAGGGTGGGATGCTGTTCACAGGGTCAGTGTGGATTCCATGAACCAAGTGGCCTACTTTCACATTGTAAGGATTCTATGATTCTGTCTTTTGGATCACTCTGATCTGCATTACTGTTCTTTATTTTTGGTTTCCACTTTTGGCCACCTGTAATGTTTGTTTTCAAGCTTGATATATACGAAGTGAAAAAAGCTTTATAATAAGTTCTAATATTAAAATATTGCAGGCAAAAATTGAATATACAATAAACCCTCCTACAGTATTGTCATTGTATTTAAAATTTTTAATGTAGACTATAGTCTACATAACTTTCTCTCAAAATGGCCCAGAAATATGGTCCCAGAGATGGTTAATGATTGATCAGGCATTTTTAGCATTTGTATCTGCCTGGAAACTATCCAAAGCTTATGCAATTGAATATAAAAGGAACTGACTTGAACAGTTGGTGTAATAGGAAATTGGTTAACCCTACCAAGCTCACATTTAGTTGATGTCATCAGTACTTGCTCTTTTTTGCAAAATAGTTTGAAAATAATTGAAGAAAACTTGTAGCTGTTTTTACTATTCCATGTAAATTAATCAATGCTGGCCTGTTATCATGTTTTTGAGGTGAAGATCTGAGAAATGGAAAATTTTGATGCTTTATACTCTATCAAAAGAATAATCTTGTTAATCAGTACAAAATACCAAAAGTCAGGTGAAAGCAAAAACCATTTGCATTTATATTGCACATATGTGGTAAAATGCCCAAGGTCTCCTCACAGGAGTTTATTTAGACAAAATATCATTATCAACACTGAGACAAAGATAGGTATTTAAATAGTTAATTGAAAGCTTAGTCAAAGAGCGAGGTGTTGAGGAGATTCATGAGAGAAAAGTAAAGGACCAGCAACATTTGATAGGTGAAGTTGAGAGGTTAGGGTAAAGAAAGGTTAATGCAAAATTGGTATTTATTAGGCAAAGGAAGTCTGAACATGTACAATGGACCAGCAATCGAGTCCTTGGAGAAGTGTAGGACTAGCAGACGAAGGAAAACTCGTATTTGTATGTAAATAATTTAACAAAACATACTGTTTCATTTGTAACTTTGATAATCAAATTACAGTAATGGCAAAAACCTTATTGGAGAGCTTTTTAAATTTATTCTTGTGATGTGTCTGTTACTGGCTAGGCCAGCATTCATTTTCAATTCCTAATTACTGGAGAACAGTTAAGTCAACCACATTACAATGGGTTTGGAGTCAGTTGGAGGCCAGACCATGTAAAAATGTCAGACAGTGATCAGTAACCCTCCTTTTGAAGTTCTGAAGAAAGTTCACTAGACTTGTAAAGTTAACTTTGCTTTCTCTTTACTGATGCTGCCAAATTTGCTGAGTTTTCTCTTGCAGTTTCTGATTTTGTTTGATTTCCAGAATTCACAGTTTTAATTTAAGGATGACACAGAATTCCTTCCCTCAAGGAGGTTAGTGAGCCAGTTGAGTTTTCCTTCACCAAAAAATTGATGTAACAGTATAGGACAACACAATACAGTACAGCTCAGACAGGTCTTTCAGGCCCACCAAGCCTGCACTGATTCCAGATCCTTATTTAGATCCGCTACTTATCACCGTAAACTGTTTCTGTCCCTCTGTTTGCCTCCTGTTAATGTGCCTAACAAGGTACACTTTAAACATAGCTAATTCACACCTGACTTTGATTTTCCAAAATGCATCACTTTTTATTTCTGTATTAAACCCCATCTGCTATTTCTGTCCCCAAAACTGCAATCTATTCAATCCTCCTCCCTTTTTGCAAACTTGTCAATTTTGGTGTCAGCTGCACACTTATTAATCAGGCCGCCTACATTTTTGATAATCTTCCCCAGTAGAGGGTCCTCCTGACAGGAACAGCTGGTCATCATTAAGATAATAAAATGTGAGGCTGGATGAACACAGCAGGCCAAGCAGCATCTCAGGAGCACAAAAGCTAACATCATTAAGCTAACTTTTTGAAGATTTTTATTGAATTAAAATTTCACCATCTTCCATAGGATTTAAATCTATGGCCCAAACCATTGGCCTACCAGTCCAGTGATTTTACACAACAGTGCCTCCCCATAAGTGTTATTGAGGTTGCACTCATCCAAGGCAAGTGGAGAAGTTATGCTGTCAGATTACTGATTTGTAAATGATGGACAAGTGTTGAGGATTCAAAAGGTCAGTCATTTTCTGTAGGATCCCTAGCCTCTGATCAACACTTGCAACATCTCTCTAACATTGACTGGTTTAACTTCTTCAAAGTTAGTAGTGGAGAATTCAGGTGTAGAGTTCTGGAATAGGTGGACAATGATTTGGGTGGTAGTGACATGTTCAGAGGCTTCAGAGAGGAGAATGAGCTTGCAGATGAGATGGCAGTTTTCAGCAACATATGCCAGAGGTTTTCTCTTAAGGATGAGATTGATATTGATGGATAAGAGAGGAAAGCAGAACCTGAGGGGAGAGAACCATTAAAAATATCATTTATTGTGAAAGCCAGGAAGGGAGTTTGGGTGGCCAGAAATTTATTTTAAAGAAAGTTAGGAAGGGAGAAGGTCTCACTAGCAAGTAGACTACTGAGGAGGCATGAGGGGAGTTGAGAGATAAATTGGAGAAATTTGGACTAAATTCTGTTCGATTTAAAAGTTTGGGACTAATGCAGACAGGAACCTTTTAAGAGGACAAAAACAAAAAATGATGGCAAAACTCAACAGGTCTGACAATCCCTGTGGGGAGAAAGCAGAGTTAATATTTTGAGTCTAGTGACTCGTCAGCATAAATACCACTTTTCCTAGCTACTGTCCGTTCTGGTGAAGCAAAAGTTGGGAGGGGTTGGAGGTCTGCAAGAAGCGAGCAAATAGGTGGAAAGAGAGTCTGGAGATAGAGATGAAAGTGGTTGACAAATGAAGGGATTATTGATAGCAGGACAGGGCAGAGGAAAAGCTGAATAGTGATAATGAGAGCTGGGATTAGAAGAGAATGGGTAGGCAATACTGAAAACAGCCCAAGTAATGTGATAATACAATTGACAGTGGATGACAAGGGGTTGGATGTGCTAAAAGCAATCCATGTCACAACAGGATTGCATGTACGGCTGGATGACAACATATGGAAGAATGGAATCAGTCTCAAAGTTATTGAACTGTATTGAGTTCTAGAGGCTACAGGGTCTGGAAGCAAAAAATGAGATGCTGTTCTTTGAGCATGCGCTGAGGCTTGCTGGAGCACTACAGCAAGCCCAAGACAGACAGGTTGGCATGGGAACACCTGTAGTGTATTGAAGCAGCAGGTAACTGAAAGCTCTGGGCCTTTTTTTAAAAAACAGACAGGTTGTATGTGTTCTACAAAGTGGTCACCCACTCTGCCGCCTTTCCTTAAATGCTGCCAGTCATGCTGAGTTTCTCCAGCAATTTCTGCTTTGTTTCAGATCCCCAGCATCTGCAACTCTTTTACTTTAATTTAACTTGAGAGGAACTTTGACAGTGGGCTCAGAAAAAGAAGTGGCAGAGGCAGGTGATAAATATCAAAATGTTTGAGACTAAATTCTGTTAGATTTAAAATAGTTGTGGAAAAGGACAGAACTGACCAAAAAGTTAAAGTTCTAAATTGGAGTAGAGTCAATTTTGGTGATATTAGTAATAAAAACAGAAGTTGTTGGAAAAGCTCTGCAGGTCTGGCAGCATCTGTAAGAGAAATTAAGTTAAAGTTTCGAGTCTGGTAGCCCTTCCTCAGAACTGATATTTGGTAGTAATAGATGGGAGATTTCAGAAGTTGATTGCGGGAGGTTATTTGCGGGTAACAGGATGGTTGAGAAGTGGAGGTTTTTTAAAAATTAGGCAGCAAGAGTTCAGAGACAATGGGAACTGCAGATGCTGGAGATTCCAAGATAATAAAATGTGAGGCTGGATGAACACGGCAGGCCAAGCAGCATCTCAGGAGCACAAAAGCTGACGTTTCGGGCCTAGACCCTTCATCAGAGAGGGGGATGGGGGGAGGGAACTGGAATAAATAGGGAGAGAGGGGGAGGCGGACCGAAGATGGAGAGTAAAGAAGATAGGTGGAGAGGGTGTAGGTGGGGAGGTAGGGAGGGGATAGGTCAGTCCAGGGAAGACGGACAGGTCAAGGAGGTGGGATGAGGTTAGTAGGTAGCTGGGGGTGCGGCTTGGGGTGGGAGGAAGGGATGGGTGAGAGGAAGAACCGGTTAGGGAGGCAGAGACAGGTTGGACTGGTTTTGGGATGCAGTGGGTGGGGGGGAAGAGCTGGGCTGGTTGTGTGGTGCAGTGGGGGGAGGGGATGAACTGGGCTGGTTTAGGGATGCGGTGGGGGAAGGGGAGATTTTGAAACTGGTGAAGTCCACATTGATACCATATGGCTGCAGGGTTCCCAGGCAGAATATGAGTTGCTGTTCCTGCAACCTTCGGGTGGCATCATTGTGGCAGTGCAGGAGGCCCATGATGGAGATGTCATCAAGAGAATGGGAGGGGGAGTGGAAATGGTTTGTGACTGGGAGGTGCAGTTGTTTGTTGTGAACTGAGCGGAGGTGTTCTGCAAAGCGGTCCCCAAGCCTCCGCTTGGTTTCCCCAATGTAGAGGAAGCCGCACCGGGTACAGTGGATGCAGTGCAGAGACATTGTGTTTCTGTTAGTGTGAAGGGCAAGGCTGGCTGATGTAGGGAATACTGGATGATGAGAGAAATTGAAGCTGTCATCAAGAAAAAGGAGGAATATGTCAGGTATAGACAACTGAGATCGAGTGAATTCCGAATGGAGGATAAGGGTGGTAGGAATGTAGTTGAGAGGGAAATCCGGAGGGCAGAACAGAGACATGAGCTTGCTTTGGCAATGGAGATAAGGAGAATCCAAAAATATTTTTCTATAAATACATTAAGGACAAAAGATTAACTAGGGAGACAGCAGGCACCTTTAAAGATCAAGTTGGCCATCTATGTGTAGAACTACAAGAGATGGTGAAGATAATGAATATCTCATGTCAGTATTTACTGTGGAGAAGAACCTGGAAGTTAGGGAACTTGGGAAATGAATAGTGATGTCTTGAAAAGAGTTCATATTACAGAAGAGGAGGTGCTGGAGGTCTTCAAATGTATATAGGTAGATTAATCCCCAGGACCTGATCAGGTGTTTCCCTGAACTTTGTAGGAAGAGATTGCTGTGCCCCTTGCTGACATATTTGTATCATTGACAGCCATGAGTGTGGTACCAGAAGACTGGAGGCTGGCGAATGTGGTGCCATTATTTAAGAAAGGCTGTAAGGAAAACTCGAGGAAATACAGACCAGTGAGCCTTATGTTAGTGGTTGGTAAATTGTTGGAGGGGATTCTGATGGACAGGACTTGCATGCATTTGAAAAGGCAAGGACTGATTTAATGATAATCAACATGGTGCTTTATGGTGTAGCTAGATCTGATGAATTTTGAGTGTCTAATTGAACTCAAGAGACCACAGGTAAGACCTGTTCCAAGAAACCAGCCAAAATGATAGGGAGAACATTGATCTTCCTCTCCATTGACATGGAATAGCAAGATGAAAAGCTTCTGTTATCGTTATACATCACGTAAACTCATCTGAAACATTCCTTTTTGTACCTGTTCTGACTTCTAGTTCTAAGGCAAACCTTTCATTTTGCTCTGTGCACGTTATAAAATTAATGATTTGTACCTTTTATTAGGGAAGAGTTTTTAAAATTGAATACTTTCAGACCAAAGGGAGATTGAGCATGTTGGAGTTTGACTTGTAAATTTTTCACTACTTCACAGTTGCTACTTCAACAGATTCCCAGATTTTGTAAGCTAAAATAAAACACTGCTGTTTTTGATATTTCAGCAGATACTGAATGATATGGTAAATCATGTAAAAAGTTCAGTCGAACTTATTAAAACACTGTTACTCATTTTAAAAGGATGGATGCAGTTTTTCAAGTACTGAGATTTTACAATTTCAGTCTACAATGCACAGTGGTATGCTAGTATAATTTAAATATTAAACCAAGGATCAGCAATAACTAAAGGCTTGATGAACATTTGTTAATCTTTTATTTGTTCAAGGAATATGGGTGTGACGGAAAGGCTTGTATTTATTGCCGACAGCATATTGACCTTTAGAAAGTCTGGGTGAGCTGCCATCTTGAACCACTGTAGTACGTGGTATAGATACATGCAGAGTGCTGTCGGGAATGAAGTTCTAAGGTTTGGACCCAGCGACGGCGTCACCACATCCCAAGATCAGAAGCGATTCAAGAAAGCAGCTCACCATTGCCTTCTGCAGGGTAACTAAGAAAGAGCAATAAATGCTGACCTAACTAGCAATACTCACACATGATGAATAATATTTTTTAAAAGTACAGATGGTAATCTAATTATCAAGTTTGACAGACCTTGTACATATTAAATATTCATACCTTTTTCCAATACTTTGAATTTGAAATCATTTTGCTTTGCAATTCAGCCTGTTTTCCCTGTTTCTTTAGGTCTTTTTAATACATCTAAAAATGTTTTATATGTTGATTACATCCCTCTTGTCCAAGCTTGTTAAAACATGTATTTTATCCACAGTGCATTTTAGAAAAGAAAATGTTATTTTTATTACTTTTTATTATTTCCTTGATTTTGTTTTTCAATCTCCCTGATGTGTCATTGCTAGCTTCTGAAGATTTCAAGGAAGTGTTTCTACATTAACAAAAGTTAGATGCCCTTATTCTCTCTCTGTTCACTTCTGTTAAGCTATTAAGTATTTGGAAACCATTGTTAGATTTCTCTTCCAGTAAAAATTATTAAAACTGGTTTTGCCTGATAATGCCAGAGATGCACAGCATAGAAAAAGGCCCTTGAGCCCATTGAGTCTGTGATAGTCAAAGACGACAACTACCTAACTATGCTAATCCCATTATCCAGTGTTTGGCCCATAGCCTTGTATGCTTTATCAGGTTTATTTGAAATCATAAGCTTTTGGAGAACTGCTCGTGTGTCAGGTGACCTGACACAGGAGTAGCGCTTTGAAAACTTGTGATTTTAAATAAACCTGTTGGACTAAACCGGGAGTCGTATGACTTCTGACCTTATCCACCCCAGCCCAACACCAGCATCTCCACAACTTGTATATTTTGGCATTGGAAATGCCCATCTAAATACTTGTTAAATATTATGAAGGATTTTGCCTCGACCATCCTTTACGGACAGTGAGTTCCACCTCTGGGTTTTAAATAAAAAGCTGTCCCCTCATTGCCTCTAAAGCTCCTGATCCTTACCTTTAAACTTGTGCCCTCTGGTAATTGATCCCTCCACCAAAGGAAAAGTTCATTTTAGAGTACTCTATCTGTGCCCATAATAATTTTATACTTCGCAGTCTCAGTCTCCTCTCCTCTAAGGAAAGCAACTCCAGTCTATCCAATTTCTCTTCATAACTAAAACTGTTCAACCCAGGTATTTTCCAGGTAAATTTCCTCTGCACCCTCTCCAGTACAATCACATCATTCCTTTAATATGGATTCCACATTTGGGCCATGTAAAGATGGCAGTTTTCTTCCCGAAAAAGACATTAGTGAGTTTGTTTTTCCAACTATCTCATGAGATTCATGATCATCATTAGATCCCTAATTCCAGACATTTTCATTGAATTCCAATTCCACCATCTGCCATGGCAGGATTCGAGCCTGTGTCCCCAGAATGTTAGCTGGATTAACTGTCCAATAATAATACCACTAGGTCACCGCCTCGCCTAATTTGATAGTGATAAAAATGATTTTTGTGCCATCCATGAAATGGGTGTCTTCACTGCATTTATGATGTATGCATTGTATTGTTTCATTGTTATTTCTGTAACAGCATGGAAACTTCTTCACCATACTTCAAATTATGATGACAGTGACCTTGTACAAATCAATCAAAATCATTTACACTGATATTTCATACCTTGTAACATCCCAAGATGCTTTCGGCACTTTTTTGAAGAATTGAACATGATGTCTACACTTCCCCAGTAACAAACTGGACACTTGCATTTTTAGGACTCATTCTTCACACAAGAGAACATATTCTTTGGCTATGTCTTATTTGAGATAAGTGTTTTTTTGGGGGGGGGAATTTGGAGCACCATGGGAATTAACCATTCCTCATTTTGGTTTGTTTGCTTGTTGTCTCGTACCAGAGAGAAGATCTGAGGAATCAATAATGTTTGCTGCTTCGTACTCTGTTAAGAGAACGTGTTCCTATGTCAATCTATGCAAGAAGTCAAAGGAAAGTGAATCAGAATAAGAACAAAAGTTAGAAAGGGGAAGTAGAAAAATTGTGTGGAGAAATCACAGGTCAGAATCGAGCAGGGCTGTTAGTGGAAAAATAATGGGAATGGAATAAGTAATGCTAAGAAGATAACCCATAATGCTTTATGTTTGAATATGCAGAACATTCACAGTAAAGTAGATGAATTGTTTGTACAAATAGATCAAAACTGGTATGATACAGTCTGGATTGTGGAGATGTGGCAGCATGGTGATCCAGAATGGGAGCTGAATATCTGGGCGTTTTCAGTTTTTAGGAAGGATAGACAAAAATGACGGAGCATTATTGCTGGTTAAAGTAGAAATTAATTCAAAATGAAGAAAGGTATTAACTCTGATAATGTGAAATCTGTATGGGTGGAGAGTTTTGAGAAGATTTGTAGCTCAGGTTGAGGTTCTGGATGTGAGTTTGCTTGCTGAGCTGGAAGGCTAGTTTTCAGACGTTTCGTCACTCCGACGAAGCGCTGGTGTTATGTCCTGCTTTCTATTTATCTGGTTAGGTTTCCTTGGGTTGGTGATGTCATTTCCTGTTCTTTTTCTCAGGGGATGGTAGATTGGCTGGGTAGAGCTGAGAAACACCAAGAAAAAAAAAACATTTGTGGGGGTTGTATGTAGACTCCGAAACTGTAGGGGTTATGCTGGGAATGATATTAGAGGAAATTAGAGATGAATGCAATAACGGAACATCTGTAATTATGGGTGACTTTAATCTGCAGAAAGGTTAATAGACAATGGATTCCCGGAGTGTCAATGGGACGGTCTCCTGGACTGATACGTTTAGAAACCAGTTTAAAGAACTGGCCATTCTAGACTGGGTATTATGTAATAAGCAAGGAATAATTGGCAATCTAGTTATACAGGGCCCCTTGAGGATGAGCAAAGATAGATGAAGAAGATGATAGAATGGAGAATGAGATCACTGATTCTGAGACTTCTGAATTTAAATAGAGGAAATAAGATCTGAGTTGGTCATGATAGATTGGGGATGCTATTTAAAGGGATAATGGTGAAGAGGCAATGCCAAACATTGAAAGCGAATTTGTGAACTGCAACAATTATCCATTCCTGATTGGACCACCTTTCTTGTTCTACTTTTGCCAATCATGGCTTACATGGGATGTTAGAGAGAGCATTAGGGCCAAGGAAGAGGCATACAAATTGGACAGAAAAGACAACGGACCTGAAGAATGGCAGCAGTTTTAAATTTAGCAAAGCAGGACAAAGGGATTGGTTTTTTTTAGAAAAAGGGAAAATGGCGTTTTGGAGTGAGCTTGCATGGAATGGAAATATTGACTGTAAAACATTCCAGAAGTATGTGAATAGAACAAGATTTGTGAAAACAATTTTCAGTTTCTTGCAGTCAGGAACAAAGACGGCAAGCTAATTTGATATATTCTTTGGTTCTGTCCTCACAGAAGACTCCAAATAACATAATGGAAACGTTGGGAAGTATAGGGTTGAGCAGGAGGAACTGCAGGAAATCCTGTACTATTATGAAAATGATGTTGGGAAAATTGGGGTTGATGGTAGATGAATGCCTAGGACCTGGTAACCTACACTTGAGTACCTAAGGAAGTGAACCTAGAAGTATTGGATTCGTTGGTCATCTTCCAAGATTCTACAGACTCGAACAGTTTTTACAAATTGGAGGTTACTAGTGAAACACCGCTCTTTAAAATGAGGGAGGCTGAGGGAAAAATAACAGGATTATAGACCAGTTACCTGGACAATGGGAGTGAGGGAAAATGCGAGTCTCCTTCCCACAAGATTTAATAACTGAGTACTTGGATAACAGTGGCAGGGTTGGACAGAATCAGCATGGCTTTACGAAAGGAAAATTATGCTTGACAAAACTACTGGAATTCTTTGAGGATGTAACTTGTCGAGTTGATTGGGGAGTCAGTGGATGTGATTTATTGGACTTTCAGAAGGCTTTCAAAGTCCCACAGAGGAGATTAATGTATAAAATTAATGCACATGGGATTAGGGGTAATGCATTGAGATTGTTAACGAGTTTTCTAACTAACAGATAATGAAGAGTACAAATAAATCTGTCTTTTCTGAATAGCAGGCAGTGATGAGTGTGGCTATGACAAGAATCAGTGGTCAGACCGCAGTTCTTCACAATATATATAAATGATTTAGATCAGGGAACAATGTGTAATATCCAATTCTGCAGATGATTCCAAACTGGCTGGGAGGGTAAACTAAGAGGAGGATGCAGAGATACATCAGAATGATTTGGACAAGCTAAGCGAGTGAGCAAGTCCATGGCAGATGCAGTGTAATTTGGGTAAAGATGAGGTTTTCCACTTTGAGAGGAGCAGGAAAGTTGGTTATTATCCAAATGTGTAAAAATTAAGGGGAATGTACAACAAGACCTGAGTGTATTTGTACATCACTGAAGGTAAGTATTCAGGTGCAGCATGTGGTCAAGAAAGTATGTAGTATGTGCGCTTCTCTAAGAAGAGGATTAGAGTGCAGGAGCAGTGAGGCCTTACTGCAATTGTACCGGGCCTTGGTGAGACCGCACCTGGAATATTGTGTACAGTTTTGGCCTCCTTACCTGAGGAAGGATGCCGTTGCTGTAGAGGGAGTGCAGTGAAGGTCTGCCAAACTGAGTCCTGGCATGGCAGACCAACCTAATGAGGGGAGTCTAAATCAGGTAGGATTATCATTGCTGGAGTTCAGAAGAATGAAGGGGGATGTTGCCAATGACAGGGGCAACTAGTCTAAAGATATGGGTAATCCATTTAGGACTGATGAGAAATGTTTTACATCCAGAGAGTGGTGAGCCTGTGGAATTCATTACCCGGACAAGCAGATAGTACCAAAGCATTTTGCAATTTCAAGGAGGAGTTGGATATAGCACTTGGGCTAAAGGGATCAAAGGATATGGGGGAAAAGCACGGAAAGGCTCTAAGATTGATCAGCCATGATCATATTTAATAGCAGATTAGGCTTGAAGGAGTGATGTTTCTGTGATCCTTCACAGCATTCAGCCTTTGATTATGCACATACAGTTTGAGAAGAAAATGAAAGTGTGCATTAAATTGATTCTGCCACTGGCCAATTCATTTTGTTAATCTTTTGATGCCTTTTGGGAGCGGTTTTAGAATGCTCTTTAATGTGTGTCACATGTTTTCACTTCTGCATTGTCAACAAATTTTGCTGTCTTGCTTCCAGTGCACAAATAGATTAGTATAATACAGGGTCTATAATGTAATATTGCTTGACACTAGCCTGGATTTTGAAGGCATATGTTTCACATATCTGTCTTTCCAGAATAAGGTAGGTGAGCTTGCAGAATGGGTAGGTACCTGGGACTTCAATGTTGTGACCATTTTGGAGACATGGACAGAGCAGGGTCAGGAATGGATGTTGCGGGTTCCAGGGTTTAGATCTTTCATTAAGATCAGGGAAGGTGGTAAAAGAGGGGGAGGTGTGGCTTTGTTAGTCAAGGACAGTATAACGGTGGCTGAAAGAACTTTTGACAAGGACTCATCTACTGAGGTGGTATGGGCTGAGGTCAGAAACAGGAGAGGAGAGGTCACACTGTTGGGAGTTTTTTATAGGCCTCCACAAAGTTCTACGGATGTGGAGGAGAGGATTGACAAAACGATTCTGGGCAGGAGTGAAAGGAACAGGGTGGTCATTATGGGAGACTTTAACTTCCCCTAACATTGACTGGAAATGCAATAACTCTAGTACGTCGGATGAATCAGTTTTTGTCCAATGTGTGCAGGAGGGTTTCCTGACACAGCATGTCGAAGGGTCAACAAGAGGGGAGGCCACACTGGATCTGGTACTTGGTAATGAACCAGGCCAGGTGTTTGATTTAGTGGTAGGTGAGCACTTTGGAGAGAGTGACCGTAATTCGGTTATGTTTACCTTAGCAATGGAAAGGGATAGGAACGTGCCACCGGGCAAGAGTTATAGATGGGGGAAGGGCAATTATAATGTGATTAGACAAGACTTAGGAGGCATAGAATGGGGTAGAAAAATGCAGGGGATGGGGACAATCGAAATGTGGAGCTGGTTTAAGGAACAGGTATTGCGTGTCCTTGAAAGGTATGTCCCTGTCAGGCAGGGAGGAAGTGAAAAGGTAAGGGAACCGTGGTTTAACAAAGAAATTGTAACTCTTGTTAAGCAGAAGAGGGAGGCTAATGTGACGATGAGACGAGATGGTTCAGGTGAGACGATGGAGAGTGACAGATTAGCTAGGAAGGATTTAGAGAGAGTTAAGAAGAGCAAGGAGGGGACATGAGCAGACATTAGCAGGCAGAATAAAGGAGAACCCTAAAGTTTTCTATAGGTATGTGAGGAATAAGAGAATGACTAGGGTAGGAGTAGGGCCAGTCAAAGACAGAAGTGGGAAGTTGTGTGTGGACCCTGCGGAGATCGGAGAGTTGCTAAATGATTATTTCTCATCTGTTTTCACTGAGGAACAGGAGAATATTGTAGAGGAGATGACTGAGTTATGGGCTACTAGAATTGAAAGGATTAAGTTTAGTAAGGAGGAGGTGTTATCAATTCTAGAAAGTGTAAAGGTAGATAAATCCCCTGGACCGGATGGGATTTTTCCGAGGATTCTCTGGGAAGCTAGGGAGGTGGTGGTGGAGCCTTTGGCCTTGATCTTTGAGTCTGCATTGTCTACAGGTTTAGTACCAGAGGAATGGAGGATTGCAAATGTTGTGCCCTTGTTCAAGAAGGGCAGTAGGGATGACCCAGGTAATTATAGACCTGTGAGCCTTGCATCTGTTGTAGGAAAAGTTTTGGAAAGGATTGTAAGAGATAGGATTTATAATTATCTAGCAAGCAACAATTTGATTGGAGATAGTGAGCTTGGATTCATCAAGGGCAGGTCGTGTCTCACAAACCTCATTGAGTTTTTTGAGAAGGTGACCAAGCATGTGGATGAGGGAAGGGCAGTTGACGTGGTGTACATGGACTTCAGTAAAGCCTTTGATAAGGCTTCACATGGTAGGCTATTGGAGAAAATACAGAGGCATGGGATTGAGGGAGTTTTAGCAGTTTGGATTAGAAACTGGCTTTCTGTAAGAAGGCAACGAGTGGTGGTTGATGGAAAATATTCAGCCTAGAGTCTGGTTACTAGTGGTGTGCCTGAAGGATCTGTTTTGGGACCACTGCTGTCTGTCATTTTTATAAATGACTTGGACACAGGCATAGGTGGATGGGTTAGTAAGTTTGCAGATGACACTCAAGTGGGTGGAGTGGTGGACAGTGTGGAAGAATGTTGTAGGTTGCAGGGAGCCTTGGATAAACTGCAGAATTGGGCTGAAAGGTGGCAAATGGAGTTCAATGTGGATAAATGTGAGGTGATTCACTTTTTGGGAGGAATAATAGCAAGGCAGAATATCGGGTCAATGGAAAGATTCTTGGTAGTGTGGATGTGCAGAGGGATCTTGGTGTCCATGTACGTAGACTCCTGAAAGTTGCCACCCAGGTTGACAGTGCTGTTAAAAAGGCTTACGGTGTGTTAGGCTTTATTAGTAGAGGGATTGAGTTCCAGAGTCGTGATGTCATGCTGCAACTGTACAAAATGCTAGTGCGGCCTCACTTGGAATATTGCATACAGTTCTGGTCACCCCATTACAGGAAGGATGTGGAAGCATTGGAAAAGGTGCAGAGGAGATTTACCAGGATGTTGCCTGGTCTGGAGTGAAGGCCCTATGAAGAAAGGCTGAGGGATTTGGGTCTGTTCTCATTGGAGAGAAGAAGGCTAAGAGGGGATTTAATGGAGACATACAAGATGATCAGAGGATTAGATAGGGTGTACAGTGAGAGTCCTTTTCCGAGGATGATGACTTCAGCCTGTACAAGGGGGCATAGCTACAAATTGGGGGGGTGATAGATTTAAGACAGATGTCAGAGGCAGGTTCTTTACTCGGAGTGGTAAGGGCATGGAACGCCCTGCCCGCCAATGTAGTTAACTCAGCCACATTAGGGGCATTTAAACAGTTCTGTGATAAGCAGATGGATGATGATGGGATAGTGTAGGGGGAGGGGCTTAGATTAGTTTACAGGTTGGCACAACTTTGAGGGCCGAAGGGCCTGTTCTGCGCCGTATTGTTCTATGTTCTCTTGAGGTGGTTGCTGTGCCATCATCATGGCGCAGTTGCAATATTGTAATAAAGTTTATTGGACCTTCATATCTCTGTAAAACAATCCTCAGAGCCTCAAGATTTAATGATTCAAATGTTGTGGTCAGATTGACGGACATATGAAGTATTCCTGGCAATACTCTCAACTTTTTTCCTCATGGCTTTTGAGGCGATAAATGTCAGAAGTTCCCCCGAAAAGTCTGCAGTCTTACTCTGTCAGTGGCAGGGTTTCCTCAGCCATACGGTTACAATCTTCCTGATAGTGGTTATTTACTCCATCAGCGGTCAGCTGCCCTCTGAGACTGCAAATAGCATATCTATGGAAAGCTCTTTAACCTCAGCTGCTTCCATCCCAAAACCAAGCCAACCACATGCAGCAAAATATTGTGTTGCTCATTCTGTGTCAAATTTGCAAACCACTTAATTTCTTTAATTCTGCCTTCAGAAGACTCAGCCTGTCCTTTTCATGTTGACAAATCAAAACTTTTATCAAGTTAGACCTGATCAACCAGACACTCCACACCTCATGCTGAAGGAGAGACTCGAGGAATAATTTGAGCACTTCCCATACCTTGGCAGCTACCTCTTTGAAAAGCCACCACAGACCAGGAGACCCAACAAAGTATGAGGTACACCTGCTCAGCCTTTTACATACTACGGCAGTGATAAACATCGCCACAAGTCAGCAAAAGCCCTAGTATAAACAGCAGTTGGTGTCACCACATTCTGGTAATGCAGTGAGACCTGGAATGTATGCCAGTGGCCCATGAGCACCAGAGAATTTCAAGCAGCAAAGCCTCTGCCATATTTTCTGAATTCAGTCGAAGGATTGCCAAACAAATGCAAGTGTCTTTTTCTAGGCAAAACTCCAGCAAGACCAACAACAATGGACCTTACTGAAAAAGGTCTTCCCCCACTTTTCTGCTTCCTCAAAACTCAAAGTCAGCAGTCCGGGGGAGGACAAAGAGGATACTTCAAAAATGCTTTCTCTTAAAAGCCTGATTGGAAGAAGCTTGCTACCAATCATTGCAAATGGCAGCAACTGGCCCATCAAGTTGCTTCAAGCTTTGGGGAAGGTGATGGCCTGGTGCTAGTGTCACTGGCCTAGTAAACCAGAGCCCACTGTTACTCTCTGGGGATCTGGGCTCAATCCCAACACAGCAGATGAGGAATTCGAATTCAAGCATAAGCTGCAGTTTAAAGTTTAATAAAACCAAACAACCATTGTTATAACCCTGTGATAATGGGAACTACAGATGCTGGAGAATCCAAGATAATAAAGTGTGAAGCTGGATGAACACAGCAGGCCAAGCAGCATCTCAGGAGCACAAAAGCTGACGTTTCGGTCCTAGACCCTTCATCAGAACTCAAATTGTTATAACCCGTCTGAATATCCCTTTTGGGAATGGCCAGCCTTACCCTGGTCTAACGTATACGTGATTCCAGATCCACAGCCATATGGTTGACTCTAAAATGACCCAGCAATTCACTCCATTGTATTAAACAGCTCAAAATACTCAAAACAGATCAACTACTTCGCATTAACCTAGGTACTAGAACTTATAATGGCAAACTGTCAACCCTGAAAAGTCCTAACATCTAGGAATTTGAGCCAAAATTATCTCACGTAACAGTCTGATGTAGTCATGTTCAGGAAATCATATCCGACAGGCAATGTCCCCAGATACTGCCCTCACCATCCCGAATTAGTTCTGTCCCATTGGTTGGACAAACCCAGCAGAGATAACAGTACAGTTGTGTACAATCTAGAGGGAGTTACCTGGGAATCCAGGGTCAATTGTCAGGGCTCCCATAATCTCTTGCGGCACCAAGTCAAGCGTTGGCAAGGAAACCTGTTGAGCGCTACATGCTGTCCTCCCTCAGCAAATGATGCTATGCTCTTCCACATTGAATGCCATTTGAAGGAAACACTGAATGCGGCTAGGACAGGATTGTACTTTGGGGTTTCCAATACCTTGTACCAAGTGTGGATTACAACATGACTACTGGCTGTTACTGGGCCTACAGCGTGTGGTGATGGAATCAACAGAGGGAAAAGCATTCTTGAACTCATCCTTGTAAATCTGCCTGCTCTAGATAAATCTGTACATAACTGTATTGGTAGGAATGATCACCGCACAGTCCTTGTAGAGATGAAGTCCATTCTTCTCACTGAGAATACCCTCCATTGTGTTGTGGAGTGTGACCGTTGTGCTAAATGGGACACATTTCAAACAGGTCTAGTAACTAAAGACTGGCCTAGGGGCCATTGGCAGTAGTGGAATTGTGCTCAACCACAATTTGCAACCTCCTGTCCCTGTGTATGGGGAAGTGATGACATAGTGGTAATGATGCTGGACTAACACAGGAAATGCTTTGGGGACCTGGGTTCAAATCCCACAAAGGCAGATGACAAAATGTTAATTTCAGACGTTTCGTCACCATTCTAGGTAACATCACCAGTGAGCCTCCGACGAAGCGCTGGTGTTATGTCCCGCTTTCGATTTATCTGGTTAGGTTTCCTTGGGTTGGTGATGTCATTTCCTGTTCTTTTTCTCAGGGGAGGGTAGATTGATTTGGAGCCAATGTGTTTGTTGATGGAGTTCCAGTTGGAATGCCATGCTTCTAGGAATTCTCGTGCATGTCTCTGTTTGGCTTGTCCTAGGATGGATGTGTTGTCCCAATCAAAGTGGTGTCCTTCCTTATCTGTATGTAAGGATACGAGTGATAGTGGGTCATGTCGTTTTGTGGCTAGTTGATGTTCATGCATCCTGGTGGCTAGCTTCCTGCCAGTTTGTCCAATGTAGTGTTTGTCACAGTTCTTGCAAGGTATTTTGTAGATGACATTCGTTTTATTTGTTGTCTGTATAGGGTCTTTTCAGTTCATTAGCTATTTACTATATAGTTGGCCCTTGAATTTGATCTTCCAAAGTACATCACCTCGCATTTGTCCGGATTGGAACTCCATCTGCCATTTATCTGCCCAACTCTCCAGTCTAACTATATTCTGCTGTAATCTCTGACAGTCCCCTTCACTATCAGCTACTCCACCAATCTTAGTGTCATCAGCAAACTTGCTGATCAGACCACCTACACCTTCCTCCAGATCATTTACATATACCACAAACAACAGTGGTCCCAGCACAGATCCCTGTGGAACACCACTGGTCACAGGTCTCCAATTTGAGAAACTCCCCTCTACTACTACCCTCTGTCTCTGTTGCCTACCCAGTTTTTTTATCCATCTAGCGAGCACACCCTGGACCCCATGCGACTTCACTTTCTCCATCAGCCTACCATGGGGAACCTTATCAAACACCTTGCTGAAGCCCATGTATATGACATCTACAGCCTTTCCCTCCTCAATCAACTTTGTCACGTCCTCAAAGAATTCTATTAAGTTGGTAAGACATGACCTTCCCTGCACAAAACCATGTTGCCTGTCACTGATAAGCCCATTTTCTTTCAAATGGGAAAAGATCCTATCCCTCCAGTATCTTCTCCAGTAGCTTCCCTACCACTGATGTCAGGCTCACCGGTCGATAATTACCTGGATTATCCTTGCTGCCCTTCTTAAACAAGGGGACCTCACCCGTGTCCAAGGACGCTGCAAAGATATCAGTTAAGGCCCTGGCTATCTCCTCTCTCGCTGCCCTCAATAACCTGGGATAGATCCCATCCGGACCTGGGGACTTGTCCACCTTAATGTCTTTTAGGATACCTAACACTTCCTCCTTCCTTATGTCAACTTGAACTAGAGTAAGCAAACATCTATCCCTAACCTCAACATCCATCATGTCCCTCTCCTCGGTGAATACCGATGCAAAGTACTCGTTAAGAATGTCACCCATTTTCTCTGGATCAGCGCATAACTTTCCTTCTTTGTCCTTAAGTGGGCCAATCCTTTCTCTAGTTACCCTCTTGCTCTTTATATATGAATAAAAGGCTTTGGGGTTTTCCTTAACAATGTTTGCCAGCAATATCTCATGTCCTCTCTTAGCCCTCTTAATCCCTTGTTTCAGATTCGCTCTACGTTCCCGATATTCTTGCAAAGCGTCGTCTGTCTTCAGTCGCCTAGACCTCATGTATGCTTCCTTTTTTCTCTTGGCCACTCTCACAATTTCACCTGTCATCCATGGCTCCCTAATCATGCCTTTTCTATTCCTCATTTTCACAGGAACATGTCTCTCCTGCACGCTAATCAACCTCTCCTTAAAAGCCTCCCACATATCAAATGTGGATTTACCTTCAAACAGTTTCTCCCAATCTACATTCCTGAGATCCTGCTGAATCTTGGTATAGTCGGCCTTCTCCCAGTTTAGTACTCCTTCCTTTAGGATCACTCCTATCCTTGTCCATGAGTATTGTAAAACTCACGGAATTGTGGTCGCTATTTCCAAAGTAGTCCCCTACTGTAATATTAACCACCTGGCCGGGTTCATTCCCTAGCACCAGGTCCAGTACGGCCCCTTCCTGAGTTGGACTACATACATACTGCTCTAGAAAACCCTCCTGGACACACCTTACAAATTCTGCTCCGTCTTGACCCTTAACACTGTGTGAATCCCAGTCAATGTTAGGAAAATTAAAATCTCCCATCACCACCACCCTGTTTCTCCTACACGGATAGAGTTTGTTTCAATTTACAAATGATTGAATCTATCGAAAATTTTGGAAATGTGACTAGTTGAGTTGATAAGAGATATAGGTGACTTGGACTTTCAGGAGGCTATTGATGAGGCTGTCAAGAGGTTAGCATGGAAAATTAAAGTGCATGGGATTGGGGAAGTGTGCTGATTTGAGTAGAGAACTGGTCGACAGCCCAGAAACAGGATGAGCAATGAATCATTTTCTGAATAGCAGCCTCTGACAATGGAGCATTGCAGGCATTAGTGCTTGGACCCCAGTTATTCAAATGCATATTAATGATTTTGATGAGGAATAAAATGTAATATCTTCTACTTTCTAGATGACACCAGGTTTGATGAGAGATTGAATGAAGAAGGATGCATTGAGGCTTCAGTCTGATTTTGGCCAAGTTGAATAAATGGGAAAATACATGGTAGATGAAATATAATATGGATAAATGTGAGGTTATCTACATTGGTAGCAAAACAAGAAGGCAGATTGTTATCTCAATGGCAATATGTTATAAAAAGGTGGAAATACAATGAAACCTGGTCTCCTTGTGCACCAGTTTTTTTAAAAAATAAGTGTACAGGTGCAGCAGACAGTCAAGAACCCAAACTTTATTGGTTTTCTTAGCAAGAGGATTAAAGGCTTGGGGATGTCTTTGCACCTGTGTGAGACCAAACCTGGTGTATTGTGTATAATTTTTTGTCTCCTTAGCTGGGGAAGGATGTCTGTAGAGGAATGGTAAGGTTGACTTATGAGGAGAGACTGGATCAGTTAGGACTACATTCACTGGAGTTTAACAAGGCGGGGAAGTCTCATAGTCTATAAATTTCAGGACTAGATCAATAGATGTAGGAAGGATGTTCCCAATGACCAGGGTGTCCAGAACCAGAGGTCACAGAGTCATACAACGTGGAAACAGACGCTTTGGTCTTAGTCATGATTGGCATAACCCATATTCTGAGATGATTTTTTTTCATCCAGAGACTGGCAAACCTCTGGAATTTCTACCACAAAGTGGTTGAGGCTAGTACGTTGAGTTACATATAGTTCTTTTGGGCTAAAGGCTACGGGGAGAAAGCAAGAACAGGTTAATGATTTGACTGATCAGTTGAATGGCAGAGCATTCTTGAAAGTTTGAGTGGCCTACTGGTGTTCCTATATTTTATGTTTCCATAAGCAACAAGTAATTGTTAAATAATTCCAAAACTAATGTGTCAGCTGTATGTTCTGCAATTCTGCCATATCAGTCATCAATGATTATGAACAATTAAACAACTCCCTAGAGGAGCTGGCTCCACAAATATCCCCATTCTCCACATTGGGTGAGCTCAGAACGGCAATGTGAAAGATAGGGCTAAAGCATTTGTAACAATCTTCAATCAGAATTGATAATCCAACTTGGCCTTATCTGGAGGTCCCCAGTGTTGCGAATTCCAGTCTTTAGCCAATTTAATTCACTCCATGTAACATCAAAAAAATGCCTTCCCTTAGTCAAGCTGATCCAGTACAGCCTCAACACTACCATCCACCTAGCAATGCAGGTAGCTGCCCATGTATATTCTATAAATCTAACCAAGCCAATCACTGCTCTGTCACCAAACATTAAGTGATGGCAGAAATCATCAAAAATGCTATTAAACAGCTCTTGCTTAGCAATAACCTACTCTTTGGTGATTAATTTGTATTTTATCCCACTAAGCTCCCAACATTATTCCAGTCTTGATTCAAACATGACATCAAAGCTGCATTTGACCAAGTGCAGCATCAAAGAACCCCAGAAAACTGGAGTCATTGTGAATTGGGGAAAACTCTCTCTGCTGGTTGGAGTCATACCTGGCATGAAGGAATGTGGTTATGGTTGATGGAGATCAGTCATCTCAAGCATAGGGCATATCAGCAGATGTTTCCCAAGTAGTGTCCTGAGGCTGAGATTGTCCTTTGCTTGCTTCACCAGTCATCTTCCATCTTAAAATGGAGGGAAGTCGAGTTGTTCACTGATGATTGTACAAAGTTCGGCACCATTCTCAATCTTTCAGATACAGAAACAGTCCACTGCTAAATGAAACAAGATACCAACACTGTCCAGACTTGGACTGACAAATAGCATGTAACATTCATGGACAGAATCTAGTCATCACCTGTTGAAATTCAATAGCATCAACATCACTGAAAGAGCTCACTGTCCACATCCTAGCATTCACCATTGATCAGAGTCTGAACTCGACCAGCAACATAAATACTGTAGCTATGAGAGCAGGTCAGAGGCTAGGATTCCTGAGGGGAGTATCTCAGCTTCTGATTCCTCAAAGTCCGTTCATTATCTACAGGTTTAATGTCAGGAGTGTGACGGATGAGTGTAACTCCAACAGCACTCGAGAGGCTCGACACTGTCCAGAACAAAGTAGCCAGCTTTACTGTTACCATGTTTGCAAGTATTTGTTCTTTGCACCACTGATGCATTGAAGCATGAGTATGTTATCTACAAAATGCACTGCAGAAATTCCACGAGGATCTTCCGATAGCTCTTTCCAAACCCATGACCACTGCCACTCTAAAGGCCAAAGTGAGTGGATATATGGAAATGCCACTGCCTGCAAATTCTGCTCCAAGACACACTCTCCATCCTGGCTTTGAAATATTTTGTCATTCCTTCACTGTCAAAGAAAGCCACTTGCAACATACTTCAATAACTACTGCCCAGTGGCTCTGGCCTCTGTACACCTGAAGTGCTTTGAGAAGTTAGTCATGGTCCACATCAACTGTAGCCCCCTAACCTTGATCTCCTGAAATTTGCCCACCGACTTAACAGGTCCATAGTGAACACCATTTTCCTAGGGCTGCACTCATTCCTGGAACATCTGGACAATAAGTACACCTACGTCAGACTCTTAGTAATTGACTACAGCTCCACCTTTAACACCCTTATCCCCTAGACTGATCTCAAAACTCTGTGACATTGG
Source organism: Stegostoma tigrinum (assembly GCF_030684315.1). Classification (NCBI taxonomy): domain Eukaryota; kingdom Metazoa; phylum Chordata; class Chondrichthyes; order Orectolobiformes; family Stegostomatidae; genus Stegostoma; species Stegostoma tigrinum. The sequence continues at coordinate 66,794,882 of NC_081360.1, read as the reverse complement.
CCTCAGCTCCACCCTCTGCAGCTGGATTATTAGCTTCTGACACATAGACCACAATCAGTGGGTAGACAACTGCACCAGATCCACAATAAGCCTCAACATTGGAGACCCCCAACGATACACTCTCAGCCCCCTACTATACTTCCTATACATCCATCACTGTGTAGCCAAGTTCCGTACAAATACCATCTACAAGTTTGCTGATGAAACCACCATAGTAGTATGGCTATCAGAAAATGAGTCAGAATACAGAAAGGAGATAAAGGGCTTGTCCTAGTAACAACTCCCCCCTCAATGTCAGTAAAACAAAAGAAGTGATCATTGACTTCAGAAAGAAAGGAGAAGAACACACCCCCATCTATATCAACGGAGCTGAGGTTGAAAGGGTTGTGTGTCAACTTCCTATGAGTGGGTATATCCAAAAACCTGCCCTGGACTTCCCATGTAGATTTGACGGTCAAGACGGTACAACAGTGCCTCTTCTTCCTCGGGTGGCATCGGAAAATAGGCATGTCTGTAAAGACCCTCACCAACCTATTACAGATGCACCATAGAAAGCATGCAATCTGGGTACAGAATGGCCTGGTACAGCAAATGCTTTGCCCAGCACCGTAAATAAAAAAACTACAGAAAGCTGTGTACATAGTCCAGACCATCACAGCAGCCTTTCCATCCACGGACTCCGTTTAAACTTTTCATTGCCACACAAAGGCTGCCAACATCGTCAAAAATAGACAAACAGGAGGCCAGAAGAACACCGCAAGCCTTAAACACAGCAGATGCTGGAATCTTTTTTTGTGTCTCAAACATCATCAAAGACCCTTCCCACACTTGTAATGCTCTCGTGCATTCTCTTCTTTTCAGGCAAGAGATACAGAAGCTTGAACATACACAGCAACGAGTTCAAGAACCACTTCTTCCCTGCCATTATTACATTGATGAATTGACTTCTCTAACTTCAAATATTGTTGCACTTGTTAATGTTGATTTTGCTTCACACACCTCCTGTGCAGTGTAACCTGTATGCCTCACTCTGTCTAAAGCACTGTATGATCGGTATGACCTCACTTACTATGATCTGCCTGTACTGCTCATAAACAATGCTTTTCAGTGTACTTGGGTACATGTGACCACAGTAAAACAAATCAAATATCACTGGGTCAAAATCCTGTAACTCTTTCTCCAGCGGCATTGTAGATATATCTAAATGGAGCACCACAGCCCAAGAATGCAATTCACCACCACCTTCTTGAGGGCAACTGTGAATAGGCAATAAATGCTGGCCCAGCTAGCCACGCCCACTTCCCTGAATGAGTAAAATGCAATGCTTTGAATCTATTTGCTGAAGAAGCAGGAGTAGTGGTAGAGAAGGAAATGAAAGGTGGCAAATCCTGCATCCTGGATCTTTCTACCCCATGGGATGTCCTTCTCTATGTATCAAAAGATATGCTCATCAAGAATCTGTCTGTTTAGTTACATGAAAACCCACTGTGAAAACTTATTACCCTGTGTAGACACCAGTCTTGAATGGATGAATAGTTGACAACAATGGCACAAATCAAAATTATATATACCATGTGAGGGGGAGAAAGAAAAATTAACTGATTACCAGTTGCAGCACTTTTTTAGCTACCCTCCAGTTTGTTCAGCCTCTAAAAAAACTTTTCCCCAACCATATCTTTCCTGTCCACAAGATAAATTAATCCTCATATTGCTAAATATATGTCTGATCTTTCAAGATGTGAGTTCTGTGAGATGGCATGCTGAATATCAGCTGGAATTTCTACATATAGTAGATTTACTATGTATTTTTTAAGCAATTTGATGACTACCTCAAAAAAAGTATTAAAATACCTAACCCTCCCTCCACTGCCCCCTTCACCCGCTTCCACCACAAGTCCTCCTCCTGGACACCACCCCCAGGCCTCCTACCCTCCCTCAACCTCTGCATCTCTAACTGCCGTCAAGACATTAACCGCCTCAACCTCTCCACCCCTCTCACCCACTCCAACCTCTCCCCTGCAGAACGGGCAGCCCTCCGCTCCCTCCGCTCCAGCCCCAACCTCACCATCAAATCCGCAGACAAGGGTGGCGCAGTGGCAGTATGGTGCACTGACCTCTACATCGCCGAGGCCAGACGCCAACTCTCCGACACCACCTCCTACCGCCCCCTCGATCATGACCCCACCCCCGAGCACCAAACCATCATCTCCAACACCATTCATGACCTCATCACCTCAGGGGACCTCCCACCCACAGCCTCCAACCTTATTATTCCCCAACCCCGCACGGCCCGTTTCTATCACCTTCCCAAAATCCATAAACCTGCCTGCCCTGGTCGACCCATTGTCTCAGCCTGTTTCTGCCCCACCGAACACACCTCCACCTATCTGGGCTCCATTTTCTCCCCTTTGGTCCAGGAACTCCCTACTTACATCTGTGACACCACCCACGGCCTCCACCTCCTCCAGAACTTCCAATTCCCTGGCCCCCAACACCTCATTTTCACCATGGACGTCCAGTCCCTATACACCTGTATTCCGCATGCAGATGGCCTCAAGGCCCTCCGCTTCTTCCTGTCCCGCAGGCCCGACCAGTCCCCCTCCACCGACACCCTCATCCGCCTAGCCGAACTCGTCCTCAACCTCAACAACTTCTCTTTTGACTCCTCTCACTACCTACAGACAAAGGGGGTGGCCATGGGCACCCACATGGGCCCCAGCTATGCCTGCCTCTTTGTAGGTTACGTGGAACAGTCCCTCTTACGCACCTACACGGGCCCCAAACCCCACCTCTTTCCTCTGTTACATTGATGACTGTATCGGCGCCGCCTCTTGCTCCCCAGAGGAGCTCGAACAGTTCATCCACTTCACCAACACCTTCCACCCCAACCTTCAGTTCACCTGGGCCATCTCCAGCACATTCCTCACCTTCCTGGACCTCTCAGTCTCCATCTCAGGCAACCAGATTGTAACTGATGTCCACTTCAAGCCCACCGACTCCCACAGCTACCTAGAATACACCTCCTCCCACCCATCCTCCTGCAAAAATTCCATCCTCTATTCCCAATTCCTCTGCGTCTGCCGCATCTGCTCCTACGATGAGGCATTCCACTCCCGCACATCCCAGATGTCCAAGTTCTTCAAGGACCGCAACTTTCCCCCCCACAGTGGTCGAGAATGCCCTTGACCGCGTCTCCCACATTTCCCACGACATTTCCCTCACACCCCGCCCTCACCACAACCACCCAAAGAGGAACCCCCTCGTTCTCACACACCACCCCACCAACCTCCGGATACAACGCATCATCCTCCGACACTTCCGCCATCTACAATCCGACCCCACCACCCAAGACACTTTTCCATCCCCACCCTTGTCTGCCTTCTGGAGAGACCACTCTCTCCGTGACTCTGTTGTTCGCTCCACACTGCCCTCCAACCCCACCACACCCGGCACCTTCCCCTGCAACTGCAGGAAGTGCTACACTTGCCCCCTCACCACCTCCCTCACCCCTATCCCAGGCCCCAAGATGACTTTACATATTAAGCAGAGGTTCACCTGCACATCTGCCAATGTGGTATACTGTATCCATTGTACCCGGCGTGGCTTCCTCTACATTGGGGAAACCAAGTGGAGGCTTGGGGACCGCTTTGCAGAACACCTCTGCTCGGTTCGCAATAAACAACTGCACCTCCCAGTCGCAAACCATTTCCACTCCCCCACCCATTCTTTAGATGACATGTCCATCATGGGCCTCCTGCAGTGCCACAATGATGCCACCCAAAGGTTGCAGGAACAGCAACTCATATTCCGCTTGGGAACTCTGCAGCCCAATGGTATCAATGTGGACTTCACCAGCTTCAAAATCTCCACTTCCCCCAACGCATCCCAAAACCAGCCCAGTTCGTCCCCTCCCCCCCCCCCCCCCCACTGCATCACACAACCCGCCCAGCTCATCCCCTCCCCCCACTGCAACCCAAAACCAGCCCAGCTTGTCTCTGCCTCCCTAACCTGTTCTTCCTCTCACCCATCCCTTCCTCCCACCCCAAGCTGCGCCTCCATCTCCTACCTACTAACCTCATCCCACCTCCTTGACCTGTCTGCCCTCCCTGGACTGACCTATCTCCTCCCTATCTCCCCACCTATACTCTCCTCTCCATCTTCGGTCCGCCTCCCCCTCTCTCCCTATTTATTCCAGTTCCCTCTCCCCATCCCCCTCTCTGATGAAGGGTCTAGGCCCGAAACGTCAGCTTTTGTGCTCCTATGATGCTGCTTGGCCTGCTGTGTTCATCCAGCTTCACACTTTATTATCTTGGATTCTTCAGCATCTGCAGTTCCCATTATCTCTGATTAAAATACATGACTTGTCTTTAACGGAAATGACAGATTATTCCATGCACCCCTGAAAGTTCACTAAATTCGTGCTGACTCATGATTCTTTTAGAATTTGCCATTATTTCAGAGCTAATACTTTGCTTTGCTTTTTTGAATAGACCTCTTAGATCAACTATTGTTGACCCTCTCTTAACCCCTTTACTACCTTTTCATTTCCTTCTCTTCTACTACTCCTTCAGAAAAGCAAATCGATTCAAAGCATTGCATTTTTATTATCTTCAGCAACTTAGGATAAATGGCATCAGGGTCCAGTGGTAGTATTTATCTTGACCCTCTGTGGATACAATTCCTTTACCACAGTGTCTCATACAACTGCAATATTACTTTTCTCAAAAACTTTTAATTTTTTTATTGTGGAGGAACTGTTAGAAAAAGCTACTGCACTTAATACAGTTTGAAAAAAAGACCAGCACTCTGGGTAATGAAAATTTGAAATATAAATATAATGTTCAGGAAATACTCAAGTTTGCAGCAGCATTGGAAAGAAATAGCATTTCAAGGTTACTACCTTTCACCAGAAAACAGCATCAACCTAAAACAGTTCTGATAAAAGGTCACTGGCCGTGTTAATTATTTCCTATTCATAGATGATGCCAGACCTGCTGAGCTTCTCTTCATTTCAGATCTCCAGCATCTGAAGTTCTTTGTTTTATTCATCCTAAAACAGTTGCCTTGCTCCTCTCTTACACACTGTACCAGACATGCTGAGTACTTTTGGCATTTTATGTTTCACTTTAAAAAAAAAATGCCCTTGAATTTGTCTCACATCGTGGTTGTTCTATTCTGCGAAGACTCCTTTTTTTTGCCACTGTCCATTGGCTCACTTTCTCAGCCCTAACTGTAGTACACACAGGTCATTTTCTTGCTGTTTAGAAATGCAGAGCTGAATTTTGAATGCTGGATGTTCTACATGATTGATTTTATGCTCAAATTACAGCAGGTACAATTGCAAGCACTGACTACTAGCTTTATGCAATACTGCAGTATCGGCTGATCCAAGAAAATCCCTGACATGTCTGAACAGGCAGCTGGTCAGGGATACGTTCTGTGCTCTCAATTCAATTTTATATGAAACATTTGCCATACAAATTTGTTTGTGACACATATGGACTACTTTACAAAACCAGTTTAATCTGGTTTGCAATACAAACAAAATCTTTGCGAAACACAACACACCGGCCTGTCATCTCCTGTACAGAAACGACTTTAATGTTTCTAATTCGCAGTGACTTCTTGTTGGACTCAGTATTAACTCTGTGTTTCTCTGCTGCTAGAGCTGCTGAGTTTCTCGAGGACTCTATTTTTAGTTCAGATCTCAGCATCTGGAGTACTTTGCTTTCACTGTAGTATTTTTCAATTTTGTCCTATTGTGAAGGTTAATGATGCCACTTTTTTAAAATTCCTCAACCATAGATGCTGCAAACTTGCATGATATGCAGTAAATCATTTGGATTTAAACTGATATTTCAACAGTTATTTTCTGTTGGTTTTACCATCTACCTCCATGTCATCCTCACCCTTACTCCCAGCAGTCTTTCTCACGTATCAAGCTTTGGGAGAAATCTGACGTATAGCTTTTCAAGGTTTGCATTCATTGCCAAGAACAGCACTAGAATTTCCCAAATTACAGCGCCATCACAAAAAAAACCTTACATCATGAATGGAATTGCTTTACTTACTTTGGGTACCTCCCTTCAAAAAGGTCAACATGGGACAGGAACTTGCCTTGTTTGAACTTCTGAGAGTATATGCCTATATTTATTCAATGCTGCCATCATGACTGCCTCCTTCCATCTTCATGATAAGCCTTGCCTTTATCATCAATTGACCAGCTGGTGAAACTTTGTTCTGCACTCTTGTGTCCAAAGTTCAGTGCCCTCATGCTCTTCTGAATGGCCAACCTGTTTGTCAGGTATCCTTCTTCATTTGAGGGACATGGCCACGTACCACGAGTAAGCCATTTCTTGCCCCAGAGAAGATTGTTGCATTCCTCTAAAGTTGTGTTAATCCAGTTCACACACTTTTATAAACGTAGGCATTTTGTTTTCTTTTTATGCTCTTGATACTAGTGAGAAACCATAATTAATAGATTGAGGTTGCACAATGTAACGTCTGTTGCTGAAAATAAAGAACAACCTTGCTGTTCGTTACAGGCACAGAATTGGAAACAAACTTATTACTCACCCTTAACAATTTTGTCTTTTCATTACATTTCGAAACTTGATTTCCATTTCTTGCTTATGCCAGTACCCTACTTTTACAAAGGATAGTGTTGTAAAGTAATAAAATTTTTAAATCTTGTATGTTGTGCTTGATAGAAGCTCTAGAAGATAATGAGCTGAATTGTTGCATGTTGCACTTACAGAATTTATATGCACAATAACATAAGCAGAAAATACTGGAGAAACTCAGAGGACTAGCAGCCCCTGGAAAAAGATAGAGTTAATGCTTAGAATATGATATGACTCAATAAAAATATAAATCTGAAATTTGAAAAGTAGAATAAATGAAGACATGAATGGCCTAAATCCTGGAAGTGATCAAGTAGGTCAGGCTGCAGCCTTTAGAAAAAGGGATAAAGTTAATATTTCAAATCAGTGACCTTTCATTAGGATTGGGAAAAGCAGGCAAATGGGGTTGTCGGAAGAGATTCAAAGACAAAGGAGTGATGCAGCAAGGCTCATGGAGACAAAAATAGAGCAAAGAACAAGTGGCGAGTTTAGAGAGTTAAAACATCTGCCCCTTTTCCTCTCTTCCTACTGTCCACGAACTTAGACTTCTTCTTGGTGAGAATAAGTTATTTGTTTTGACCAGTGTGGAAACCGCTTAACAATTGGAGATTCTTGATTGCTGTACCGCCATTCAGTCATCAATTTTGGCCCTGAGTTTCCGGTTGCTTGTCAGTTTCATTCTCGGACCTACCTTCATTCTGGCTTCTATCCTCAGCTTCATACACTGAGAATCACTGGAGAAACACCTGGGCAACTTTTTGGTTAGCCTTTCAGATACAAGTTCAATAATTTTCTGCCTTAATCACTTCCCTGTTTATCTAGAGAGCAAGTGCTGCTTAAAATTATGCTGTTGCTAATCACATCTCTGGACTTTTTTTTTTGTTTATTTGCTATTTCATTGTCTTGTCATTTAATCTCTACTCCAAATGTGGGGAGCTGATGGTCTAGTGGTATTAACGTTGGACTGTTAATTTCAAGTCCTGGGATAATAAAAACCAAAAGAACTGCGGATGCTGTAAATCAGGAACAAAGACAAAGTTGCTGGAAAAGCTGAGCAGGTCTGGCAGCATCTGTGGAGAAGAAAACAGAGCTAACGTTTCGGGTCTGGTGACCCTTCCTCAGCTCTGAGGAAGAAGTCACTGGATCCAAAACTTACCTCTGTTATCTCCTTCACAGATGCTGCCAGACCTGCTCAGCTTTTCCAGCTATGTTGTTAATGACCTGGGGACTGGTGTTCAAATCTTGAGATAGTAGGAACTACCAATGCTGGAGAATCTGAGATAACAAGGTGTAGAACTGGATGAACATAGAATGCCCAGCAGCATCAGAGGAGCAGGAAAGCTGACTTTTCGGGTCTGGACCCTTCTTCAGAAATGTGGGAGGGGGAAGGGAATTCTGAAATAAATAGAGCGGGAGAGGCAGATGGAAAGTTCATAAAGGAACAGATAGTTGGAGAGGAGACCAACAGATCAAGGAGGCAGGGGTGGAGCCATTAAAGGTGAGTGCAGGTGGGGAGTTAAGATGGAGGTTGGTCAGTCAAGGGAAGGTGGGCAGGTCAAGGCAGCAGGTGGGGTTGGTCAGTGAGATGAGAGGGGCAGATAGGTGGGAGAAAAGACAGACAGGTTAGGGTGGTGGGGACAAGCTGAGCTGATTTTTGGGATGAGGTCGGGTGTGGAGAGAATTTGAAGCTTATGAAGCCCACGGTGAGACCATTGGGCTGCAGTGTTCCCAAGCGGAATATGAGGTGCTGTTCCTGCAACCTTCGGGTGGCATCATTGTGGCACTAGAGGAGGTCCAGGATGGACATGTCCTCCAAGGAATGGGAGGGCGAGTCGAAATGGTTCATGACTGGGAGGTGCAGTTTTTCGTCATGAACTGAGCGGAAGTGTTCCACAAAGCAGTCTTCAAGTCACCGCTTGCTTTCCCCGATGTAGAGGAGGCCATATCGGGAACAGAGGATACAATATATACTACATTAGCAGATGTGCAGGTGAAAGTCTGTTTAATGTGGAAGGTTTTCTTGGGGTCTTGGATGGGGGTGAGGGGGGAGATGCAGGGGCGGGTGTAGCACTTCCTGCGGTTGCAGGGAAAAGTGTCGGGTGTGTGGGGCTTGTGGGGAGTGTGGACCATACAAGGGAGTCAGGAAGAGAGCACTCCTTCCGGAAGGCAGATAAGAGTGGGGAAGGAAAAAAATGTCCTTGATAGTGAGGCCAGATCACAGGTGGCAGAAGTGGCGCAGGACGATGCGTTGAATCCAGAGGTTGGTGGGGTGGTACGTGAGGACGAGGGGATTCAGTTTTGGTTGTTATTGCAGGGAGGGGGTGTGAGGGATGAGTTGAGGGAAACGTGAGAGATGCAGACGAGGACGTTTTTGACCACAGTGGAAGGGAAGTTGCGGTCCTTGAAAAACAAGGACATCGGGTATGTCCGGAAATGGAATGCCTCATCTCGGGTGCAGATGCAGCTGAGATGAAGGAATTTGGAATAGGGGATGGCATTCTTGCAGGAAGATGAGTGGGAGGAAGTGTATTCCAGGTAGCTGTGGGAGTTGGTAGGCTTGTAAAAGATATTGGTTTCCAGGTGGTTGCCAGAAATGGAAACAGAAGTCCATGAAGGAGAGAGAGGTATCAGAGATGGTCCAGGTTAACTTAAGGTTGGGGAGGAATGTGTTAGTAAAGTGGATGAAGTTAGTAAGTTGCATTTCCTGCAACGCATCCCTCATACTCCCTCTCTGCAATAACAACAAAAACAGAATCCCCCTTGTCTCCACCTCCTTGCCCAGCCCATCTTTCCTCCCTCCGATCTGCTCCTCTCACTGAACAACTCCGACCTACCAGCCCCATCCTTGCTGCCTTGACCTGACTGTCTTCCCTTGACTGACCAACCCCTGTCCTAACTCTCCACCTACATCACCTTTACTGGCTCCATCCCCACCTTTTTGACCTGTCGGTCTCCTCTCCACCTATCTGCTCCTTTATCCACCTTCCATCCGCCTTCCCCCCTCTCTATTTATTTCAGAATCCCCTTCCCCTTCCCCTTCCCCATTTCAGAAGAAGTGTCCAGCAGCATCAGTGGAGCAGGAAGGCTGACGTTTCGGGCCTAGACCCTTCTCTACACCTTGTTGTCACAGATTCCCCAGCATCTGCAGTTCCTCCTATCTCCAGACCAGAAACGTCAGTTTTCCTGCTCCCCTGCTGGTTGGCCTGCTGTGTTCATCCAGCTCTACACCTTGTTATCTCAGGTTCAAATCTTGCTATGGCTGATGGAATTTGAATTCAATAAACCGCTGGAATTAAGAGTCTGAAGATGACTATTGTCAATTGTTGCAAAACCCCATATGCTTCCAAATGTCCTTTTGGGATGAAACTGCCATCATTGAGAGATCTGGCCTGTACTTGACTTCAGACCCATAGCAATGTAGTTGGCTCTTAACTGCCTTCTGGGAGATTAGGGATGGGCAATAAATGCTGGCCTACCCAATGACATCATCCTCCCTTGAATGAAATTTTAAAATAAACTACAAAAGACCAACTGTTGCCGATTGCTATCCTTTTCTATTTGCTTAAAACCTTTTATGTCTCCTCTTTACAGTTCCAATGAAAGATCATCAACCTGAAATATTAATTCTTTTTTCTGTCTCCACGGATATCTAATCTACTGAGAATTTCTAGCATGTTTCATTTTATTTCTGATTTCTAACCTCCTCAGTATTTATCTCTGTGACTGACTGATTGTGACAACAAATGGTAGCAGAACCAGTTGGGCCACATTTTTCGAAAAGTTGCCTCCTCTTCTGGGAGGCAATTGTAATTAGAGATTTCTGAACCATTAGGAGAACTGAAAACAAACACTGGCTGAAATTTAGTGCACCTTCATTGCTTTATTCGTCAAACCAATCTTAAGGTTCAGTACTGTTGGAAAAAAATGTTACTGTCAGCACAAAATATATTCTGGCACTGCATTTTTACATATTAATACTTACTTAAATTTTAATGAGGTGTCTGTTTTATAAACACAGCCTGGGAAACTCCCAATCTATTAACCATACCAGCCTAAACATTAGCTCCAAACCAAGGGCACGTTTAAAGTCCTCAGGGGAAAAAAAAATAGGCTCATAGCCTCAACATAAAATCCAAGGAAGTAATAAGTGGGAGGGTAAAAGACATGTGAATCATTCTCTACATCGGGGAAACCAAGTAGAGACTTGAGGACCTCTTCGCAGAACACCTACGCTTGGCTCACAAAAAACAATTGCACCTCCCAGTCGCAAACCATTTAAACTCTCCATCCCATTCCTCAGATGATGTGTCCATCCTGGGCCTCCTGCAGTGCCACAACGATGCCACCCAAAGGTTGCAGGAACAGCGACTCATATACCGCTTGGGAATCCTGCAGCCCAATGGTATCAATGTGGATTTCACAAGCTTCAAAATCTCCCCTCCCGCTACTGCATCCCAAAACCAGCCCAGCTCGTCTCCGCCTCCCTAACCTGTTCTTCCTTTCACCTATCCCCTCCTCCCACCTCAAGCCACACTCCCATTTCCCCCCCCACTAACCTCATCCCGCCCCTTGACCTGTCTGTCCTCTCTGGACTAACCTATCTCCTCCCTACCTCCCCACCTACACTTTCCTCTACTGGCTCCATCCCCCACCTCTTTAACTTGTCTGTCTCCTCTCCACCTGTCTTCTCCTCTCCATCTTCAATCCGCCTCCCCCTCTCTCCCTATTTATTTCAGAACACCCTTGCCCTCCCCCCATTTCTGATGAAGGGTCTAGGCCCAAAACGTCAGCTTTTGTGCTCCTAAGATGCTGCTTGGCCTGCTGTGTTCATCCAGCTTCACACTTTGTTTTCTTGAATCATTTCAATGTTCATTTCACTATAAAGCCTAGAGTCAGTGCTGGTAAGCCCATCAAGCTGACTTTGAGTTGTTAGTAAACATCAATGTTACCTCTTCAACTAGGATCATCTAATAAAGTGTACAAGCAGTGAAATGTTCATTTTTCCATGACGGGCACGAAATCCTCAGATCCTTGCACAATGTAATTCCAAAGTCCAGACCTTTCCTGCTGATCAAAGTTCCCAGTTTTTCAGATAAAACTAAAAAGAATGTAAACCGAGATACCATAGTGTAGAGCTGGATGAACACACAGGCCAAGCAGTATCATAGGATCAGGAAGACTGATGTTTCGGACCTAGGGTAAACCAGAAGATTATTTTGAGTGCACAAATGTTGAATTCCAGTTAACTCTTAAATCAACACAAGAATGTTCATTCCTCCAGAGCTCTTGTAGAATGTTCTGCCAAGCACTTGCTTTTGCTGGAGAAGTACAGATAAGAATTGGAATTTGTTTTTCATGATTGTGGGAAAAACAAATATTGTTTTTAGTTGAAGGATAAATAACAAAAGGCATCTTATATAATTCAAATTAATTGTAATAAAAACAGAAATTGGTGGAGAAGTTCAGCAGGTATGGCAGCATCTGCGGAGAGAAATCTGTGCTAACATTTCTGCTCCAGTGACCGGGGTACTGGAGCCAAAATGTTATTTCTGGTTTCTCTGCTCAGATGCTGCTGAGCTTTTCCAGCAACTTCTGTTTTTTTGCTTCTGATTCACAGTATCCGCAGTTCTTTCGGTTTTGAGACTAATTGGATACTGAAAACACTATAATTGTTCTAATGCAAAACCACATACTGCAAATGCTGGAAATCTGCAATAAAATAAAAATTACTGGCAATAAACAACAAATAGACAGTATATGAAGAGAGAGAGGTAGATTTAATGTTTCAAGTTAAAATGCCTATCAGAATGAGATTTCTAAGGTTGTCACTGGGGCTTTGTGCACAATTTATTTGGCAAACCCCAAGTTTAATATAAAATGTTTGTCTTTCAGCTACGTAGGAGATTGTGAAATTAATGTGGAAGTGAAGAAAGTGTGTAAAGCTGGATTGAAGGGAATGCAGGTACGTGGGATATTTTGAAATTGATTCTTTCTACATTACTTCATAAATGACCTGTTGTGATATTATGTCCGAACTGAAATTTAAAACTCCTCTGAAATGTTCGATCAGGAAATCTGTGACCTTTGGCACAATAGTACTTGTAACAAATAAGGGTGGCATGGTGGCTCAGTGGTTGGCACTGCTGCCTGGCAGCACCAGGGACCAGGGTTCCACGAGGTTGTTGACTTTCTCACCAAACTGGCTTGTTTGCATTCAGATGTTTGTCACCGTGCTAGGTGACATCATCAGTGGAGCCTCCGATGAAGTGGTGTTATTCTACGCTGCTTGGAATTTATACTGTCCGTTATGGTAAGTAGTGTCATGTCTGGTTTTGATATGTATATGTTTATATATGGGGTCCAATTCTATGTTTGTTGGTTGCATTATGGGCGGAGAACCATGCCTGTAGGAATTCCAATACATGTCTGTTTGGAACAAAAAGAAGTTGCTGAAAAAGCCCAGCAGATCTGTGAAGAAAAAGTCAGTTAACGTTTCAGGTCCGGTGATCCTTCCTCTGAACTATGTTTGGCTTGGGCTAGTAAAACTGATGGCCCTCATTATCCGAATGTACTGGCATTAAGGAGAGGTACATCGTGTCATTTTGCTGACAGCTGCTGTTCATGTACTGGCTAGTTTCCTCCTTGTCTGTCCGATGTAATGTCTGTGGCAGTTGTTGCATGGTATTTGTAAACCACATTGGTTCTGCACGTTATGGGAATGTGGTGTTAAATTCTAGTAAGCGTTTGTCGTAGACTGGCTGTGGGCTACCATGCATTCCCACAACATGCAGAACCAACATGGTATACAAAATACCATGCAATGACTGCCACAAACATTACATCGGACAGACAGGAAGGAAACTAACTATCAGAATACATGAACGTCATTAGCAGCAAAACGACAGGACAAACTCTCCTTTAATATCAGAACACTCAGACGATGAAGACCATCAGTTTAATCAGGACAAGGTAACCATAGTTGCCCAAGCCAAACAGACATGCATGGGAATTCCTGGAGGCATGGTTCTCCATCCGTACTTCAACCAACAAATGCATAGAATTGGACCCCATATATCAACCCATACAGGTCAAAACCAGAAATGACGCTACTCACCATAATGGACCAGGCAGTATAAATTCCAAGCAGAGTAGAACAACATTGCTTCATTGGAGGCCTCACCGATGAAGTCACCTAGCATGGTGACAAAATGTGAACGAGAACAAGCCTGTTGGATGAGCAAGCCAACAACCTCACCCACAACCCGAGCTACAGATCTTTGCCAAAACTTTAAACCCGGTTTCGATTCCACCCTCGGGGACTGTCTGTGTGGAGTTTGTACATTCTCCCCATGTCTGCGTGGGTTTCCTCCAGGTGTTCTGGTTTCCCTCAAGTCTAGAGACATGCACATTAAGTGGATTGGCCATGTTCAATTGCCCATAGTGTCCAGGGATGTGAAGCTAAATGTGTTAGCCGTAGGAAATACAGGGTTACTGGGATAGGGTGGGGGTTGGGTTAAGGTGGGATCTCTTCAGAGTTGGTGGGCTGAATGGCCTGCTTCCATACTGTAGGGATTCTATGATCTATGAAATTACAGAATTATGTAAAGGTTTTATTCCCCACAGTGTTGATTTTTGAAAAGACATTGCCGTTTTAATGATATGAGTTGGTAATCTATCTTTATGCTCCTTTTCTCTTCTGTTTCCATTTTATCTTTCATATAAGGTGCTGTCGTGAAGGGACAGAAACATGGTCTTCGTTCTCCTAATTCTACTTTATAAATAGCCTTGAGAGAATGCAGCGGTGGCAATGGCTACTCATTCTCTAACTCTTTGACTTTTGGAAATATCTATCTTGTACCGTTGGTCTTGCACTAACTCACTACAAATACCAGTGTCCTTTCACCTGCACTGCGTGTTTTAGAACAATATAGCGCAGAACAGGCCTTTCAGCCCTCTGTTGCACTGACCTGTGAACTAATCTAAGCCCATCCCCCTACACTATCCCATCATTACCCATATGCTTATCCAAGGACTGTTTAAATGCCCAGAATGTGGCTGTGTTAACTACATTGGCAGGCAGTGCGTTCCATGCCCTTACCACTCTCTGAGTAAAGAACCTGCCTCTGATATCTGTCTTAAATCTATCACCCCTCAATTTGCAGCTATGCCCCCGGTACAAGCTAACATCATCATCCTTGGAAAAAGATTCTCACTGTCCACCCTATCTAATCCTCTGATCATCTTGTATGTCTCTACTAAATCCCCTCTTAGCCTTCTTCTCTCCAACAGACCCAAGTCCCTCAGCCTTTCTTCTTAAGGCCTTCGCTCCAGACCAGGCAACATCCTGGTAAATCTCCTCTGCACCTTTTCCAATGCTTCCACATCCTTCCTGTAATGCGGCGACCAGAACTGCATGCAATATTCCAAGTGAGGCCACACTAGCGTTTTGTACATTTGCAGCATGACATCACGGCTCCGAAAATCAATCCCTCTACCAATAAAACCTAACACACCATAAGCACACCATGCCTTAACAGTATAGAATTGGACCCCATATATCAACCCATACAGTCTGTAATTGTCTACCCAACTGCATTTTCACCACCAGGAGTGAATGGTTTAAGGCATGGATTACAATTACCTTTCTGAAAGAAATTGATAAACAACAAATGCTGGCTTTGCTGGTGATTCTCACGCACCAAGGACAAATATTGCCAAAAATGTCTCTTTGCTCTTTCTTCAGAGTCTTTTCTGTTGTTCCTATCTTTGTAGTTTCACTATGCAAAATCATAGCAACCCTGGCATTTTTGGTAAATTTGCACATTTCCTGATTTCTGATTTTAAATATGCAAAAATAAGGGTAATAAATGTATTAACATAATGTGAGTAACTTCAGGAATTGGGTAACTGTTGGCATCCACTATAGGCAATTGCAAAATAATTATACTTCCTTGTACAATCTATACTTGCTGTAAACTTGACTGATTTGAACCTGAAGAGCAACACATTGTAATTACCTCAGAGATACTAGGAGTTGCCGATGCTGGAGAATCTGAGATAATAAGGTGTAGTGCTGGATGAACACAGCAGGCCAAGCAGCATCAGAGGAGCAGGTAAGCTGACATTTCGGGTTTGGACTCTTCTTCAGAAGGGCCTTTCTGAAGAAGGGTCCAGACCCGAAACGTCAGTTTTCCTGCTCCTCTGATGTTGCCTGGCCTGCTGTGTTCATCCAGCTGTACACCTTCCTATCTCAGATTGAAATTACCACTCACATTGTGAAGTTCTTTTAATCTCATGTTCCAGTGCTATCATCTTTAAACGGTGATGTGATTTGTTTGCCCATCTCATCAAAACTTTCTCGTGTTAACAATTAGAAAGTGTTGTGGACCTTTAAAGCTGATATTTGGTAATGGTTATGGTATGTGCTTATACTACAGCTGCATGGCACACTCCGAGTGATTCTCGAGCCATTATCTAGTCAGATGCCCCTGGTTGGAGCTGTGACTTTGTTCTTCATTCGCCGACCAGTGAGTTTGTTTTACATTTTTTTGCATTGTTTCACATTTTAATTTTCAGTCAGCTCCAAGATCAAAGAACTCTTGCTCATTTAAATACCGCTATGAAGCTCAAAGATCCAGACTTTCAATCTATTGGGCTTAGAAACCTAAGGTTCTACCCCTGAACATGGCATTTCCTGTTTATGTGGTGGTGGGGTGAGTTTCATGTAGGTATGGTCTGTGGAGGTAACTGGCTTTTTTTAAATCATCAGTAGACTCCTTCCAAATCAGATTTTGACATCTTTTTTCGGTGTGCAACTCAAAGTGTGCAGATTAGATTTTCCCAAGCCAGGGATGTAGCTACGGTATCTCCTTGGATCTAGTCCTGGGACGTATCTGGGCCGAGGTCCGATGACCTTCAGACGAGATCAGTTGCCCTCCAGAACTGTTAAGTCGGTATCAATGTGGGTAAAAAAGTGTATAAACCCGTTACTTTAAAACTCCTTGGACTTGTTAATAGGCTATGAAAACTAATTGTCAGAGGTGATAATAAAATGTGAGGCTGGATGAACACAGCAGGCCCAGCAGCATCTCAGGAGCACAAAAGCTGATGTTTCGGGCCCTTCATCAGAGAGGGGGATGGGGTGAGGGTTCTGGAATAAATAGGGAGAGAGGGGGAGGCAGACCGAAGATGGAGAGAAAAGAAGATAGGTGGAGAGGAGAGTATAGGTGGGGAGGTAGGGAGGGGATATGTCAGTCCAGGGAAGACGGACAGGTCAAGGAGGTGGGATGAGGTTAGTAGGTAGAAGATGGAGGTGCAGCTTGGGGTGGGAGGAAGGGATGGGTGAGAGGAAGAACAGGTTAGGGAGGCAGAGACAGGTTGGACTGGTTTTGGGATGCAGTGGGTGGGGGGGAAGAGCTGAGCTGGTTGTGTGGTGCAGTGGGGGGAGGGGATGAACTGGGCTGGTTTTGGGATGTGGTGGGGGAAGGGGAGATTTTGAAGCTGGTGAAGTCCACATTGATGCCATTGGGCTGCAGGGTTCCCAGGCGGAATGTGAGTTGCTGTTCCTGCAACCTTCGGGTGGCATCATTGTCGCACTGCAGGAGGCCCATGATGGACATGTCATCTAAAGAATGGGAGGGAGAGTGGAAATGGTTTGCAACTGGGAAGTGCAGTTGTTTATTGCGAACCGAGCGGAGGTGTTCTGCAAAGCAGTCCCCAAGCCTCCACTTGGTTTCCCCAATGTCGAGGAAGCCACACCGGGTACAGTGAATGCAGTATACCACATTGGCAGATGTGCAGGTGAACCTCTGCTTAATGTGGAAAGTCATCTTGGGGCCTGGGATGGGGGTGAGGGAGGAGGTGTGGGTGCAGGTGTAGCACTTCCTGCGGTTGCAGGGGAAGGTGCCGGGTGTGGTGTGGTTGGAGGGCAGTGTGGAGCGACAGAGGTGTCTGTCCCATCCATAAAGGCATTTAAAATGGCTGCCCTTTAATTCTTTAGAACAAAAATCTAGAGTTTTGTTTTTAGAAAGTTGTCACGTTTTGACATAAGGCTTATAGTACTGAATTAATACTACATGACTGATTTCACAATGATCCTTTACCGCAGTAGGGCACCTTTCACAGCATTGACAGTTACAAGTGATTATTGAGTCTTTACTGTGGAAGCATGAATTCCATTGCTCCTACAACTGAATGAAATACTTATTGTTTTATGGCTTTATTTAGTTGAAGAATGATTATTTTTTAACATAAAAGTGGATTTGCTGAAAGAAAGCGTTTACCCCAATATAAAGCTTGCGATTGATACATAGAACCATATTTATTTCAACTTGGTATGGGTCCTAAGGTCTATCTATGGTGGATGCTAGGTGTAGAGTGAAAGAACAATGGGGTTGAGCATTTAGAATTATAGAATTCTTACAATATGGAAGCAGGCCATTCAGCCCTTCGAGTCCACGCTGACCCTCTGAAGAACATCCCACCCAGACCCAACCCCCTACCCAATTTTTGTACCCCTGCGTTTCCTAAGGCTGATTCAACCAGCCAGCGTATCCCTAGACACTGGGAAATTTAGCATGGCTATACTTGGCATGGATGTATAAAGTATTATGAGAGGATAGGTAAAGATGCATAGAAACATATAAAATAGGAGCAGAACCTCTTCCACTTGGCTTGGCATTAGTCCAGAAAGAGCATTAGGAGAGGATATAGGGGCATGCTTTAGTATGACATTAATGGGGTGGTTAGTGGTGCTTATGTAGAAGTCAGTAACGGGTAAGGATTGGGGAGGAGGAGGGGAAGGATGTTTCATGTTGTATTCTTCAATGTTGAGGGTGGTTGGCTTGCCGAGCTGTTTTGTTGTTCCACAGACGTTTTGTTACTGTGCTTGGTAACATCCTCAGTGCAGCCTCTGATGAAGCATCAGTGTGTTTTCCTGCCTGGTTCTTAAACTCTGGGGTCCGTTGCAATGGATTGTCTCACTTCTGGGTTTCCTCCATAGTGGAATGTATGTGGGGTCGAGTTCCATGTGTTTATTAATAGTCTCTGGTGCCTTTGGCACACAAACCCACATCAACCCTCTGACAAGTGCTCATCCAAACTAAAGGCCCACTCCCCACCATGGACAGGACCAATGTCATCGACAGGATCCCCTGCAGAGACTGCGAGAAACACTACATCGGACAAACAGGAAGGAAACTAACAACAAGAGTACATGAACACCAGCTGATTACAAAAAGACACGACCAATACTCACTCATCTCAATCCACATGGACAAGGAGAACCACGACTTCGACTGGAACAACATCGACATCCTGGGACAGGGTAGGCAGAGACAAGCACGAGAATTCCTGGAAGCATGGCACTCCGTGAAGCAGGCTATTAATAAACACATTGAACTCAACCCCATATACATTCCATTACGGAGGAAACCCGGAAGTGAGGCAATCCGTTGCAACGGACCCAGAGTTTAAAAACCAGGCGGGAAAACATACCAACGCTTCATCAGAGGCTGCACTGAGGATGTTACCAAGCATGGTAACGAAACATCTGTGGAACGATAGCACAGCTCAGTGAGCCAACCAACCTCAGCGCCCACAGCCTGAGCTACAGATTTACTCCAAAATCTTTCATCTTCATTTCTAAGGTCTGCCTTGGAGATCTGGCAAACCTTTAGAAGCCAAGGTGTCGGCTAGTATGATGTAGCCTTCTCCTGCAAACCCAAACCAGCAGCCGTTTTTAAAAGTTCAGATATGTGCAGCTGGCAATTGTTCCATCTCTGCTCCTGGCATGGGAGTAAATAAATCTTGGTCTAACAGAAATTGTTTATTTAATACCAAGATTCTTATTTTATGGATGCAAATCGTGAAAGCCAAGCAGGAGCCTCATTCGTTGAGATAAATGCAGCGCCCAATTTGTAAAAGAGATAGCCCTTAGGGACAAGTGCTGGAAAATGGGATTAGAATAGTTCGGTTTGTATCAGAGATAATAAGAACTGCAGATGCTGGAGAATCTGAGATAACAAGGTGTAGAGCTGGATGAACACAGCAGGCCAAGCAGCATCTGAGGAGCACAAAAGCTGACGTTTCAGGTTGAGACCCTTCTTCAGAAATGGGGGAGGGGAAGGGGGTTCTGAAATAAATAAGGAGAGATGGGGAGTCAGATTGAAGATGGATAGAGGAGAAGATAGGTGGAGAAGAGACAGACAAGTCAAAGAGGTGGGGATGGAGCCAGTAAAGGTGAGTGCAGGTAGGGAGGAGACAGATCGGACCAGGGAGGACAGACAGGTCAAGGGGGCGGGATGAGGTTAGGAGGTAGGAAATGGAGGTGCGGCTTGAGGTGGGAGGAGGGGATAGGTGAGAGGAAGAACAGGTTAGGGAGGCAGAGATGAGCTGGGCTGGTTTTGGGATGCAGTGGGGGGAGGGGAGATTTTGAAGCTTGTGAAATCCACATTGATACCATTGGGCTGCAGTGTTCCCAATTAGAATATGAGTTGCTGTTCCTGGAACCTTGAGATGGCATCATTGTGGCACTGCAGGAGGCCCAGGATGGACATGTCGTCTGAGGAATGGGAGGGGGAGTTGAAATGGTTCACGACTGGGAGGTGCAGTTGTTTATTAAGAACCGAACATAGGTTTCTGCACAGCAGTTCCCAAGCCTCCGCTTGGTTTCCCCAATGTAGAGAAGGTCACAATGGGTACAGCGGATACAGTATGTCACATTAGCAGATGTGCAGGTGAACATCTCGTTGATGTGGAAAGTCTTCTTGGGACCTGGGATGAGGGTGAGGGAGGTGGTGTGGGGGCAGCTGTAGCACTTCCTGCGGTTGCAGGGGAAGATGCCGGGTGTGTTGTGTTTGGAGGGGAGTGTAGAGCGAACAAGGGAGTCACAGAGCAAGTGGTCCCTCCAGAAGGCAAACAAGGGTGGGGAGGGAAAACTGTCTTTGGTGGGGTCGGATTGTAGATGGCGGAAGTGTTGGAGGATGATGCGTTGTATCCGGAGGTTGGTGGGGTGGTACGTGAGGATGAGGCGGATTCTCTTTTGGTTGTTATTGCAGGGAGGGGGTGTGAGGGATGAGTTGCGGGAAATGCGGGAGACACGGTCGAGGGGGTTCTTGACCACTGCAGGGGGGAAGTTGTGGTCCTTGAAAAACAAGGACCTCTGAGATGTGCGGGAGTGGAATGCCTCCTCTTGGGAACAGATGTGGCAGAGGTGAAGGAATTGGGAATAGGGGATGGCATTTTTGCAAGAAATGGTGGGTGGAGGTGTATTCTAGGTAGCTGTGGGAGTCAGTGGGTTCGAAATGGATATCGGTTTCTAAGTGTTTGCCCGAGGTGGAGACAGAGAGGTCCAAGAAGGTGAGAGACGTGTTTGAGATGGTCCACGTGAACTTGAGGTTGGGGTGGAAGGTGTTGGTGAAGTGGATGAACTGTTCGAACTCCTCTTGGGAGCAAGAGGCAGCACCAATACAGTCATCAATGTAACGGAGGAAGAGGTGGGGTTTAGGGCCAGCGTAGGTGCAGAAGAGGGACTGTTCCACGTAACCTACAATCAGGCAGGCATAGCTTGGGCCCATGCGGGTACACATGGCCACCTCCTTTGTATGTAGGCAGTGGGAGGAATTGAAAGAGTAGTCGTTGAGTGTGAGGACGTGCTCGGCTAAGCGGATGAGGGTATCAGTGGACGGGGACTGGTCGGGCCTGCAATACAGGAGGAAGCGGAGGGCCTTGAGGCCATCTGCATGCGGAATGTAGGAGTATAGGGACTGGACAGCCATAGTAAAAATGAGGTGTTGGGGACCGGGGAGTTGGAAGTTCTAGAGAAGGTGGAGGGCATGGGTGGCTTCACGGACGTAGGTAGGGAGTTCCTGGACCAAGGGGGAGAAAATGGAGTCAAGATAACTGGAGATACGTTCGGTGGGGCAGGAGCAGGCAGAGACAATGGGTTGACCAGGGCAATCATGTTTGTGGATTTTGGGAAGGAGATAGAAGCGGGCGATGAGGGTTTGGCAAACTGAGGTTGGAGGCTTTGTTTGGGAGGTCACTTGAGGTGATAAGGTTGTGGATGGTTTGGGAGATGATGGTTTGGTGCTCGGGGGTGGGGTCATGTTTCAGGGGGCAGTAGGTGGAGGTGTTGGAGAGTTGGCGCCTGGCCTCAGCGATGTAAGGGTCAATGCGCCATACTACAACTGCGCCTCCCTTGTCCGTGGGTTTTACGATGAGGTTGGGATTCGAGCGGAGGGAGCAGAGAGCTGTACATTCTGTGGGGGAGATGTTGGAGTGGGTGAGAGGGATGGAGAGGTTGAGGCCATTTATGCCTTGATGGCAGTTGGAGATGAAGAGGCCAAGGGAGGGTAGGAGGCCTTGGGGTGGTGTCCAGGAGGAGGGCTTGTGTTGGAGGCGGGAGAAGGGGTCAGTAGAGGGAGAGTTAGGCTCCTGTTAAAGAAGTAAGCGTGGAGGCGGAGGCGGCTGAAAAACTGTTCAATGTCCAAACGTGACCGGTATTCGTTGATGTGTGGCTGGAGGGGGGACAAAGGTGAGCCCTTTACTGAGGACTGACCATTTGTGCTCAGTAAGGGGGAGGCCTGCTGTCTTCATCCAGCTCTACACCTTGTTATCTTAGAATAGTTAGGTGCTGGTTTTTGACTGGCACAGACTCAATGGGCCAAAGGGACTTGAACTGTGCTGTAGACCTCTATAATATGCAGCATTATTTGCCCCAACCAAGTGCATAAGGAGTTTGCATTGAGCTCATAACTGTACAGGCTGGTTTCACAGGAGTCCTGGGTTGTTCTGAACCTGTTTAGCAAGGATCATTCTTGTCATGGGAGTTCAAAATATGTCATCAAACAGATGGGATTTACAGAAAGAACAGGTTATAACTCCTGCGTATCCCATTCCTCAATCCAATGATCATTTGCTGGCAGACCTTTGCTCAGCAACATTGTAGCATATGAGCACGTGATAGAAGATGAGCTGTCGGGTGGATTAAACAGATCCTCAGAGTGACAAGTTCCAACCAGCTGTGGGTTGTTGGTGGATGTTAGGAGGACTGAGGTTTGATTAGATTCCCCACAATGTGAAAACAGGCCCTTTGGCCCAACAAATCCACACCGCCCCTTGAAGCATTCCATCCAGACCCATTCCCTTATAACCCGCACTCCCCTGAACACTATGGGCAATTTAGCATGGCCGATCCACCTAGCCTGCGCATCTTTGGACTGTGGGAGGAAACCGGAGCACCTGGAGGAAACCCACGCAGTCATGGGGAGAAGGTGCAAACTCCATACAGGCAGTCACCCGAGGCTGGAATCGAACTCGGGTCCCACCACTGAGCCACCATGCCTCCTGTTTGACAGGAAGCCAACAGAGGGGTTAAACAAAGATCTCCAGTTATGCTGCAGAGTATTATGTTCAAAGTCGACAAGGTTAACGTGCGCATGTGTGTGTTGATCTTTGCCAAGTTGGTGCATGATACCCTGCTCTGAAGTATCCTATGCAAGTGCTGAGGTTGAAAGTGTCGTGGCAGCAGCATCCCATGTGGATTCCAGCAAGTTTTTAGTCCATTGTTGTGGTCTTCATCCTTTGCTGCTTCCTTTAGAAGGTCATGGATTAACAAAGCCCGGAGTCTGTGCCAGTCAAAAACCAGCACTTAACTATTCTAAGATAACAAGGTGTAGAGCTGGATGAAGATAGCAGGCCTCCCCCTTCCTGAGTCCACAACATACTCCCGAGTATTTTATGTTGGGTTCATGATTTACTCCCTAAGCATCCATGTAAATGTGCATTTCTTTTGGTGTTTGCATCATGGAGGTGGAATAGACTGGATATGGATTTTGAGGGATTCATTGTGAGATTCTATATGCACGATAGTCCATCAAGCTTGTAACCTCTTGGTTAAGGATCTTGTCCAGGGTGTCGAATGATGGAGATTTGAGGGCACAACTGATGTCATCAGCAAAGATCAAATTACTGAACGCGGCTGATGGCACATCGTTTGTTTACATGTTTGACAGTGCTTTCTGGCACTGAGGTCTGAGATATTCTATTGGCCTGCCTTTTCCAAGCATTTCTCTTTTGTCAAAGGGGGATTCCAAATGTGGAGGGAGTGCTTTAAACCAAGATCATCTGTGGCATCTCTTGCCGAAGAGTAACATTTTTGTCTCCTAAAATAGGAGATAAGCAAGTGGGCAATTCAGCAACCATAATACTACTTGAACATCAAGGGAAGATGGTTCCACTGTGGGAAATAGTCATTGTCTGGCATTGAGTGGCATAGATTGTTACTTAAGACCACAAGGTATAGGAACAGAATTACGCCATTTGACCCATTGAGTCTGCTCCAGTCATTCGATGATGGCTGATACGTTTCTCAACCCCATTCTCCTGCCTTCTCTCTATAACCCTTGATCCCCTTACTAATCAAGAACCTATCTATCTCTGTCTTAAACAAATTCAATGACTTGGCCTCCGCAACCTTTTGTGGCAGTCAGATCCACAAATTCACCACCCTCTGACTGAAAAAATTCCCCCTCCTCCTCTCATTTTGCCATTTATCAGCCCAAGCCTGACTCTTGTTCATATCTTGCCATTTGCAAGCAAGTTTGATATTCAAAGGGTCATTGTGCTTCAGGCGTATTTCATACTAATTTTCCGAAAGTGCCTGTCTTTTTGCTGGAAGCTATCCAATCTTCCTCTTAGCACCTTCACTAAATATTCATGACAGACCCAATAACATTGGCAATCTCAAGCAAAATAATTAATTTTACATGGAAAATGGGGAATGCCAACTTAACTACCTGACAACAAACTTAATTTTAAAAAGATTCCTGCTTATCCTCCTGTGTTTTCATCATATGACATGACATTGCATTTTGCAATATTTTTATCCCAATTTGTCCCTTTCTGCATTTCTCAATACACTAGCCTTGGCTTTCACACATCTGACCCATTCTTTGATCTACAGTTGCAGGTCTGGTAGGACTGCTGGCATTGCTGTAACTTTCTCCCAAAATCCAATCCAGTTCTGTTTTATTTTTCTCTCTTCACCTTTCAAAAACTACCTTGCGATCGATCTCTTTGATCAGATTTTCATTCTCCTTTCCAAATCTCACCAAATTGTTTGGCAGCTTGCCCTTTTCATTTCTCCTTCTGTAAAACACTGTCCAGTGTTTTTGTGCTGAAGTTATGTAAGTGTAGAATATTCTCATTGATGCCCTAGTCTACGAAATTAAGTGATTGTTATTGAAATAACTCTGCAGAGGCTGGTATCCTGTCATCAAGTGGTTCTTTATTTACACATGTGTAGTACTTGACACTGATCTGACTTCTTCAGAGCCAGCTCTGAATGAACACCACCTCTGGTGCTCCTGTTCATATCTGCCAGCCAAGCCTGCCTGTTTGAACTAGGTTAACAGTCCTGATCAGAGAACTCATTCTATTAAATCTACATGGCTGACCTCATTACAATGACTACAGTTTGAGTTTTCATTCCAGTTGCAGTTGTAATTTTGCCTCCAGTTATTTCCAACAGCAGTTACTGCTTTGAAGTGGATCTTGATCTCATTTCTGCAGATATGCACATTTTGTGGCAGTTTATCTGATCAAATGTTTGGACTGTAAGGAGTTTATAAAGGAACGCCAGATAGCGAGAGGAAAGTTCTTTAATAATTAAGAAAGGAGAATGGGGAAAGGGTCATCAAAGGGAACAATTAAAGTGAGTAAGTTCTGTTGTCCTGAGTCTTGATGTCAGAGAATCACTTCACCTAACAAAGGAGCAGTGCTGTGAAAGCTTGTGATTTCAAATAAACCTGTTGGACCATTAACCTGGTGTTATGTGACTTCTGACCTGGTCCACCCCAATCCAACACCGATTCCTTCACAGTGGTTACCATAGATTCATAGAGTTGTACAGATTGGAAACAGACCCTTTGGTCCAACTCGTCCATGCTGACCAGATATCCTAAATAAATCTAGTCCCATTTGCCAGAATTTGGCCCATATCCGTCTAAACCTTTCCTACACATAGACCCATCCAGATGCCTTTTAAATGCTGTAATTGTACCAGCCTCCACAGCTTCCTCTGGTATCTCTTTCCAAACACACACCACTCTCTGCATGAAGATGTTGCCCCATAGGTCCGTTTGAAATCTTTCCCCGTTCACGTTAAACCTATGTCCTCTAGTTTGGACTCCCCCATTCAGGGGGATAAAGACCTTGTATATTTGCCCTATCCATGCCCCTCATGCTGTTTTAAACCTCTATAAGCTCAATCCTCAGCCTCCAACTCTCTGGGGAAAATAGCCGCAGCCTGTCCTATAGCACAGACCATCCAACCCTGGCAACATCCTTGTGAATCTTTTCTCAACCCTTTCAAGTTTCACAACATACTTCCTGTAGCGGTGACACCTTGATTGCCCATGTTGTGTAGTCTAAGAAAGGCAACCTACTCCTTTTTGTCAATGTTGTCTTTGAGACTGGGAGGCTGAGAAAGCCAAACAGTGGGAGAAGGTGAAATGGTCTTCGAGAATTCTGTCTAAACTTTGCAACAAGGCTCTGTATTTGAGGCAACCTTTTATGACAGCCTACAAACAACTAAATTTGCTCATAATTGGGAAGGTTGATATCAAGCAGGTGAATTAGCTCCTGGGCTTTGGTCTGTTCCATCCCTGATTTGCATCTGAATGCAAAATCACTGAAAGTAGGAAATGAACCTAGAATAAGCTATCCATGAAGTCCTGCAGAACCTACTGACTATGCAATTCACATCTCTCAAACCTTGCTTTGAATGATGCTGGTTTTGATGACAAAAAGAAGGAAGCACAACCTCTGAACTGACACCAGCACCACCAACAAAGGTCTGGTGAATGATCTGACACTAAAAATGTCCAAGGCTTCTACTTCCCACCAAAAGCTATGGACTATGTTCAAACATTCTCTCCATGCAAGAACAGTACATGTCTTTCATAAATAGGAAGTCAAGGGCAGATCAGCATGGGATTGCAGCCACACAATATCAACTCATCACACAGCAAATGAATGTGGCCTACAAAACTTTGCTCCAAGCTTCAAGCTCAGCCACTTAACACACAGCACCGTGACTTGTCTGGCTAACTAGACCTTTGGTATTTTATAGTTTTATGTACTGTGCAAGAAACAAACTGCTTTCCATAGCAACCTTCAAAAGAACACCATCATCTTTCAGAAAAATGTTATTTTTCTAGCCTAAATATGTTTGAAGTGTAAGCTGAATATCATTGCACAGAAAGAGTTGCCTTCAATAAATCTATTGCTTGCTTTGCTGCTTCTGATGTTGTTAATTTTTCATCAGGTCCTGGAAATCAACTGGACAGGGCTGACCAACCTACTGGATATTCCTGGTTTCAGGTTAGTATTTCACATTGTCTAACTTTTACACAGATTTGGAAGTGAGAGTTGATTTAGCTATTGACATTACAATGAAATAACAGAATAATGATTAATTGAGTAAGGCTAGGAATATCTTCAACTGTTCGCTAACTTCATCCGTGTGTGTGTGTGTGTGTGTGTGTGTGTGTGTGTGTGTGTGTGTGTGTATGTATAAAATGTCGCTGCATCCTCAATTTTACTGAAGTTTTTGAATGTAGGAAAATATGTCTCGTATTTAGATGTATGAGCCTACTTCAAAAAGTCAACCAATTGTATTAGACCTTGTCCTAACCAAGGGACTGGTAAAGCAGGGAATTTTCTCAATAACTCAACAGCAAAACTTAGAAGTAATTCCAAAGTATCAGTTTGTTAAATAGTTTTTAAACAATCTTGCAATCCATTCAATTTTACAATCTATGCAAGATTGGCTTGATGTATCAACATTAACTGAATTGCATTCTTTGTAATGTCCTCTTGTATTCTTGTTCTATATAATTTGTAAAGTGGGGCAAAATGTTGCAAGTAGTAAGACTGTTGCTTGTCACTTCCAGGAATTGTGAAGTTTGCTCACTGGGCAAATTAAAATTGAACAACTTTCCAATTCTTGATTTCAGAAAGTGCTACAAATAGAAAGGGTGCCATTGAGTTTATAGTCTCCTTTAATGAGCTGCCTTGAGTGCTGTGCCAACACAATCCTTTCCGTAAACAAATGTGCTTCTGTGTATAATTGGCAGGAGACACTTTCTTGTTTTTCAAATGTTTAACTAGACATGCATGAAACAATTGTATTTTAAGTACCTTACGAAAACACTTTAAAAATGCTTTTTATGATCATTAACTTTTTTTTACAATATTCTTGTAATGTTTAAATGTGTTAATTGGCAACTCAGATTAGATAAATGGAATTCATTTGTTAACTGATTTACTGTAATACAATAAAAGTATAACAGTTTTAGTGGTTTGACGATAAAAATTAATGACAGAGGAGGCCTTAGTTGAGACAAGTATGACACTTCTGGATTAAATCAAAGCCACATTATTTAAGATGTGGGATTCAATATGTAGTGTGTACAGTAAATTTGTATTCTGTGTAATCTTTACAAACTTGTTTATGATTTAGCTATACATGGTACATAAAGAAAATATTCCCTCAGGTTAGTATTTCAGTATATTTAATTAATCACTGTGGGAGGCATCCCATCCTGATGGGTTTGGTATGTAATAGTGAATTCTTAATCTCACATGTTCATCTAAACACTTGCAGTGTCTTATTGCTTTTCCTATTTTAATTAAATCCATTTAAGTTTGGGACTTTTATTGTGTTTTTATTTCTGATGGGATGGTAAAAGTACTTATTTCAAGTATTAGTTAATACTTTGACCCAGATTTGTCATCTTCAAGGCAAGCAGCAGAAGTTTGGAAAATTCCTAGCTTTGTGAATCCATCTCAGAAGAAAGTGATAGCAAGGTCACAGTCTGGATTACCAGGAACATGTGTCAGGTTCAGGTTATAGTCAGGCTAGTCAACCCAGGAAAACAGTAAAAACATCCACGGAACCTGTCAGGTGCTAAGGCAAACTGTTTAAACTTTATGCCTCAGCTTCATGGGACTCTGGCCCTTATAACTCCTTACCATCCAAAAAGTGCCCATGCCCCATCCAAGAAACCTCATATCTGTGAACCCACTTCACATGCTCTGTAACCTAGGTTAAGCCCCTCTACCTACCCCATAGTCCCTAATGTTCCCCAGTCAAGCTGTGGCACTTCCCCGCCCATTGTCTCTTATTTACTGGAAAGAAATGATGAACATTCTGGTGAAAGTAACTTAAATAAAAGTGTTAACATAATTAGCTAAAGCACAGTTACAAAGATTTAAGGTAAGTGAGGGTAAAAGTTTATGTATGTAGATGAAGATGAGATCCGTCTCTTCCACCATTGCTGACCTAGCTTGCTTTAACACTCTGTCTCTAAGAGTAGATTTGAAAGATTGAAGTCAGATTCAGCTGCTGTGATAGCTTCTGTAGTCATATAGTTAAAGATTGTTCACACTGGTGAGCTGAAGAGAACATATCCTGGGAGTGATTGAAAGTTCCTATTGCAGATTGCGTCTCAAGGTAACCTAGCCCAGTATAGCAGTACGTTATTCCTCCTTCTGTCTCCCTGTTGAAAATCAGAGACTGCTTTGGAATGTTTTGCTCTTGGTGTTCCAAAGATTCCTGCATTTTCTGAGCGCAGTGTTTATTCACAGTTAGATTTCTATACAGTACAAAACTTAAAATGGCCACTATTTCAAAACTGTTGAATTATGCTTCGATATTTAGGGCTGAGTGTGTCTAGGTCTTGAGCGCAGGCCAATTGTCTGTTAGTCAAGATAATTAACTTTGTAACTGTCTCCACTATTTGCTTGATGTCTCTCATTATGTCAAGTTTTGTTGAATTAAGAGCTATTTGCACTTCCAGAGAGACATTGTCAAGATGTTCCTGCGTACTTGTGGGAATGCTCATTGAAGTTCAGAAGTTCCATTGTGATTTCTTCTTGATAGTTATAGTTTTATTTTAGTACAAATTGAATCAACATAGGGTATTTCTGGAAGTCACGTTGGAAAGTTCCTTGTGTCTATTTTAAAGACCGATTAGCTTTTTTTACAAAATGTGATGTTATACCTATGCATTTGTGACAAGTACAATTAATAAAAACTCCTGTTGGTGAATAATTCATTTGGAAGGCATGGGCAGTTCTGTGAGCACTGCCAGCTACCACAGTGTCTTTTAACCAGCTGCAAAAGATTTAGATAACTCAGACATAGTGTTAGCTAATACGTGTTGACAAACCAAAGCAGAAATTTTCTGATGAAGGGTCTAGGCCCAAAACGTCAGCTTTCCTGCTCCTCAGATGCTGCTTGGCCTGCTGTGTTCATCCAGCTCTATACCTTGTTTTCTCAGATTTTCCAGTATCTGCACTTCCCATTAACTCTGTCCTGTAGTTACCCAGTCATTGACAATTGGGTTGGCTATTTAATGCTATGATCTTCATGGCTTTTCTAAGATAATTCTATGATCTTACTGTGGTGCTTTGTTCCTTCCTTACTTATTACTCCACTCCTCCTTACTCCAATAAGTTGCTTGACATTAAACAAACATATAACAGGGTTATTAGAAAATACAAAGTGCCCTACAGAGTGCTGTGAAATTTGAAACCAATGCTATTAAAGTAAAACAGACGCAATGGTTTGCTAACAAAATACACGTCAAGTAACTTTGCACTTTCAGCAATATTCTACAGAGACACCACTGTTCGCACTTTAATTTTGTGTAAACATTATCATAACATTGATGTAACTTAGGGTGCTTTTTCGTAATTCCATAATGTACCACAAGTCAATAGCTGAGATGATATGTATTGAAGGTTTAATGTTTAACTATCCTTGTAACTTGAGTCAGATGAACTGTAATCCATTTGAAATATATACTTCATTCAGTGGAAGAGAGCTTGAATTTCAATGAGAAATGTTGTCCTAATACAAGGATGTTATTTAACTAATCAATTACAGACTTTGAAAAGCAAAAATTATTTGAATTACAAGCATTAAAATAGCAATTGTTATAACTTTCGTGTTTTTATGTTTGCTTTCTTTAACTGTGCTATGCAAGTAAGGGAGAACTGTAAAAATAATAAAGACAAAAATAGTGTCAGACTATTTGTACAGTACAATCTCACTTCAGGTAATGTGATGTTAATTCTAAAAACTGATTTCAGCACTACTGTCCTGTTGGGCAAGAGGCAAGTGACGACTTTTTCCCTCATAACTGAGTCTAAAGACTCTTAATTTGCATTTGTTTCAACCCTTAATGTTTTATTAGCCAATAAAAGTTTACATTTATGACTTTAGTAGAAGTGCTCAGGTATTAATGTGGGAGATTTAGTGGCAATGTAGAATAGCAAATAACCACTCACCATTTGGCCCATCTTGGCTATACCAACCCTATTTTCGTGCCATTTTTCCATGTGTTTTTACTATGTATGTTTTAATTATTTTTCTTTCTGTCTTATTATTGTGACTGATATCTATAGCACTTGTGATTATGTATTTCACTTTATAATATCCAATTGTATGTATGAAGTACTTCAAATGTTCCATCTATACTTGTGGGAATCTTAAATTCATTTCCACTTGTTATTAAGCGAACAATGAGTAGAAGTTATTTTGACTTTTAACTTTCTTCACCTCTGAGATTTTGAACACGTCTAATTGTTAGATTTAACAAAGTGTGGAGCTGGAGAAATAAAAGCAGGCAGCATCAGAGGGACAGGAAAGCTGATGTTTCAGTTGTTAGATTTTGACTTTTTAATGTTTACACTTCCACTTTGGCACTATCCATGTGTTCTACGTTTCTCGTCAAACTATACTTTCTCAATCTGGTGTCATGTACTCTCCCTGGTGATAAAGTAGCAACCAATATATTTATATGCCATTATATTAACTACGAGCCCGTTCCATATCTTTGCCAATATATTACTTCAACACAGTGGGCGCTTATCTTATGACTTAAACTTTTGTGAAGTACCTTGGTGAACACCTTCTGGAAGACCAAATATAGTACATCATCTAGCTCCAATCTATCCAGTCTGGTTGAGACTTTCTCAAAAAAAAACTCTAATAGATTAGTCAAACACAATTTCCCTTTCATGAAGCCATTCTGACTCTGCTTGATCAGTTTATGATTTTCCAAATGATCTGCTATTACTTCCTAATAATTGATCCCAATACTGTTCCGACAATAGATGCTAAGCTTATGGTTACTTTTTGCTTCCTTCCCTGTTTGAATGGGGATGTCGCCTCAGCAGTTTTCTAATCCTCTGGTACTTCTTCAGAATCCAATGGTTTTTGAAAAATTTATATCCAATTCTTCCATTATCTATTTAGGTACCTCTTTTAGGTACCTAGGATGCAAGACATCAGGGCCAGGGGACTTACCTGCCCTTAATCCCATTAGCCTGTCTAATACTTTTTTTAACAGGTGATAATCCTTAATTCCTCCCTGTATTCTTTACTATGAATGGGATGTTTAAAGTATCTTCTACCGTAAAAACTTTTGCAAAATATTTGTTTCAATTCTTCTGCCATCTCCTTGCTCCCCATAACATTCCTCCCAGATGAATTTTCTAAGGGGCCTGTCTTCACTTTGATTTCTCTATTCCTTTTAATATATTTAAAGAAGCTCTTTATAGTCAGTTCTTGTATTCCTCACCGTTTTGCCCTCTTGGTTAATTTTCTCTGACTTTATTACCTTTTTAGTCCTCCTTTTGCTGGATCATGATTTTATTCCAGTCTTTGTGCTTTCACTGAACTTTCACCTGCTTGGATGCTTTTTCTTTCAACTTAATACTCCCATCAACTTCCTTGGTTAGTTTATCCCTCTCCTAGAATATTTCCTCCTTACAGGACTGTATTTTTGCTGAGAGTCATGAAATATCCACTTAAATGTCTACCACTACTTGTTTATTGTCATTCCTGCCAATCTGTCTGTCCAAGATAATAAAATGTGAGGCTGGACGAACACAGCAGGCCAAGCAGCATCTCAGGAGCACAAAAGCTGACGTTTCGGGCCTAGACCCTTCATCAGAGAGGGGGATAGGGAGAGGGAACTGGAATAAATAGGGAGAGAGGGGGAGGCGGACCGAAGATGGAGAGTAAAGAAGATAGGTGGAGAGAGTATAGGTGGGGAGGTAGGGAGGGGATAGGTCAGTCCAGGGAAGACGGACAGGTCAAGGAGGTGGGATGAGGTTAGTAGGTAGATGGGGGTGCGGCTTGGGGTGGGAGGAAGGGATGGGTGAGAGGAAGAACCGGTTAGGGAGGCAGAGACAGGTTGGACTGGTTTTGGGTTGCAGTGGGTGGGGGGAAGAGCTGGGCTGGTTGTGTGGTGCAGTGGGGGGGAGGGGACGAACTGGGCTGGTTGAGGGATGCAGTAGGGGAAGGGGAGATTTTGAAACTGGTGAAGTCCACATTGATACCATTAGGCTGCAGGGTTCCCAGGCGGAATATGAGTTGCTGTTCCTGCAACCTTCGGGTGGCATCATTGTGGCAGTGCAGGAGGCCCATGATGGACATGTCATCTAGAGAATGGGAGGGGGAGTGGAAATGGTTTGCGACTGGGAGGTGCAGTTGTTTGTTGCGAACTGAGCGGAGGTGTTCTGCAAAGCGGTCCCCAAGCGTCCGCTTGGTTTCCCCAATGTAGAGGAAGCCGCACCGGGTACAGTGGATGCAGTATACCACATTGGCAGATGTGCAGGTGAACCTCTGCTTAATGTGGAATGTCATCTTGGGGCCTGGAATAGGGGTGAGGGAGGAGGCGTGGGGGCAAGTGTAGCATTTCCTGCGGTTGCAGGGGAAGGTGCCGGGTGTGGTGGGGTTGGAGGGCAGTGTGGAGCGAACAAGGGAGTCACGGAGAGAGTGGTCTCTCCGGAAAGCAGACAGGGGTGGGGATGGAAAAATTTACAATCTGACCCCACCACCCAAGACATTTTTCCATCCCCACCCCTGTCTGCTTTCCGGAGAGACCACTCTCTCCGTGACTCCCTTGTTCGCTCCACACTGCCCTCCAACCCCACCACACCCGGCACCTTCCCCTGCAACCGCAGGAAATGCTACACTTGCCCCCACGCCTCCTCCCTCACCCCTATTCCAGGCCCCAAGATGACATTCCACATTAAGCAGAGGTTCACCTGCACATCTGCCAATGTGGTATACTGCATCCACTGTACCCGGTGCGGCTTCCTCTACATTGGGGAAACCAAGCGGACGCTTGGGGACCGCTTTGCAGAACACCTCCGCTCAGTTCGCAACAAACAACTGCACCTCCCAGTCGCAAACCATTTCCACTCCCCCTCCCATTCTCTAGATGACATGTCCATCATGGGCCTCCTGCACTGCCACAATGATGCCACCCGAAGGTTGCAGGAACAGCAACTCATATTCCGCCTGGGAACCCTGCAGCCTAATGGTATCAATGTGGACTTCACCAGTTTCAAAATCTCCCCTTCCCCTACTGCATCCCTAAACCAGCCCAGTTCGTCCCCTCCCCCCACTGCACCACACAACCAGCCCAGCTCTTCTCTCCCCCCCCCCACCCACTGCATCCCAACACCAGTCCAACCTGTCTCTGCCTCCCTAACCGGTTCTTCCTCTCACCCATCCCTTCCTCCCACCCCAAGCCGCACCCCCATCTACCTACTAACCTCATCCCACCTCCTTGACCTGTCCGTCTTCCCTGGACTGACCTATCCCCTCCCTACCTCCCCACCTATACACTCTCCACCTATCTTCTTTACTCTCCATCTTCGGTCCGCCTCCCCCTCTCTCCCTATTTATTCCAGTTCCCTCTCCCCATCCCCCTCTCTGATGAAGGGTCTAGGCCTGAAACGTCAGCTTTTGTGCTCCTGAGATGCTGCTTGGCCTGCTGTGTTCATCCAGCCTCACATTTTATTATCTTGGAATTCTCCAGCATCTGCAGTTCCCATTATCTCTGAATCTGTCTGTCCAGTTTACTTTAGCTAACTCTATCTTCATTTCATTGTAATTCCCTTTATTAAAGTTTACACAGTCGTATCCCATCCAAGTTTATCACTCTGAAACTGAATAATGTATTGAATCATGTTATGATCACTGCTTCCGAGGAGATCTCTTACTCTGAGCTAATTTATTAAACGTACCGCATTATCTATCACCAGATCCAAGAGATCCTGCTCCATAGTTGGCTCCATGACACATTGCTCTGGAAAACCAATCAACATGAATATTTTAATCATCCATAATTATTGCTCTATACATGCTCCTTTTGGTTTATTTACAGCCTTTCCCACAGAGTGGCAATTATTTGGGGGTCTACACATGTCTCCTTTCTCTTACTGTTCTTGTTTTAAAACCGCTCCCCAAATGGACTCTACATCATTTGATCCCAACTCACTCTCAACTGTCTTCGTTCCACTTTGTTAACAATACTACCCCACCACCATTTCCATACCTCCTATGCCTCCTGTATACTACATTCCCAGTTTTGATCTCCTTGGAACCATGTTCCTGTAGTGGCTATGAGGGCATATTCATTTAGTGATAATGGGAACTGCAGATGCTGGAGAATGCAAGATAATAATGTGTGAGGCTGGATGAACACAGCAGGCCAAGCAGCATCTCAGGAGCAGAAAAGCTGACGTTTCGGGCCTGGACCCTTCTTCAGAGAGGGGGATGGGGAGAGGGAACTAGAATAAATAGGGAGAGAGGGGGAGGCGGACCGAAGATGGAGAGAAAAGAAGATAGGTAGAGAGGAGAGTATAGGTGAGGAGGTAGGGAGGGAATAGGTCAGTCCAGGGAAGACAGACAAGTCAAGGAGGCGGGATGAGGGGGTGGGTAGAAATGGAGGTGCGGCTTGTGGATTTGCACTGTCTGTTAATCTCCCTTATTCCAAATGCTTAGTGCATTAAGATACAAAGCCTGTAAGTTTGTTCTGCTGGTGAAGTTCCTTGGTACAATATGACACTCTCACATTCTGTCCCTTCCTTTTATTTTCCAATAACAATCATCCCCATTACTAACTAGCAATCCTGTCTTATCCTTTTACCTTTGATTTTATAATTAACCAACAACTGAACCCTGCCCCCAGTAATTAGATTAAAGCCCTGTCTGCAGTCTAGTTCTGTGATTCACCAGGAATCTGACCCCAGTGTGATTCAGGTGGAGCCTGTCCAATCAGAGCTGCTTCCTCCTATCCCAGTATTGGTGCCAACATCCCAGGAATTTAGGAGGGCACAGTGGCTCAGTGGTTAGCACGGCTGCCTCTCAGCACCAGGGACCGAGTTTGATTCCAGCCTCAGACAACTGACTGTGTGGAGTTTGCACATTCTTCCCGTGTCAGCGTGGGTTTCCTCCCACAGTCCAAAGATGTGCAGGATAGGTGGATTGGCCGTGCTAAATTGCCCATAGTGTCTAAGGATGTTTAGGTTAGATGTGGGAAATCAGGGTGGGATGCTTTTTGGAAGGGCATTGTGGACTTGTTGGGCCGAATGGCCTGTTTTAACACTGTAGGGGTTCTTAGATCTATGGTTCTATGATCTATAAATTCAAACCTGTTTCTCCCATATCCGTGCTCGAGTTGTGCAATTTCCTCTTTAATCTTGCGCCACTTAGCTCTTGGCTCAAATAGTATCTGGAGTGCTCAATAAGCTAACTTGTTATTTAGTTTTTAGTAGAGTACATTGCTTAAACTTTTTAAAATAGGGGTTTGAATTTACCTCCGATTGATGTAATGAAGACTTACTCCATCTGTTTGCTATGAAAGTCATGGAAATGATTTGAAGCAGTTTCAATTCACAGTGCAAAATGTTTTATTACTTGGTACCAAATGACAGCACCACCAGGCAAGGCCAAAATATTTGTTATATGAAATTGAAAATGTACATTACAGTAAGTGATGCTCTTCTGGAGTTGAAGTGAATCTATTGCGTTGTTTTGAAGTTGAGGTCGCACACGCTATACTGATTCTTCAGTGAGAAATACTGCTATCTTCTGAATAAAATGAAAAATGTTCAGATCCCAAGTGAGAATATCTGTTAATGGAATAATTAAACAATAATTAGAATTTAATGATACTTTACAAGTATGGTTTTTGTATTCTTCTCAAAAATGCAATAAAACAGTTTTCATACAAAAGACACTGCCAAAATACTGCTATCAAGAGATAAATCATACTCATTTGAGATGAAAAATTATAATTCTTAATTTTACATCCAATTAAGACAGCAGACAAAAGTCAAGTATTCTATTGTGGCTTTGAGGAAGAGCAAGGAAGATCTTATCTGTTCCCTGGTTGATATTTATCCCTTAGCCAACACCATTTCTTTTGTCTTAAAAATAAAATAATTATTTGGTCATTATGATGTTGCTGTTTGCACTATGGACAAATTGGCTGCTATGTTTCCTACAATAATAACTAAACTTTAAAAACTGACTCTATTTGTAAATTGTTCTGGAATGCCTTGAGATCATAAAATGTGTCATATAAATGCAAGTTCCTTGGTTAAATCAAACACGCACATTGTTGTTTAATCAAATATTCACGCAGTGTATTGCTAAGAAAAAGATAGCTTTTCACCTCGCACTTATATTTGACAAAACTGACTTGTAGTTATTGTTGACATAACGTCAGAATGTCCTTTTTATTGCAATGCTCAATTTCTGTACTGAAAGCAATTATTCATGGATAAATATATTTACATGGAAAGTGATCATTACAAAATAGAAGACTGATTAACATGTAGCATGCATATGTTTAATAATTGAGCCAAAACTTGCTGGCACAGTGCATTTTGTCACAGGCGCCGTGAATTGATTTTTTTTTCTGTATACTTCAGCATCATTTATTTTTGCACTGCAAATTGCTGAATTGATGAAGCTACGGTTTATTTAGTGGAGCATCTGGGGACTTTGGTGATCAACAAGAAGTATAAACTATATCCTTAACTGATTAATTGTAAAGAAGGTAAATGGAAAAAGACTGAGATGGAAGTGGTAAAATTAGAGTCAAATTTAGATACAGCAAGAGAAACTGAAAGGAAGGTGAATTGAGGGAGAGAAGTTGAAAAGCTGTTTAAGGTTGTATTAATCTTTCAAGGCTGTTAATCATCCCATTAACAGGAAGTAGCCATGAAATAGATGCCTGAACTTGTAATGAGTTTAATTTGTATTTGTGGAGTAAATCAAGCCTTCTCATGACCATTGTGGGGAGTGCAGCTGACAGGTGTTTTGTTTTTGCAATAGCATCACAATTTCTGGTAAGAGAAATATATGCTGAGGGTTGTGAAACACACTTTGGGGCAAAATTTGTGTCAGAGTGAAGAAACATTGTGAATTTTGTTTTAATATTACTGGACCAGTTTATGATAATTCATAATATTCCATCTTTCCATCATAATAATCTGTGCCTGCTTGCACGATCAGAAGTAATGATGCAGCACTGGGAGAGAAGTCATTATGGATGATGCTCTGGGTGCAATTTGACTAAAAAGTAATGAGAGTACAAATGAGAGCAGACCATCTGTCTGAACAGCAGGAGAAAGGCATTGGAGGGGATGTCGTCAATAATGTCGAAGTGTGCATGCAGGCCGAGGAGGATAATGCTCAACTTCGCACGTCATTTTTGAATATGTTATGCATAGTTTTCAATACTGCATCAGGAATGGAAACCTGATTAGAGAGATTCAAGCATGGTGTTCTGGGATAGGTTTGAGAGTTAACAAAATGTAAAAGGAGGCTCACTGGTTCCTGTGATGACAGTACTAAAATAGTACATTGTTCACATTGATTTTGCTCTTTTGTCATTTCTGAAAGATGTTTTTCTTCTTTTCAGTGAATTGTCAGATACAAAAATTCTTGACACTATTGCTTCCTACATGGTCTTGCCTAATAGATTCACCTGCCCACTAATTAATGGTGTCAATGTTTCTCAGCTACGGTTTCCTTTACCACATGTAAGTAACTGGTATTGTTAATTGCATGTTCTGACTAGTTGTTTAGTCTCTAAGCTTTGTCAGTTTAATATATATTGAGAATTTGAAATATTTCTGATTCCTCTATAAAAATCTTGAGCTATTTGTTTCTTTTTACTAAACAAAATAGCTTGTCTATTGGGTGACCTACTCTACCCTCAGCACCTTCTCCCATATGGTGAAATGAATATTTTTATGGCACTTGTGAGGATCATAAATATGCACATACCCAGAATGTAAGATGGGACCTAAAACAGGCACGAGAATTGTGATATGTGACTACATGGAATAGTGTAGGTTAGATGGGCTTCAGATCGGTATGACAGGTCGGCACAACATTGAGGGCCGAAGGGTCTGTACTGTGGTGTAATGTTCTATGTTCTATGACTAACCTAAGTGACGTGAGTTACACATAACCAGTGAGAAACCGAGCAGGTTGCATCTTTGTACGTGCAAGGAGGAGATCGGTGTTCACCACATGCAGTGGCTATGACTGAGGCCAACAATGGAGTTGAAGCCATTGATTCGCCTGCTTCACTCTCATGCCTCAATATTTTCTGATTTACAAGCTGTAGACCTTTAATGATTCTTTTTCCCCTACTCCCGTCACCAAAGCCTTACCTTTGGGTAACTGAAATGCAGGATACACAAGAACTAGACACAGGCCACACATTGGTGCAGGTGGAAGAAATGGCAGAGGAACAGGAGAGGGATGATAAAGAAACACCATCAGTTGCAGCAACAAGCTTAGATCCTGACACTGTATGCTTTAGAGAATGGCTTAGAAATGGAACCTGCACGTGATGAAACAGCAGACACAAATGGCCTTGCAACAGAACAAAGAGGCAGTGACAGTAACAGCTCCTTCTCACAATGTCTTCAGAGTACTGAGCTGAGTACTTCTAGAGCTGTGTACTGAAAACAAATATTTAGTACCTTGGCCAACTTTCCAGAAAGTTTGTGATCAGTATTGAAGAGTCTGGCACCAATTTCGCAGAGGGCTTTGTGTCATGTATGTAGAATCTAAGTAGCTTTAGTCTCCCAAGTTCTACTGCTTGAGCCCAAGTCGCCTTTTTTAAAATTCCTTTCTTTACAGCGTAGTAGTTGAATGCCTTCTCTCTCATACTAGTAGAGTGTCTGCCTTTTTTCCCCCAGATTTCTCTATGCAATCATGTGACACTGACCTCATTATACATCATCACTGTACATTGTGCATATATGTCACCATAACGATAAAGTGGTGGCCAATTCCATTGTAACCCATACAGGATGCTTGCTGAGGTCTGCCTCCAAGTAGAAATCACACAGAATCAAGATGTGGCAATGGAAGCTTGGACTAAAGCTGTGCAAAGCCAGCTTGCTTCCACTAGGCCATTATGACTAAAGATGCTATATTCCGCAGGGTCTGCAGGCATTCACAGCAGTTCAGCAATCTATGTTATAGATTAAGTATTGGTGAGATATTGCCCGAGGGCTTGGCAATGGCTCGATTGTTGCATGAACATGCTGCCTTCAAAAAATGATAACTACTGTTCCCCACTACCTCTGCACAGTGCCGTTGTTATTGCCTGTCAGCCAGGGAATCTACACTGCAGCAGCATAATGGTGCAGTTTTAAATCCGGGTCTGTTAGGCCAGAGCCGCATATGACAGTAGTCTAAAGCCAGCTACAGCTTTGTGCCAATCATGGAGCAACAATTGAGATAGTGCTGCAATAGGCCTGGTGATGGCACACAGAAAATAGGCAATAAGTGATTGCACAAGGGTGCTTTAATTAACTTGCAATGTTTACTGATGGTAAGGGCTGTGCCCATGTGAGTGAAGTTGCACCGGATGCAACAGAAAATATGAATTATGACATGGTCTGGAGAGTATCGCAGGGCTCCTTCAAAGTAATCCAGATAGCAGAAGCATTGTTTGAGCACCCAAAGATTATCTTGATTGCATTTGTTTTGTAGCAAGTCTCTCACGCACGCAGCAATATAGGGATGCTTATCACTGCTTCAGGGGTACAATGATTGCTTTTGTTGTTAAGCAATCATTTGATCTCTCATAGTGGCTCAGATGCTGACACCACAGTGTACTGGTTCAAATTAAAGCCCATAAAATTGGCTAACCTGCATCTGAGTGTGGTCGCACAATGCAAATCAAGAAAATTTGTTTATATCCCCATGGAGACTGACATTTAAAAAGAAATTTGAAAATCCAGTTATTTGCTGGATACAACGGCAACATAACAAGAGTTCACGACTTGTGATATTTACAGTAACCAATGACTAAAAACATTTAACTAAACCCAAATTCTTTTTTATTTTTGCATTGTTCCTTCAGACCACTGCCATGTTGAAATTGTTTTAAAATCGATTTCACTATGATGTAAGTTTCTCAGGCAGTTGAAAGATGTTTTCTTAAGCTCAGGGCTGCATTATTCATTTCATGTCATGCTATTTGTCAGGTACTGAGCTTTTCTATGATCTATTCAGTGCAATTTGTTCCAGCACATTTGCTACTTCAGAGTGAACAACTTACTTCTCCATATGTGCATCCTTGCTCCATCTTTAATTCTCTCTTAGAATTTCACATTGATATGTCATCTTCACACATTTCTGTATTTTTTAAATGTGGTCCTCATTGGATGCCATCTTGAAAGCGTTTGTCACTCATGTTCTTCTGCTGTTAGCATGCAAGGCCTAAAACACATTTCTTGTATTACCTTCTTCATTGATACGTTCCTATATCCCAACATTAGTGTTCCTTCTGCTACATGTCACTTCTTCAAGTTTGGTGTTCTGTCTGCCCTTTCACACACTTTTTGCTTTGTAAAAGATTTACCAAGACCATAAGGATAATAAGTTTAACCTGCCAATCGCCACCTTCATCTGAGCTTTCACTGCCTTCAAAAAAATGTACCATTCGATAAGAGACAACTTCAGTTTTTAATCAAATAAAGTTGTAATTTTCATGCCACATGCTCCACCCAATCAGTCGTCTTGACTTTCAGGTATCTTCTCCAAAAATCAAGCTGCTAAGAGTAGTCAATGCTGTGAGTGGTACTTCCAGAACTTTTGACACAGCAATACTGAAGCAGTGGTGGTATATTTACAAGTCAAGATGATGTGTGTGATGCGGATGATATTCCTATTACCTGTCCTTCTAGATCATACTGGTTGTGGTTTTCGAAAGTAATGTCGAACGTCTCTGGGGGAGTTTTTGCAGTATGTTATCTAGATATTATACACACCTGCTAAGTGTCAGTGATGGAGTAACTGAATGTTTGTGGATAGGACGGTAATAAATTGGCTGTTTTGTCCTGGCTGGTGTCAAGCTTCTTGACTGTTTTGGAGCTGCACTCATCCAGGCAAGAGGGCAATATTCATCACACTCCTGACCTGTGCCTTTGTCTCTGGTGGACAAACTTCAGGAGTCAGGAGAAGAGTAATAGTTAGATTCTCCCTTAATGGAGATGGTCATTGCCTGTCATTTGTGTGGCATGGATATTGCTTGTCACTTTTCAGCCCAAGCCTGGATGTTGCCCATGTCTTGCTGTATTTGGGCATGGACTCTCTCAATATCTGAGGACTTGTGAATGGTGCTGAACGTTGTGCAATCATCAGCAGACATTCCAACTTCCAACCTTTATAGAGGATGGAAGGTCATAGAAAACAGCTGAAGGTGATTGGGTGTAGGACATTGCCCTGAGGGACTCCTACAGCGATGTCATGTAAATGAGATGATTGACCACCATCAACCACAACCATTTTCCTTTGTGTCGCGTATGACTCCGAGCAGTGGAGAGATTTCCCCCTACTTTCATTGACACCAGCTTTGCCAAGGCTCTTTCATGTCTAGGGCTGTGACGTTTACCTCACCTGTGAAATTTAAGTGTTTTGTCAAAGCTGTAATGAGGTCAGGAGCTGAGTGGCCCTAGTGGAACCCAACCGGGGTGTCCCTGAGCAGGTTACTAGTGAACAGGTGCTGCTTGATAGCACTGTTGACAACATTTTCCATCTTTTTTACTAATGATTGAGAGGAGACTGAAGGGTAGTAATTGGCTGGTTGAAATTTGTTGTGCTTTTAGTAGGCAGGTCATACCTCGGGCAATTTTCTACATTGGTGGGTAGATGCCAGTATTGTAACTGTACTGGACCAGTTTGGCTAGTGGAGCAGCAAGTTCTGGAGCACACCTCGGCAGTGCTATTGAGGGAATGTTGTCAGGGCCCCGTAGTCTTTGCAGTGTCCAGTGCCTCCAACCAATTTTGATATACCTCTCTGACCCAACCTGAACTCACAAACCTCAAAGTGCTTGTCTACCCACATGGTGTGGACCTTCTGATGCCAGTGACAAAATAAGGCATTTGAATGACCATTAATTGGCTTACAAAGGACGTCGATCAACCCAAGATTGTATGAGCTGCCTATCTGTCCATCCTTGTAAAATTTCGTATAGGTCAAAGGTAAGTGGCATGGAGGCCATGCACCGGATTTGGGTCTCCCAAACACACCTCCTGGGAAGTATAAATTCTAGTCCATGGTGTTTGGGTGTAAATGGCAGGCTAACACTCAATTTCTGGCAGTATCAGGGATAGAACAAAAACAAATTTGAGCATGTGTAATACTATGCAACAATTCTTGCAGTAGCAGAAAAATAATCTGCATCTGAATAATATTTTATGTAGTGATGTTGGCAATTCCTTTATTTTGCAGGGTGTGGTGCGAATTTATCTGAACAAAGCTGCAGATTTAATAAGCAAAGATACATTCCTTATGGGCATGGTACAGGGGAAATCTGATCCCTATGCTCTTATTCGAG
Source organism: Stegostoma tigrinum (assembly GCF_030684315.1). NCBI lineage: Eukaryota > Metazoa > Chordata > Chondrichthyes > Orectolobiformes > Stegostomatidae > Stegostoma > Stegostoma tigrinum. The sequence goes on along the minus strand of NC_081360.1, from coordinate 66,751,506 downwards.
TTGGCACACAGACATTTCGCAGCAAAACAATTAAAGTTAACTTAAATCCTGAATGGTATGAAATCTACGAGGTAAGATCCTTTAGACTTCGGGACCTTTCCTCTCTGCACCCACTTCTCCCCTTAGCCCCACCCCTGAGAACTTGGCATTTTTGATCCATTATTCCTACATTGACACTGGAATAGGGAAATTTTAGTTGTTCTTGAGAGAGAGTGAATGGATTATAAAACTTTTGCTGTTATCATTTTAGGCTGTAGTTCATGAAGCCCCTGGTCAAGATTTGGAGTTGGAACTTTTTGATGAAGACCCAGACAAGGATGACTTCCTCGGCAGGTCAGATGTAACCCTTCACAGTATTTTGAAATTTAAGCCTTTCCTCTAGTTATTGACAGTAAGTGACTTCCATTGCCAGCCTCCTGGTGCCTTTAAATGAGAGGTTGGCTGGCGGTATGTGAAGATGGAAGTTTTCTGAACTCCCAATGAATAGTTCCGCAGTAATAATCAGACTCTTTCCCACCACCTCACTTTTCCTTTCTCAAAGAGGCTCCTGAACAATTCTGCAAGGTTATGCAAGAGTCAGTATTCTCCATGTCTTCACCTATAAAACTTGAAAACGATTATTAAAACAGTGACACATTCTGCTTCTACCTGACGTCCAAACCCAAAAAATTGCACATGTTCTGCACATGTTCAGCACATGGGGTCAAAAAATTGAGATCAGGGAGGCCCATGGTAGAATCCTTATTTGTTTGCTTAGCTGATCTTAACTCACTTAGTACAAAGTAGTCAACTTGAACTTTTCTGTGTCTTTATAAATTTCTACTACATCAGGCAGTGCAATTCTATATTCACTGATTATGCAGAACAATTGACTCACTTAATACTTTCATTGATCATCATGGGTTATTGCCAGTTTTCCAATTCAAAGCATGTAAATTGAAACTTGTCCCAAAGTCTGTGTATATATTCTGACTTTTTGTAACTTATTTTAAATGTTCTGATGTATAGCCTCGTTATAGATCTTGGTGAGGTGATGAAAGACAGAGTTGTGGAAGAGGTAAGTACACCAATAATTATACTCTTACTGATAGAAGTTAGATAGAATAAGATTACAGTAGCTATTTAATCCAGAGCAGAGGCTAAACCTTCCATCAGATTTTTTAAACAACTCCATAAATGCCTGTTGTAGATTGTACCTTTGAATAGATAAGGCGAACAGTGCAAGATTTCATTGGCTTTTAAGTAATGATTGTAACAGAGTGCAATTGTGATTTTTTTTTTTAACATTTGTACTGGGAGTATCTGAATGTGAGATCAGAATTCTATTTAACGTATCACTAAAAGAAAGTTGAACAACCTTGTTAAATTTACTGTAATAAAACAAAGAACTACTGATGCAGGACATCAGAAACAAAAACAGATGGTTGGAATTTTTGAAGGGTCGCCAGAGTCGAAACATTGACTCCTCTCTCCTACAGATGCTGCCAGACCTGTTGAGTTTCTCCAGCAATTTCTGGTTTTACTTTCAAATTTTATGTCTGAAACAGAATGAAACTGTGGATGTTTTAAGTGTACAATTTTTTGCAAGGTTTCCTTAACCTTTTTGTGTATATTTCAAGGTACTGTGCAGTGTTGTACATTATCTTTGATTATTTTCTGAGAAGCGTTTCAGGCATCCAAAAGATAATAAATACTGTGTTTCAGTGAGTGGACAAAATATTAACAAATGGAGTATAATGTGGAAAAAATATCAGTTGTCCACTTTAACAGAGAGAATTGAACAAAATATTAAAATGATGAGAGTAAAGAGGGATCTAAGTGTTCTTGTACATGATTCACAAAACATTGACATGCAGGTAATGAACAATTAGCTGATCTTAATAGCAAGAAGAACACAGAATAAAAGTAAAGAAGCCTTGCTCTAATTGTAATCAGAGATAATGGGAACTGCAGATGCTGGGTAATCCGATATAACAAAGTGTGAAGCTGGATGAACACAGCAGGCCAAGCAGCATCTCAGGAGCAGAAAGCTGACGTTTCGGGCCTAGACCCTCCATCAGAAAAGGATGAAGCCTTTTCTGATGAATGGCCTAGGCCCAAAACGTCAGCTTTTGTGCTCCTAAAATGCTGTTTGGCCTGTTGTATTCATCCAGCTCCACACTTTGTTATTTTGCTCTAATTGTACACAGTTTTGGTCTCCTTACTTAAGCAGTTAGCAAGGAGGAATATTTAAGCCAATTCTTGGAGTCTAGATGAATGACAGATGTCCTTATTAAAAAATACAATATCCTAAGGGTTTGACAGAGTGTATGAACAGGTAAATTAGGAACAGGCCACTCAACCTCTTGAGCCTGCTCCACTATTCAGTACGTTCATGATTTATCTGATTTACCCCACATGTACCCAGCTATGCTTGATTAAGCTTTTAACCCATTGCTAATCAAGTATCTGTCTCTGCCTTGAAATATCGAAAGTCTTCGCTTTCTCCACTTTTTTAGAAAGTGAGTTCCAAAGACCTGTAACTCGTGAGAAAACATCCTCTTCTTAACTAGATAATTCCTTATTTTTAAACAGTGTCCACTTGATCTAGATTCTTCCACAACGGAAAATGTCCTCACCAAATCCACCATAATTTTATAGCCCTCAGGATCTGATATGTTGCAATCAAATCACCTCTTACTCTTCTGAGCTCCAGCACATACGTGACTATCCTGGCCAACCGTTCTTTGTAAAACACTCCATCCATTCCAAGTATTAGTCTAGTAAACTTCTGAATTGCATTTATGCCCTCCTTTAAATAAGGAGACAAGTACTATACTCCAAATGTTGTCTAACTGAATCATAACCTCCCTAATTTTGTGTTCAATTCCACTGGGAAGATGTTTCCTCTTGAGTGAACCTATTAATCAGAGACTCCCATTTAGGATGAGGACGAGTTTCTTCTGAAGGTTGTTGGTCTTTGGAGTTCACTTCCACAGAGAACAATGAATATATTCAAGATTGTAGACAGATTATTGATCACAAGGGAGTTTAGGGTTATAGAAAGAGGAAAGATGGAATTGAAGCCACAATCAGATCAGCAATGACCTTAACCAATGGTGGAGCAAGTCCAGAAGGGGGTCAGATAACAAAGACCTACTCTCCTTTCTGTTTAGGAAGTGTATAAATTAGTTGAGTGTTTGGCATTATCCTGTGGCACTAGTCAGTGTAATTTGCCTTTGCTTTAGTAGTGGTTATCGTCAATCATTTCAGAAAACAATTTTGAGTTGATTTTAGAAAATAAAGAGAAATACAAGGAGCAACTTGCCCAAGTGGTCAATATTAACATTCCTATATAGTCAAATTCAAGAGTCATCAGTGTTGATTTTTATAATGTTTTCTCGGGATCTGTCTGTCTGATTTATAAAAATCTTTTTGTTGCAAAACTAAAGCATTAAACCCAAGCAAGTTACAAATTTTTTTTAAAAAGCAACCAAACGGTATTTTTGAATAACAGTTTTTAAAAACTGTTCATAAATCACTTGTCACTGCAAAATATTGTTATGAAGGGAAGTTATTTTTACTTGCAAGGAAGGAAAATGATTCATCCTTGATAAAATGATAATCCTTGGATACATCTACAAAAAACACCGAGAAACATTTCTAAATAATTGACCCATGACCTAATACTCAGTACAAATTATTGATCACCTTGACGGCTGGTCTAAATTTAAAATAGATTCATTGTATACCGTACTTCCATTTCATAGCATTTTATTCAATTGTCATTGCCTTAACTTTTTTTCAAACATTCTGCCTGTTGCACAGTGGTTTCCTCTGAACGATGTGGAACATGGGAAAGTTCAACTAAAGCTTGAATGGCTGTCTTTGGTCACTGATCTAGAAAAAGAACCTATGGTATGTTTGGAACCGCACGGATGTGAATTGAGGCAAAGGAAATTTATATACAAAACTATAGATGTAATTATAAAAGAACAATTGCACACAGTGCATAGTTCCTTTTAATTATCACATCTACTTCTTATTATCTTTTCTTATTGCAGTTCTTTGATAACATCCTAATGTTATAAAACAGCATAGCCTCCATCTCACAGAGTAGGATACCAATATATATTAAAAATACAGCACAGAGAAAATCTTCTGCAGTTAGCAAGACATGTTTAAAAAGCAGAAAATCATCTAATTTAAGCAAATATTAAAATCATAATTAAATAAGAAAATGTGATAGATTTGATCAAAATTGTGCTATGCCAACAAACATTCACGATTTCAAGCTAGCATGATAAAAGAATACAGCAATAAAGTCACATGAAAAAGAAAAGAAAATTTCACTTTGTTCCTCTAATTCACAGCAGACTGTTCCAGGTCAATCAAATGCAATACTGGTTGTTTATCTGGATAGTGCATGTCATCTGCCCGTAAGTAAACAGTTGTTTTTAATGTGAGTTTGACTGAATTTGTGAAGTAATTTATGTTAGCTTTTAAAAATATTAATTTAACAATAAAGTAATTTTTCTAGGCCTAATGAATGTAACTCTTTTAAGTGAGGGAGACAGATAGCAGGAAATCAAAGGCCAGTTAGCTGAACATCAGTCATAGAGAAAATATTAGAAGCTATTATTAAAAATTGTTGTAACATCCACTTAAAAATAATGCAAGGCATTTGGGAACAGGTTTCGTGGAAGGAAAATCATGTTTAGGAAATTTATTAGAGTTCTATGAGGAAACAATATGCCGTATGTTAAGGAGAACCAGTGGATGTACTATACTTGGATTACCAGCGGGCATTTGATAAGCTATATCAAAATTGTTCTGCATAGTGCTTTTAATTATCACATCTACTTCTTATAACCTTTTCCTATTCCACCTCTTTGATTACATCCTAATGTTATAGATCAGTCGGTATGGACTTTTTGGGCCGAAGGGCCTGTTTCCACACTGTGGGGATTCTATAATTCTTAACAGCATAGCCTCCATCTCACAGGGTGGCATACCACTATTCAGTAAAAATATAGCATAGAGAAAATCTTCTGAAATTAGCAAGCTGTGTTTGTCGATAAAGGAGAACCAGTGGACGTATTGTACTTGGATTACCAGAAGGCATTTGATAAGAAGCTGTATCAAAATTGTTGTGCAGACTGAAACGTCATAATGCAAGAGATTGGTATGATAGAAGACTAGCTAGCTAAATTGAAACTGAGTAGGCATAAATGATCATTTTCATGTTGGCACAATATAACAAGTATTGTGCTGGTCTTCAACTACGTATAATTTAGTTAAGTTACTTGGATGAAGGGACCAAATGTATTGTTATTAAATTTACAAAGAGTGGAAAGAAAGATGTGAAGAGGATAGGAGGAAGCCAAAAAGGGACATAGTCAGGTTGTGTGTAAAGATCTGGCAAGTTGAGTGCATTGTGGGGAAAAATGAAATTGGCTATTTTGGCAAAAAACAAGTGAAAAAGCACATTATTTATGCGTTGAGTGATTGCAGAGAGATCTGGTGTCCCAGTGCACATGTCATTAAATTTAGTAATTAGGTTCAACAAGTAATTATGAAAACCTAATGGAACATTATCATATATCATGAGGGGAACTGGATACAAAAGTAGTGAGGCTGTGCTACAATTATACGGGGCATGTGTGCAACCACATCTGGAATGCTGTGTACAGTATTGGCCCCCTTCTTTAAAAAAGGGTGTAAATAGATTAGAAGAAGTTCAGAGAGGGTTTGCTAGACTAAAATCTAGCATGGGTGAGTTGTCTTATGAGGAAAAGTAGGGCTTGTAAGTTGTGGAACTTCAGGTAAGAGGTTATTTGACTGAACTTGAAAGATCCTCAAGGCCTTTGACAGAGTGGATGGGAGAAGGATACTTCCTTTTGTGGGATAACCTAGAACTAGAGGTCACTATTTAAAAGTGATGAGTCATCTATTTAAGACAGGTGAAGAATTTTTGTTTCCCTCTAAGAATCATGAGTCTTTAGAACTTTCTTCCTCAAAAGGCAGTGGAAGCAGAGCCTCTGAATATGTTTTAAGTTGGAGTAGGTAGATCCTTGATAAGGTAAAAGGGGCAAATGGCAAATAATCTTTTTCAGTTATAGAGCAGGACTGAGGAACCAAATGACCTGATTCTGCTCATGAGTTATGTTTTTACAAAACTTGTATTTGTGGATAATGAAAGTAATTTATTTCTTTCTCCAAGAGAAATCAATTTGAGTACACAAATAATGAATCCAGTGTTAAGAAAAAGAACAAATCAAACTACATCAAGGTAATTATTTATGATATTATGTTCAAGAAAATGCATAATCATGTTTAAATTCTAAACAATTAGTTCAATTTAGGGGGTCTGTGAGAAGTTTATATTCACTGTTTCCAGGCTCAAGACCCCCACCCTCAATGCTTTGAGACCACTGACTTTTCTGTTTTCACAGCTGGAAAGTCTCAGAATACATAGCAAGTTGTCCCTACATGGTCCTGTTCTGTCAAACCCAACAGTTTGGCATGACTGTACAAGGGCAAAAGTGGGATATCTCCCCATTCTGGCTAAGTACAGCATTCCAACCAACTGCAGCTAAACATCAGGACCAATATTGCCAATAACGTCACTGCACCTGCTTTCCGTCCCTGACTGCTACCAAGCTAGCACCACCCTTCAGAGCAACTATACCTCATGATATTTCCTGAGAACAGTTAAACATCAGGTACTTGTTTCTAACCTGCTACGTATTGTACGCCAGATTGCTCTATATCCTTAGCTTTAAATAAAAAGTTTCTCTGAGGAAATGTCTGTATTTTTGGACATGATGCACACCTTCTGGAGATGGATTTTGAGAGACCAGAGTTAACCTTTGCAACTAGAGTTATTATTTTCACCAAGGAATCTGTAAACAACTAAGGAATCCTTTGAGCCTGACATTGGAGAATCAGATTCAAGACATCTACCCTCAGTGCTTTGAGACCACTGGCATTTCCCTTTCCACAACTGACAAATCACAGAACACATAGTGAGTTTTGTGCAACCTTTGTCACTTTGACCTGATTTTTAAGAATGGTAACGGAGATAATGGGAACTACAGATGCTGGAGAATCCAAGGTAACAAATTGTAGAGCTGGATGAACTCAGCAGGCCAAGCAGCATCTTAGGAGCACAAAAACCGACGTTTCGGGCCTGGACCCTTCATCAGAAATGTCAGCTTTTGTGCCCTGAAGAAGCTGCTTGGCCTACTGTGTTCATCCAGCTCTACACTTTGTTATCTCTTTTAAGAATGGTAAATTTGTTTCTAAAAAAAGAGGAGAATTTCATAAAAATTCAATATTGACATTGGAAAAAGAACTGAAAAATTGATTTGTTTTAATGAAGTCTGGCCCTGGCTCATCCTTCTGCCTTGGGTCTCTCTATATTTTGCTGCAGGCAAGCAATTGGGGCAAACCTTAGTAAATGCATTGACTATGTTATAACTTTACTTCATACAGCTAGTAATGTGGGCTTCAGCCTGAGGACAGGTCAACCACCTCTGCTACACCTCATCAGTGGTGTGACCTTTGATCTTTTACTCATAAATTCTGATCCTACCTATCTCACTAACACTTGAAGAAGGAATGACGCTCTGAATGCTTGTTATTTCAAATAAACTTGCTGGGCTATAACCTGGTGTCATGTGGTTTCTGACCAAGTACACCTCCAGGAGCTGCATCTCTAGCTTTTCAGCACAATGGAGACACAGTTGTCCACATTTCTGTAGTGTTCAATTGTTAACAGATAGCTCTGCTTTCTTGCTACCGCGTTCCACTTTAATGGTCATGCTATCTCCAGTATTTTCTGCCTCCCAGTGATGTATGCTACAGATCAACCTCTCTCTAACAAAGTTTGCAGATGCCAGAAACCATGTTTAAAAACAAAGGAAAAGACATCAAACAGAACTCTACAGTCCGCTCCCAAAATGTAGTCTCACTATCATCAGTATAGATGAGCCACTTTGACATTATTTTTGTTGAACTTGGATAATGAGCATCATGATGTTTTATATAGGAACTGTAAGAATGAGTGGCATCCATAAGGTAAGGGTTTCACTAATACCATCTAAAGTTAAAGTTAAAAACAGTCAAATCAAAATAAATCTAGTTGTTATGAACTGGATAATAAATAGCAGGTAGTCATTAATATCTGTTGAATTTAGTGTTGTCATCAAATGTATCAGCTTGTTTTCAATGGAGGATTATAATATTTTTATATTCACAGTCAACAAAGAGGGCTAACTTGGAACCTAGCTGCTCTGTTCAACTTGTTGTTGAAAACAACATACAAGAAAGTAAGGTATGAGTTGCCATATTCAAATCTGCACATGTTTGCACAATTTCTCTGTCGTATAAAAAAAATTGCATACGTTAATTTTTCAATATACTTTCAGTGCAGTAACAGCTTGGAATCACTTCCACCTAAGATGGGACAGGGTGGTCTAAAAATTGTACCCAAGACCTGAATAAAATCATTAGAATGTCCGTTATATTGGCCCAGAACTGGTAATGAGAGAGCTGAACCAGAACTAGATTGGCTGTCAGTTAAAAATTTCAGGCAAGTTGTGGACAGCAAATGATTGCAATTTGATGGTTGTAAATAGACAACAAAAATCATCCACTTCCATAATGAACCAAATAGCAAATTGGATGAGTATCTGTCACAAGGTTTGGAAGAGAGAAATCCTGGCGCAGGCTTCAATGGGGCTAGCAACAGGCTGATACTACTTTGTAGGTTAGGCAATTTTTGTTTCCTCTGACCCCTCCAAATACTTGTTTGGCTGCTTGTTTTTTTGAGCAGTCGTCAGTAGATCCCTTTACATTTGCTAATTATAGATTTCAATTACCTCAACCAATTTGAATGGTGCAGGAAATAATGTTGCAAACTTGAGCGATTTACTGGAAATTGGGCAGTCTTGACTTTCAAAGCGTTCATGAAATGTCATATATTGTTCCTCATTTTCAACATTCAGTTACTTGAGTTCTTGAGGGGGAATTTCTTACGGCTCAAATGTACACAATTTCTTCTCAAGAAGGGAACACTTTATTTACCAGCAAGAAATTCCTGACTTGTTTGAGTGAATCACTAATTCAAGTCAGTTAGATAATTTACAGATGTTATTAGTGTTGTGAACTGTTGTATATCTAACTATCAATTTTGGATTTACAGATTTGCTACAATACAAATTCACCAATTTGGGAACAAGCATTTGTATTCTTCATCAAAAATGTTCACTCCGAACAGCTAAGCTTAGAGGTAAAACAATAATGTAAAAAGCTGTCTTCAATACTTGAGACAAAATTAAAGATAACATTATTGTATGGAATAAGTTTAGGTTCATTTTCAGCACTAAAATGCCTTAAGGTGTTCAAATTTTGAAATTTCTTCAAGAAAGCTTCAAAATATATGAGAATAGGAACAGGCTTACTCTGCTTAATGAAGTTCAAGTATGGCTGATGGAAAGGTTGAACAAATCACTTACCTGAAGTTTGTAAGCCACCATATACCTTAAGAAAAAAGCAAGAGGAATAAGAGACATTACACATTTTTGCCAGATGCTATTCAGAGGCTTCAGTCTTATTTCAGACCACCTTCTGTGATAATGCTTTTCCAAGGGGCTGTCCAACAAAACGTCCATTGGGTTTGCAAACATCACAGATTTGCTACAATACAAATTCACAAACATCACAGAACACAAATGGCTTGTCAGAATGTGGAGCTAGGAAGAATGAGTGGCCCGCCTAATTCTATGCTAATAGAAAACCAAAAGAACTGTAGATGCTGGAAATCAGAAACAAAAACAGAAATTACCGGGAAAAACTCAACAGGTCTGGCAGCATCTACGAAGAGAAAGCAGAGTTAATGCTTCGGGTTCAGCGACCCTTCTTCAGAACTCGGTGTAGCAGATCATAGATCACAGATGCTGTTAGACCTACTAATTTTTTCCAGCAATTTCTGTTTTTGTTCTTACATTAATAGAGCCTGTCACAAGTCAACAACTTGATTCTTCCATCACCGCTCCACGTGGAAACCAATCTCTTCTCTGCTCTCAACTCTTAATCCCACCCCCAACACAAGCTCCTATTTATGATAATGATTATTGAGAGTGATTACAACTTTGGCTGTAACCCAAACCTGGACGTCTCCTTTTTGGCCGACTCCATGCACCCTCAGTAATATTGAAGTGAGGCTCAAGGTCCAATATCTGTAAAACCATAACCTTTACTCTTCAAGATAACAAAGTGTGGAGCTGGATGAACACAGCAGGCCAAGCAGCATCTCAGGCTCCTGAGATGCTGCTTGGCCTGCTGTGTTCATCCAGCTCCACACTTTGTTATCTTGGATTCTCCAGCATCTGCAGTTCCCATTATCGCTGAAAATGGGAACTCTTCAAATTTAGTAACTGGGGACTACACCCTCTCTGTGCACCCAGAAATAATTGAGTATTAATTTTGAGGCTGTACAGTGTGTCTGATACAAATATCTGTTCATGAAAGATCACCCTAAGATAGCAAAGCTGCAGAATTTGTGTTTGATGTAGCACACTCTGTCCCATCTGTTCAAAGGCCAGATATTGGGCCTGGGACTGTCGCAGAGTGGGCCCTGCACAGACAATTCGTGGAAGTTATGCAGAGAAGTGACAAGCATCTATGAGCTGAAGGAAGCAAAGATCTTTTCCCTGGCTGGCGATCCACAGCCAGCGTAGGCATTTTAGAATACACGTAGGCAGTGCACATTTGAAAGTGACTCTAATGGTTGCTTCTTTTTTCCAAGAGGTTAGAGAAGCGAGAAGCGTTAGCATTTATGCAGTTCATGATACTGGAGGCTCAGTCAGTGAAGGTGCTTAGCCATTGCTGTGCTAAAGTGTAGAATCCGAATTATCTGTGGAGCAGTAGAGATGCAGAATAGAACTAGTGACCTCAGGTAAGATGTCATGGACCTGGGGAGTCTTGTCTAGGGTTAGTATTTCCAAGTCAGCCTTCTGTCCCAGAAAATGCAACCCTCCATGGGACTGGCGGCCCATGGTATGGCAGCTAGATGTGTACTATTAACACACAGCCTAGAGGTTTCTGAACTAGGGTTGTTGCTTCAATATTATCACATTGCAACCAGATAGGAAAATAAACATGGCACTATTCTTTGCAATAAAAGCAATATGAAAATTTTCCTCAGGCAGTGAGGTACGTTGAATAGAGGGTGCCACAACCTCCCATCCAGCTGGCCCATCACAAACAGAATGGTAAAAGAAATCTATCCATATAGCACAGCCCCCCTAAACCATCTAGACTTTATATTGGGCCAAGCCCGCTGTCTGTACTGCCCCTCTTGCCCAATATGGTCTGCAGCCAGTGCTGGCTCCTGGTGTAGGTTCTGTTACCATAGGATTAGGGCCAAGTGTACATATCTATGGGCTAAATTCTGGAAAATGGCATTAGGATAGTTAGGTACTTTTACTGGCACAGACTTGATGGGCCAAATGGCCACTTTTCTGTGCTATAGATCTAAGTATCACTCTAACAGTGAAAAGGTTGGTCTATGGCATTGAGATATTGCTTTCAGATCATGTCTGGGTCCAGTAATGTCAAGTAACTAGTAAACGTTCTGACTGGCCTGTCTCAACATGCTAGAAATGTCCATCGCCTTTTAGCACATCCCAACTGGCTGCTGACTCCGGAATTGTGCGTCACACAGGAAAGTGCATCCTGTGCAGCTTCAAAAGACAGCTCCTTGTCACTTGCACATGGTGCCAGTGTGCATTGCCTGGAGTACTGAAAAGATCCAGTGCATTTTCGCACACAAATATAGGCAATTTCCTTTAAGGGAGCTTGAGGCAGAACCCTTCAAATATTGCCAGCAACCAAACCCCTCGTAACCTCTGAGATAATGGGAACTGCAGATGCTAGAGAATCCAAGAAAACAAAGTGTAGAGCTGGATGAACACAGCAGGCCAAGCAGCATCTTAGGAGCACAAAAGCTGACGTTTGGGGCCTAGCTGTTTTCACCCTTCCCCTTCTGAGGCAGGAGCATCAACCCTGGATGCTGGCAAGTGTAATGCTTTTGAGTTGGCTTGTGCCAACAGAGCAGCTTATAGAGTGCATTTGCCTCCCTTGCTGCAGTGATTGCTTGCAAATCTAAGAGATCATAATCATAAGTCCAATGACACCAGTTTTTAGCCCAACAGGTTTATTTGAAATCATAAGCATTTGGAGCGCTGCTCCTACCTTAGGTGAAGTGAAGAGAACCGCACGGGCACAGCATTTGTAGACAGAGAAATCAAAAGATCATACATATGGTGTGAGTGGAGTGTCGACAAACTGAATAATAAGCCTCTGCTGGTGATTGAAAGTCTCAGATAGTGTAAGTGTCACAGCTGTATAGCAACTGACTAGTCACAGCAACTGAAGGGTTGACCTATAATCCAATTAATTGAGGCAGAGAGATAATTACAGAAAATTTAAAATAAGACGGTGCTAGAGACAAACCAACTAGAATAACATGATAGGTATAAGAGTCGCATGCGGAAGGTCTACTAAGTAACAACTAACCCAAAACTGTACAAACTAATTAAGCTAGAGCAATCATAACAAGCTATCAGGTGATGGTGTCAAAGCAAGATTTTACAGATACAGAACTGTGTGGTGGGGTTACATGAGGTGCAACATGAATCCAAGATTGCAGTTGAGGCTGTCTTCATGGGTAAGGAACAGGAATGTTCCCTCCCAATCGGGGAACTCTTCAGGGGTCAAGGACATTCAGCCTCCAATCTTCAGGTAAGCGTCCTCCAAGGCAATCTTCGAGATACAGAACAATGTGGAAGTGATGAGCAGAAACTGATAGCCAAGTTCCGTACCCATGAAGACAGTCTCAGCTGTGATCATGGGCTCATGTTGTGGTATTATTAACCCCACGACACAGTTCTGTATCTATAAAACCTTCCTTACTGTCCTGTTTTGACACCATCACCTTGATAACTTGCTGTGATCTCTCTACCTTAATTAAGTTGTTCAGGTTTGGATTACGTATTACTTTGTTTAGAGCCTCGGTATGCAACTCTTATACCTATCGTATTAGTGCAGCTATTTGGTTTGTCTCCAAAATCATCTTATTTTTATTCTTTTTTTGTAATTGTCTCTGCCTCAATTAATCGGATCACAAGTCATCCCTTCACTTGCTATATAGCTGTTGACACTTTACTCACACCGTCTGATGCTTTCAATCACCTGTAGATATTTATTCAGCTTGTCGACACTGTACTGACACCGTTTGTAAGGTCTTTTGATCTCTGCCTGAAAGTTCTGTGCCTGCGTGGTTCTCTTCATTTTAGCCGATGAAAGACAAGCGATCTGAAAGCTTGTGATTTTAAATACATCTTTTGGACTGTAACCTGGTGTTGTGTGATTTCTAACCTTGTTCACCCCAGTCTAACACTGGCACCTTTGCCACCTCATGGTGTCTTATGATGTAATCAGGCAAAAATGTACTTTGGTTCCATGAGTTGAAGGGATCTCATTAGACTGCGGTTACTCGAGCACTGCTGATGTGCTGGTAAACCAACAACTGTGGGCAGCTGAATGATTGTCTGCCAACTGCACTTGTGATTCATAGGGGCTAACTGTTGAACTGAGCCTAGTGATAATTGTAGGCTAGAGTGCTCCAGAATAGCATTACAGTTCATGAGCTTTACACAATCCAAAAACTGGAATGACCCTGTTATTCAAACACGTACAGTCCCTGACACTATCACTAGGAAAACAGCTTGGTTCATAGTTGTCCAGTTCACATAATTGTCTTTGATCACTTCCTAGTTTCTACCATCTAGAAAATTAACAATCCAATTAATATTCTCCCTTCCCAACAGTTTAGAAATTTGCATAGACATGAAGCATGTTTGGATAAGCAATATAATTTAAAGTTACTTCCTGGAATTAAGTAGATTATTGGCTAATATTGTTAATAAATGCATATTCATTAATTTATTGCAAAACTGTTCTGTTCTATGTTCAGTTTTGTTAAGTAAAGTATACAAACTACTGTTATAATTTGTTTCGAAAAGATCAAAGACAAAGACTGGGAGTGTGCCCTTGGGATCTTGACCATTCCTTTGTATCAGTTGTTGAAAGCATCAGATATGACCCTTGACCAAAGGTTTCCACTAGAACACTCGGGCCCCAACAGCCTTGTAAAATTGAAGATGGTTCTTCGGGTAGGTTAAATAATATTTTTTCTTAATGTTTTCCAATACAAAGAAATGCTGTTGTTACCTTTCGCCTTATGTGGCAGTGGAAAGTGCGGTTCTTTTTGGGCTTCAGATTGGTATGACAGGTCAGCACAACATCAAGGGCCGAAGGGCCTGTACTGTGCTGTAATGTTCTATGTCTTTTGATTTAGCTTCTGCCATTAGAGCAGTTTGTAAATAATGGTTGCCTCCCTTGCTGCAGTGTTTGCTGGTATCCCTAAGAGATCATGAGGTGGCAGTCAGGTAGAATGTACTTTGATTCCATGAGTTGAAGGGATCTTGTTAGATTGTGGTTACTCAAGCACTGTTGATATGCTGTTGGCGCAAATGCCATCCACACTGGCTGTTCAGCCAGTTGAGCCATCCAAAGAGGTGCGTCTCAGTTACTTTGTCACTATAGACTTTGACATGTATGATATAGTCACAATGAATAGTGATTTTTTTTGACCAGGAATCCATCCTGTCTTAGGTTCAACAGCAGTGTGCAAATTCTGTTAGGCCATTAAATAATATACTTTCCTTGTTCATAAAGTCTTGGGATGGGATTTGAACTTGGAGCTACTGGCTCAGAGGAAGAATACCTCTATTCCCACTTTGTTACAGACCTATTGTAGGTTAAATATATCAGTGAATTTTAGACCTATTTTGGTGCATCTTGCTTTCTTACATGTGCTGTTACTGTACGGATGTGAAAACATGGAGGACTTTGTTAACTTTTTAAGCAAGCTAAATTCAATGCTATCAATATTTATCCAGCATCTTTGTTGAAATCATAGAAATTCAGTAACGACCAGTTTTAGTAGATTTGTAAACAGATTCAGAATAGAATCCATCAGTGTCAACAAACCGCTCCCCCCGCCCCCAACCCCAACAACCACCCACCAGACCAACAATCTGAGATTTTCATTAAGAACAAAATTGTATGAGCACAGGGTTTGTCACAACCACAAGCTTGTTTATTAAATAAACCTCCTGACTTGCTGATTCAGAATGTCTGAGCTGGTCTAAATAATACAATGCCTTGCTTGGTTCATCTGATTTAAATCCCTCCACAATTTAACCTGCACTCCCAATCAAAACACACAGTCGCCCCAACTTAATACCTTTTACTGAGAAACCACTGGCAATATCCTATGTTTCTGCCCCAAACCTCACTTAATTCAGTCATAAATTCTCTGAATTCGATTGATTGTTACTCTTATTTCAATTTTGAAAATCTCAGACTCAACACTCCTCAGATGTAGCTGATAATTTACAACCCTCTGCAACTGTGGGTCTGCAAGACAGACTGATTATTCTTGACACCAAGCCCCAAACCATCCCATCCCCAAAATGAAGGCAGACACTCCTGATAAGATCACTAGGATTTGGCTGGAACGAGTAGAATCGCGAACATGGCTGGACAGTCCACTTTTGATTGTAGGCCTCTATCAGACTGGTCAGTGCTGAGTCTTCAACTGCAGTTAAGTTACTTTGATTTCACCTCTTTTTAAGATGATTCATATCAAACATGTTGTGGTTGTCCATGAGATAGTAGGAACTGCAGATGCTGGAGAATCTGAGATAACAAGGTGTAGAGCTGGATGAACACAGCAGGCTAGGCAGCATCAGAGGTACAGGAAAGCAGACGTTTCAGGCCTAGCCCCTTCATCAGAAATGGGGGAGGGGAAGGAGGTTCTGAAATAAATAGGGAGAGAGTGGGAGGCAGATAGAAGATGAATAGAGGAGAAGATAGGTAGAGAGGAGACAGATCGGTCAAAGAAGCGGGGATGAAGCCAGTAAAGGTAAGTGTAGGTGGGGAAGTAGGGAGGAGATGTCAGTTCAGGGAGGATGGACAGGCCAAGGGGGCAGGATAAAGTTAGTAGGTAGGAGATGGGGATGGGGCTTGAGGTGGGAGAAGGGGATAGGTCAAAGGAAGAACAGGTTAGGGAGGTGGAGACGAGCTGGGCTGGTTTTGGGATGCAGTGGAGGGTGGGGGAGTGGGGGTAGATGTTGAAGCTTTTGAAGTCCACATTGATACCATTAGGCTGCAGGGTTCCCAAGCGGAATATGAGTTGCTGTTCCTGCAACCTTCGGGTAGCGTCATTGTGGCACTGCAGGAGGCCCAGGATGGACATGTTGTCTAAGGAATGCGAGGGGGAGTTGAAATGGTTTGCGACTGGGAGGTGCAGTTGTTTATTGCGAACTCAGCGTAGGTATTCTGCAAAGCGGTCCCCAAGCCTCCGCTTGGTTTCCCCGAAGTAGAGGAAGCCACAACGGGAACAGCAGATGCAGTATAGCACATTAGCAGATGTGCAGGTGAACATCTGCTTGCTGTGGAAGATCTTCTTAGGGCCTGGGATGGGTTTGGGGGGTGAGGAGTGAGGTGTAGGGGAAGGTTTTTTTTAGATTAGATTAGACTAGATTCCCTACAGTGTGGAAACAGGCCCTTTGGCCCAATAAGTCCACACTGCCCCTTGAAGCATTCCACCCAGACCCATCCCCCTATAACCCACACACCCCTGAACCCTACGGGCAATTTAGCATGGCCGATCCACCTAGACTGCACATCTTTGGACTTTGGGAGGAAACTGGAGCACCCAAAGGAAACCCATGCAGGCACGGGGAGAATGTGCAAACTCCACACAGACAGTCGCCCGAGGCTGGAATCGAACCCGGGTCCGTAGTCATGTGAGGCTGCCGTGCTAACCACTGAGCCACCGTGCTGCCAAAGGTGAAGCACTTCCTGTGATTGCAGGGAAACATGCCAAGTGTGGTGGGGCTGGATGGGGAGTGTGGAGCGGACAAGGGAGTCACAGAGAGAGTGGTCCCTCCAGAAGGCAGATAAGAGTGTGGAGGGAAAAATGTCTTTGGTGGTGGGGTCGGACTGCAGACGGCGTAAGTGTCGGAGGATGATGCGTTGGATCTGGAGGTTGGTGGGGTGGTACGTGAGGACGAGGGGTTACTGTTTTAGTTTTATTATTATTGCGGGGAGGGGGTCTGAGGAATGAGTTGCACAAAATGCAGGACCCACAGTCAAGGCCATTCTTGACTCCTGAGGGAGTGAAGTTGCAGTCCTTGAAAAATGAGGCCATCTGAGATGTATGGGAGTGGAATGCCTCACCCTGGGAGCAGATGTGGTGGAGGCGAAGGAATTGGGAATAGGGGATGGCATTTTTGCAGGAACGTGGATGGGAGGAGGTGTCTTCTAGATAATTGTGGGAGTTGGTCGGCTTGAAATGGATATCGGTTTCTAGGTGGTTGCCGGAGATGGAGACAGAGGCGCCCAGGAAGGAGAGAGAGGTATTAGAGATGGCCCAGGTGAACTTAATGTTGGAGTGGAAGGTGTTGGTGAAGTGGATGAACTGTTCAAACTCCTCATGGGATCGTGAAGTGACACCAATACAGGCATCGATGTAATGGAGGGGTTTAGGCCCAGTGTAGGTACGGAAGAAGGATTGTTCCATGTAACCTACAAAATGGTAGGCATAGCTTGGGCCCATGCGGGTACCCGTGGCCACCCCCTTTGTCCGTACAAAATGGGAGGAATTAAAAGAAGTTGTTGAGGGTGTCAGTGGAGGGGGACTGGTCGGGGCTGCAGGACAGGAAGAAGTGGAGGGCCTTTAGACTCTCTGTATGGGGAATGCAGGTGTATAGGACCTGGACATCCATGGTTGTGTTCAGGATGCCTGAGGTGCAATCATCCTGAATATTCCAGTCTTGGTCCAGACAAGTATGATCTTTGAAATAAATTACATTCTTGAGATTGCAGACTCGCTCGCTGAGCTGGTGTGTTTGGTTGCAGATGTTTCGTCGCCCAGCTAGGTAACGTTGTCAGCGTGCCTCCGGTGAAGTGTGCAGGAAGTATAGTTGTTTGCGGGCCACACTCTGATGGCATTTGTCTTCCTTCTGCAGGCCAGCTTGAGGGTGTTGTGCCTGTAGATGTTTAAACTTTTTTTGAGAAGATCTGTAGCTTGGGTTGTGGATGAGGTTGTCGGCTTGCTCACCGAGCCAGGTGTGTTTGGTTGCAGACGCTTCGTCACCCTGCTCGGTAGCATTGTAAGTGTGCCTGTCAGCGAACTTCACAGGAGGTGCAAGGACAATGTTACCCAGCAGGGAGACAAAACATCTACAATCAAACACAATGGCTCGGTGAGCAAGTCTACAACCTCGTTCACGAACTGAGCTACAAATCTTCTCAAGAAGTTGAAATTCCATTCTTATCTGTGGAAAGACCAGTCCAGACAACTTCATAAGAATCCTAACCATCTCACCTGCTGTTTGAAGATGATGTTGTAACAGCACCTGACCTAAGATGGACGAAGGTTTAAATTATCTACTTCCCTCAAGGGAACTCAAAGCAGTACTGGGCTCATTCCAGTACTTTCATATTATGTGATCAATTCCTTTGCATCCTGAAATGACCTGTATCATTATCCCAGACAACAGTCAGACAGTCAAAAAATTACTTTTTACTTCATTGTCTAAATGCATCCTTATTGCACAGTCCTTCTCTGTTAGTGCTGACGGTGGGATTTTATATCACATAATTTGTGTCCTTGGGTTTTTTGTTTTTCTCCATATTCTACAATTCTCTCAGTTAACGAGGATTTTGATCACAGCAACGTACCATATTTTCCATTTAACACCAGAGTTTTTTTTCAGTGATGTATTCTTAAATATATATTTTTAATGCTGAGTTACAGATTCTTGATTGATAACGGAAGGTTGAGGTGAAGCCCCAGTCAGATTGACCAGTGTCTTATCAAATGGCAGAGTGGGTTTGAAAGGCTGTATAGCCTACTCCCCCAATGCATATGTTTCTATGTTTAAATAAAGTTCCTACTGTTCAAGTTAATATACTTTTCAGTTGCACTTGCTATATATTAATTTTAAAAAGGCACAGAAGCATATAACATGAGCACATTCAGTTTCCATGCCTGGATTTAACAATCTGAAGTCATACCCTCAACATTTAGAATGACATTAAAATTCTGGTCAGTTTTGTGTTATGGAATTGATTCACAGAATTGTTATGCCCAATGTGTCTGCACTAGCTATCTCCAAGGAGCATAATGACTTAATGGCAATCTCCTGCATTTTCCACATAACCCTGAGTACTGTTTCTATCTAATTAATCATCTATTGTCGAGTTCCAAATGTCAAATCGTACAAATGGCATTGGCACACAGATCGCTGCACGTGGACCTTCAGAGCATTTGTACAGCTTATGGGGAACAATGGCCTCCGCTATGTGTCCAAGCAATGCTTTCTACATCCTATTTACTCACTGTGTGAAACTTTTGTTTCACAATACAGTTGCTGCTTTTGCAATTTGCCTTATATTTGTGTCGTCTCATTCCCAAACCCTTTGAGAAGACACTGGTTGTCCTCATCTATTCAGTCCAGCTCCTTCAAGATTTTGAAAACTTCAATCAAATCTGCTCTTAGCTTTCTCTCGAAGGAAAGCAGTCTCAATTACTCCAAGCTATGCTCGTAACTGAAGTTTCTCATCTTTGGAACAGGCCTTGTTAACCTATTCTGCACTCCCTCTCCAAAATGTTTACATTCTTAAAATACAGTGCCCAGAACTGTACACAATACTCCAGCTGACTATCAGTGTCTCGTACAAGTTCAATATAACCTTGCTCCTGCACTATCTGCCCCTTTTTAAAAACCAGAATACTGTATGCTGTATTCTGCCATTTGCCACCCTCAACAATCTATACATATCTATATCCAGGTACCTCCACTCCTGCATCCTCTTAAGAATTGTTCTCCTTATTTTGCATTGTCTGTCCATGTTCTTTCTACCAAGATCCATCACTTCATACTTCTAAGCATCTGAGAAAAGTAACTATTAAATTATCATGATAAATATTAGAAACTGAGAGTTTCCAGGTGAGAGTTTCTTGTTGATATTTGTTCTTTGTGAAATACAGATACTCACCACTGAGGAACCAGATCCTGACAGTGTCTACACAGGACTGAATGCCCTTAAAAAGGGTCCTATTTCAATAAAGAAAAAGAAAAATGGAAGCCAGCCAAACACTCCTCCTCCAACTTTAGGATCAACAAGTGTTCCAAAGTCATGTGGTGATAGTACAGTATATGACCCAATGGAGAAAGAAGAAAGGCAGCCTAAAGATGCTGACGAAATTAAATCAGAACTGCCAATATCTCCAACACAATCCAGCTCATCAGATGCTATAAAAGATATGACTGGGACTGCTTTTGACTCGTCATTCACCATTTCTACCCTTGACGCTCAGCAGCTGCCAAAGTATGGTCTATTTTGATTTTTGTAATTAAACATTTTGTGTTTTGAAACTTAAAGTACAGAATTTAATTGTTTAAAGATTACTTTTTTAGCCTGTGAGACACATGTTAAAATATAACGGGGCAGCACGGTGGCTCAGTGGTTAGCACTGCAGCCTCACAGTGCCAGGGACCCAGGTTCAATTCCAGCCTCGGGCTACTGTCTGTGCGGAGTTTGCACATTCTCCCTGTGTCTGCGTGGGTTTCGTCCGGGTGCTCCAGTTTCCTCCCACAGTCCAAAGATGTGCAGGCTAGGTGGATTGGCCATGCTAAATTGCCCGTAGTGTTCAGGGGTTATGTGGGGATGGGTCTGGGTGGGATGCTCCAGGGGTGGTGTGGACTTGTTGGGCCAAAGGGCCTGTTCCCACACTGTAGGGAATCTAATCTAATCTAACTAGGTAGGAATTTCGGGTGAAACTAAGAGTCATCACAACTTTGAGATGATGACGACTGAAAGAAGCACAGAACAATTAACTTGTATCAGGCTAAAATTTGGCACAGTGATTTGCAAAACAATACAAACCATTGAAGATGTTAAAACCACCACCTTACTTTCTCAAATATAAAATTTACTGTGTAAACTAATGAGTGCTGATGTTATTTTCTGATAATTCTAATTCTAATGATAAGTATTATTTGAAACTTCCTGGGTAATAGCCAGAAAAACATTGACATTCTCAACTAATCTCATCTCACCTTGATCTATTTGTGGATTTGGCTTTGTCTTAGTTTCTGCTTCAGTTTTTCACATTTTATTTATAGGTTGTATCTTCAATTGCAGAGCTATCAATTGATTTTCAGTTACTTTATAAGTTTTTCCCAAATGTAGCCTAAAGTTACTAGACTTTGAATGTATAGCAAGATCCATGCCGGCTGATCACAATCAAAATAAATCAGAGAATGAGATAACTACTAATGCCTAGAAATTGGAAATTAAATCATAAAATTTCAATATCAAAACTGTCCCTGCTGAGCAGAATATTTTAGGAACAATTATTCACAAACAGGAGAGCTAACAAAAGCTTGATGTGAAAGTTTCTTAACCATATTTTACAGTAGAATAGGAAGAAAGTATAATGAAAAATCTGTTCACATATCTCTAACCAATTAGAGTAAATCCATGAAAAGGCATTAGTGAGACTGCCCTGGAATATTGCATGCAATGTTGGTCTCCTCACTTAAGTGGAGATGTATTGAAGACAGTTCTGAGTAGGTTAACTAGATTGATTCCAGAGATGAGTTGGTCTAATGAAGAGAGATTGAGCAATTCCAGGGCTATATGTTGAGTTTAGAAGAACAAGAGGATGTCAAATTGAGGCATATAAGATGCTAAAGTAGATTGATAAAGTATACATAGAATGGATGTTTCCTCGTGTGGAGCAATCTAGAATGAAAGGTCATAGTTTTAGGATAAGGCGTAGCAGATTTAAAACAGATTCTTCTCTCAAAGGGCCATGAATCTGGAATTCATTACTCCAGAGTGCAGTGGTGTGGGGACATAGAATAAGTTTAAGAAGGAGGTAGACAGATATTTACTTTGTAACGGGTTGAAGGACCAGCAGGCAAGAAAGCGGAATTGAGGCAAAGATGAAATCAGCTATGATTGTATTACATGGTAGAGCAAGCTTAAGATGCTGAACCGCCTACTCCCAAAATATGATCAGAGATCATGGGAACTGCAGGTGCTGGAGAATCCGAGA
Source organism: Stegostoma tigrinum (assembly GCF_030684315.1). Taxonomy (NCBI): domain Eukaryota; kingdom Metazoa; phylum Chordata; class Chondrichthyes; order Orectolobiformes; family Stegostomatidae; genus Stegostoma; species Stegostoma tigrinum. Next base: position 66,729,254 of record NC_081360.1, on the reverse strand, counting down.
TAACAAAGTGTGAAGCTGGATGAACACAGCAGGCCAAGCAGCATCTTTCACACTTTGTTATCTCGTACTCCCAAAATATGATGGGTTTACCAGAAAGGGCCATAAATTAGCTAGGGAAATGGTAATGGAAACACAGCTTGCCCATACAAGTAATACCTTTGACAGGAATTCTCATGCCCTGGGTCGTCCTCTGAAGCTAATGGACAGATATCCGGTCAGACATTATCCTAGGATAATAGTTGGATAGTTGGCATACAATTAGAGTCTAAATGTCTTTCTTGAGCTTTTAAATTTTCTGAATAGCTGCTAATAATGTTAATTTCTAGATACACTATTGTAAAGTAAAATTAAGTGGAATTAGGAAATTCAGAACATTTCCTTTGAAGGGGTACTTAGTCTACAAAGTGATCAAGTCAAGTTCAATGTTTGTCAGTGAACATTAATTGCCATAGTTTGTACGTATTAACTATTGTAACTAATGTCGAGAAGACACAACTAAGTAATTGCATAAATGAAGGTTTCAAACCACTTGAAATACATTCAGATGTGTAGTAAGTAAGCAAACTATTTAAATTATTTTTTTCTTTCAGTGGTGTGGCCCTTAATAAAGAATCTTTAGGCAAAATCCAGCTCACCGTGCGATATTCTACTGCACGTCACAGTCTGATTGTAATTGTTCACTGCTGCAGGTAATACTTCTGAATTGATCCAATTAAGTTAGTACATAAATTAGCAAAAGATAATAAAGGAAAATAAGTGGCTTAAACATGCCCTGCCTGCTGAATGGGAGTGAAATAAATCAAGCAACGAACCAATCTTGCTAGAGGCCTGATTTTGTTTCTAGCAACTATAGAATGAAACATTGGTCATCACACCAGTATGCCATAGTTTTTCATGAACCGTTTTAATCTGTTGATTCAAGATTGCAGGCTGAAACTTAAGCATACAGCTTATGGGCATTTTCAAAGCAAAAGAGTGTTAGGGCCTGTTCTAGTCTTAAAATCAGGAGGTAAGTTATTTTTAAAAATTCTAAACATTTTTGTATGTATAGTTTTATCGATAGCATCTTTAATGTTATGCATTAGTTGACTTTGCTGCATCATCCTCCTTTTTGGATAACTTCCCTGCCAGTACTCTGTTGATAGCTTGTGGTGCAAGAGCAGGTATGGTATTCAGGTCAAGTTGTAATAAAAGTTGGGAAATAATTGAGTTAGGAGGTACACATGTGATTCAGTTACCTAAAAGTCAAGAGTCTGTCCTTATTTTTACCTAATACTTGGATATTCTTTATTGATTAACAAATTAGGAATTTCAATGCAACCTAAGAAGTTGGGATTCAAAAGGTAAAAACGTTGCCACTAAGGATGAATCAACATATTTAAGAAACTTAAAATTATTCTAAGAGGGTCAGTGCAGAGAAATATTGTTCACTGAGATATCCAGAGTAAAGGAGTACAATTTGAAAAATATAGAGTAACCAGTTAGGAGTTAAATCAAATTCAAACAAAGGTTAATGAGTTTCTAGAATCCTTTCCCAAAAAGCCTGGATGAGTTGATTCACTTACAATATTCAAGACCTGATAGTTACAGATTTTTTTTAAAAATATGGATATTTAAAAAGATATATGGATCAAAGGCCGACTGCTTAGGTACAGGCACACCTCTGCCATAGAACAGCAGAATACAAGTAAAAGGTTCTTACAAAGGATTCATTGGCCAACATATGTTCTGGGTACCCAGGCTCGAATCTCGCCATGGCAGGTGGGAAGATTTGAATTCAATAAAATACCTGGAATTAAGAATCTAATGTTGACCATGAATCCGTTGTTCATTGCTGGAAATACCCATCTAGTTCACTAATGTTCTTTAGGGAGCAAAACTGCCATCCTTACCTGGACTGGCCTCCATGTGACTCCAGATCCACAGCAGTGTGATTGACTCTGGGCCATTTGGAATGAGCAATATATGCTGCCTGATCAGCGACGCCCTCATTCCATTACAAATAAAGGATATTTGTAAAGCCTCAAACTATATAAGATTTTTTATGGTGTTAGTGTAATACATAAGTTTTTATATTCACTAAAGATAACTGGAATTGTGTGCACCATTTAATTTAATTTGAATGGGCTTGATATTTGTACTGCAGAAACCTGATATCCTGTTCAAATGATGGATCAGATCCTTATGTACGGCTTTATCTTCTTCCTAACAAAAGCTGGTCAGGCCGGAGGAGAACACATGTCAAAAAGAAGACTGTGGATCCACAATACGATGAAAAGTAAGTACATGTATAGGCAGAAGTATACTGTGTATCTGCTTCATAAACCATGGAACTAAGCAGACATGATTGCTCAAGTGGCATGAAATTTTTGTTCTGATTGACAGTAAGTTTTGAATACCTAAACACTGAATCATTTGAAACTAATTTTTGCGTTTATGATTAATTGTACAATCAATTTGCAAGGCTATTATCCATTATCTTTTAAAAGGCTGCCAAGTTACATTTCCATGATAGCAACAGAATCCCAGTTTGTATTTGATCCAGATGGAGAGGACATGGCTAATTAGAGAGAATGTAGAACATATCCAGGATTCTCAGCATGTATATGCTTAATAGATGTTGTGTTTTTAATTTAAATCAGCACTGATTGTAGTTTCATTTGCACCTGTTTTTCAGATTTGAGTTTACAGTTTCAATAGATGACATTCCAAAACGAAAATTAGATATTGCTGTAAAGAACAACCGGTCATTTGGATCCCATGAAAGGAAAGAACTTGGAAAGGTAAGTAATCTCTAGATATCATGATTGCACAAAATATGATGTAATATATTCAGGTTCTTAGCATTCCATGAGCAGTTGTTTATTGCTAAGAATACATTTATGGTTTAGAAACAGCAGAACGATCAGTATTTTGCATCTACTACAAATCAAATTTAGTTAAGTAGTTAATAAGTGCCTATAGAATAATTGTGCATAATTTTGCTTTTATTGTCTAACTTAATTGCATCAGATTTGATGTAGCAAAAACTAAATTACATAAGAAATTTTCAGTATCTCACTCAAATTTCTTATGTATGAATGTACTTTGTATCAAAAGGTAGAAAATTACATTAGATGGTTTCATGGATTGAACAACCCTGAGGAATCCTGTGCAGATGGCTATTTTTCACTTGAGAGCTGGATTTTCACGCCTTTGTCCATTCTAGGACAAATTGTAGGAATCTACCCTCATTCCTGTTCCTGGCTTATAAAGCCATCACAAAACATTGGCATGTCTTTGTTTTTTTTAAAATTTTTTGAATTTCAATCAAGTATTCACCACTTCCTTTTTGTTGGGGGATGGAGGGGCAAGGGGGAAATAAATTCAACACACCCTATTTTCTAATAAATTGAGTCAGGCCATCTGCTGGCCTTGTCATCCACCCACGTCCATTGTCACCTTGACAGGTCATGGGCTAGACCTCAGCATACACCCAAATCCCAGAGACCAAAAACTGGGTGAATGAGCTCACTTTGGAAGTCAGGCTTTCAGTAACTTCCTGAACTGAAGATGGAAATCTTGCTAAGTGTCTGAATTGAGAGAAGAATGCTGCTTACAGCAAAGCTTGATGCCCCTCTCCTCTTGCTATTATGAGCAGGAATCATTGAACAGCGAATAGAAGTTGGAACGCATGCGGCACCCCTGCTCCAGCTTGCCTCTAAGGACAGAAATATTGCAGCACCCTACACATACACTTGGCAGAATTCTGAATCAGACTAGTGTCTCGTAGTTGTCTACTCTCTGCATTTAGCCATTGCAAGCTTGTTTGCTATGTGACTCATTACTTTTCCTTTAATTGTTGAAACTTTACTGCAGAAATATTAATGCGTAGATTCTTCTATCCAAGATAACCTCAGTATTGGGATTTCTTTTAAAATCCATGTTTCTGTAGCATTTGATTTTCAGTGTGTAAATCAAGTATAAATAAAATAAATATTGGCAATTATAGTCTAACTTATTTTGATTTTTTTTTTGAAGGTTTTGATTGACATCCCAAATGATAAATTAACCCCAGGTTTTACAGAATGGTAAGATGTATTCTTTGTGTCTAAATATTAAAGTAATCACCAAGATTGATTTTTCTTTTAAACAATTATGACAAAAACTAAACTATTTTACAAAAACTTTTAAACTCAAGTATTACTTCAATGACCTCTTAAGTATTTCCAAATCCCCATATTGCCTGTTCTTCATCCCCTCCTGCCACAATGGTGTAAATCAGAATATAGCCAATTTTGCTTCTTATTGTCTGTCTTTAGCTGATTTAGAAGAAATACGAGAACAATCCAAATATCAATTTCACATGTGTAACTAAACTAAGGACTGCAGGTTATGGAGAGTGTGTTCTGAAATTCACAGCAGTCAACTGCTTTTTCATTTAGTCCTGAAATATTAACCTGATTTCTTACTATTTCTTTCTTAAACTAACTAACTTTTTAATCTTGTGCAATTGAAAAGAAAGTACAAGAACATTGTGATCCAAATCTGTTTATCATTCAATTAGGTCCCTTTTTCTTAATTTCCTGGAATCAATACTACTAAATGAGTGAAGTAACCTGGTTGGGCTGGACATGTGGAAAAGAAGAAAGAGGTCAAAATTTACATCACCAATTTTGTTAAACATCCAATATGTCTTCAGTGTAGCGCACAATAATTTAAATTAAATGGTTCTGAATTCTGGAGTTGCCAATTAATATGTCCATTCTGACACTAGCTACAATTTTGACCTGGGGAAATAGTGAAATGAGTACTCAATGACTGTGGCTTTTAACAAACATTTTGCTGAATGTGTCAGATTTGCAATGTTCAATGTGGAAAATTTGTTTCTTTCCTAACATTTTACTGATTTTCCTTTTCGTCATCTTCATAGGTATAAACTGACCAATGATGGATTGCCAAGCAAAGTGACAGAAAACCTTTAATGCTATTAATCCAGAAGCTCGTTTGATATTTAGTGGTTTTGTTTGGTGAAAGATCTGTATATTTTCATGTTAAATCACTGAATGTGCATACTGTTAAGACTTGACGACCACATTGCAGGAGACAGAACTGTGTATATGCCTACATTTCTTGACTACGTATCCAAAAAGGTCAATTCTTTCACTAAGCCAGGTGCTCTAATCACTGCTATATTCAAGTTAAGTAGCTACAGCTTTATGGATATAGCGCTACAGAAAAGAAGTGCACTATTCATCCTCCAGCCTGCACGGCCAATCGCCCTAGTCAGTTGTATATATAGGTTAATAGAAATGTAATTCAAGTTGTCCTGCACTTTAAATCCTCGACAACTTTGTCCAAGATCAACAGCAAAGTCTTGCAAATTTCATTAAACCAGGACCAAAGCCTTCTGAAGGAAAAACAATCTACATTCCCACTTCCAGTCCTGAATTTAGAGATTTGATACAGTGTTTTTGTTAGTCCACTAAGATTTATTTGTTATAGAATCTAAAATGAATCACTACATATCTGAAGCTTATACAATTTGAGAGTTTAAGCAAACTATCATCAGTTTAGTCCTTCAAAATACCAGTTATTGGTTTTAGAGAAAAGTAGTGTGATCATTTGTGGTGTAAAGCCTGAAATGATATACAGTATTCAAGTTCGGGTCCAATCAAGGCTGTTGGTTCAAAATCCTTAGCTAATTGATGTTACAAATGAGTTGATTGGCAAAAAGGGATGTAGATCAAAGCCAAATAATGGAGCTTAAGTACAGATCAGTAAGACCCATCTGAATAGTCGAATAGGGTCAGGGGACTGAATAATCACAAGATACAGCAGCAGGAGTAAACCTTGTGATTACTCCAAATCTTTAAATACAACCATGGTCAATCTTGGGTATTTCCTGCGAGTAGCCTGTCCAGTGTTCTATCCCATTTAAAATATTGGGATTTTAGAAACCACGCAGTAACTTTACCAATGTGTACATGGACTCAAGATCTTTCACTCTCTCTCATTTCCCCATTTCTCAATCTTTAAGGAAATATCTGATAGCTTATGTGCCATAACAATCTCATCTTGGCTTTCATACCCATTTGTGTTGAACTCATTGAACTGAGAAAAATTGACAGTACCAAACATTTTCTTTACTTTTCTGAATGAACTATGTTAAAAATCTCATTGCTGATGTCAGCTTATACACTAGATAAAGTTGATTTGTACTAGTATTCTGGGTGCATGCATTAATTGATTATTTCCCCAGATCCTATTTAACTTGTTTTGCTACTAATTAATTTTTACATAAGTTTCCTGGCTTGAGAAACCAACTTTGTACAAGGTACTTTTACTTGTGGAGCTGGAATTGTCTAATAACCAAATAGTGAGTCATGCTATTGATTCACATTAATGGGTTATGGAAAACAATTTAAGAACTGATTGACTAATTCTTACAACAATTAAAAATGTTGCAAATATTGCCAGTTAACACTTATATTAAGGAAAATAGGTCTATTTTTATCGAAGTGTTTACATTTGTAAATATTATTTGATGTTGGTTAGAGTATGCTGCTTTAAAGAATATGCTCATGACTGAGCATGGCCACTGAAATGATTTGCTATTTGTTAGCAGCTGTAAATAAACTAATTTCAAATAAACAACTGTGTTTACTTGATCTGGTTCCTGGCAATAAATAAATGTAACAAACAAAAACCTGACTTTCTAGTGATTAGTCACTAAAATGTAATCAACCTACAAAGCTTAGGTATAAAAAAAAATTCCAAGCCATTAGTTATTGTTTAACTTTCAGATTCTACAGCCAAGTTAGTGACATAGCCCATTCAACTTGTGTGGCTAATCCACTGCACTTACTCATTCTTTGCACAGGGAGATGGTAAGTGAAAACTGTCCCAAAGAAAAGTTTCAGCAGGCAAGGTAAATAAGGTCTGAAATTGGATTGTTAGATGGATAGAAGGGGGACAGTTCATACTGCTTCTTCCATAAGATCTTATCATATGAAGTACTTGCTTTAAGATTTTCTTGATTAATATCTCTGTAGGAAATATCAAAAATTCTGCAGTTTGGTGAAATAAAGAGACTCAGTTGTGAAGTCTTATTGCTCTCAGAATCAGAAATGAACATTTCATACATGAAGTAAAGTTAAGTAAATGACTAGCAAAGAGAACGTTTCACAAACCTGATTAAATTTATTTTACCAAGTATGTCCAAAAATAGAAAAGTGTACAGACTTTATAACATCATATTGTAAAACTGAAGACTGGAGTGGTTTCCAATAGAGATGCTTATAATTCTGAGCTTTATTTTATCTGGTTTTCAGCTTGAGTGCAGAGACTGCTGGTAAAACATGATCCATACTATCGACCTCTGAAACAAAAGAAGCATGGCAAAAATTTGAATAGGAAACAGTATTAAGTCCAAATAATGCTTAAAATATCAATGTAATTTTCCAACTTTTTAGGAAATCCTATGATAAATACAGGGTGACACCACAGACGTTAACCACTCTGAATATGAGATTCACACAAAAATCTACATTTGACTGGAATTGGTAAAATGAGTAGTTCTTACCTAATATCTGAAGCAAGTCCTTAAAAACAGTGTAGAATACTGGAAAGAATTCTTCATGTTCTTCCAATTTAGTGATTATGCTTTAAAAGAAGTAGTAAAATGAAATGTCTTTCAAAGCAATCAATATGCTTTTAACTACTGCACATGCACTCCTAGAGATCATATACCTTATGTCATTGATATTCATTTGATTGTGGACAGTGAAAAAACCAATCCTCCTGGTCCTTTTACATAGCAATGTGCAACCAATCAATAATACAACAGTGATCCTTTGTTCATCTTCCAGCAAAGTTGTTGTACTATAATAACATTGTAGTACGCTGGTAGCATGTAGTTTGGAATTTCCAAAATGTTAAATGCTATCAATTACCGGGGTTGCAGTGCTGGTGATAAAAACCATTCCACCATGTTTAAAAGAATTGGCATTAGCTTTATCAGTGATAATGGGAACTGCAGATGCTGGAGAATCCAAGATAACAAAGTGTGGAGCTGGATGAACACAGCAGATGGAGAGAAAACAAGATAGGTAGAGAGGAGAGTATAGGTGGGGAGGTAGGGAGGGGATTGGTCAGTCCAGGGAAGATGGACAGGTCAAGGAGGGGGGTGATGAGGTGGTAGGTAGGAAATGGAGGTGCGGCTTGAGGTGGGAGGAAGGGATGGGTGAGAGGAAGAACAGGTTAGGGAGGCAGAGACAGGCTGTGCTGGTTTTGGGATGCAGTGGGGGAAGGGGAGATTTTGAAACTTGTGAAGTCCACATTGATACCATTGGGCTGCAGGGTTCCCAAGCGGAATATGAATTGCTGTTCTTGCAACCTTTGGGTGGCATCATTGTGGCACTGCAGGAGGCCCATGATGGACATGTCATCTAAGGAATGGGAGGGGGAGTTGAAATGGTTCACGACTGGGAGGTGCAGTTGTTTGTTGCGAATCGAACAGAGGTGTTCTGCAAAGCGGTCCTCCCACCCACCCTCCTGCAAAAATTCCAACCCCTATTCCCAATTCCTCCGCATCTGCTCCCAGGATGAGGCATTCCACTCCACATCCCACATGTCCACGTTCTTCAAGGACCTCGACTTTCCACCCACAGTGGTCGAGAACGCCCTTGACCATGTTTCCCGCATTTCCCGCAACACATCCCTCACACCCAGCCCCCGCCATAACTGCCCCCAGAGGATCCCCCTCGTTCTCACATACCACCCCACCAACCTCCGGATACAACGTATCATCCTCCGGCACTTCTGCCATCTACAATCCGACCCCACCACCCAAGCTATTTTTCCATCCCCACCCTTGTCTGCCTTCCGGAGAGGCCACTCTCTCCGTGATTCCCTTGTCCGCTCCACACTCCCGTCCAACCCCACCACACCTGGCACCTTCCCCTGCAACCGCGCAAGTGCTACACTTGTCCCCACACCTCCTCCCTCACCCCTCTCCCAGGCCCCAAGATGACCTTACATATCAAGCAGATGTTCAACTGCACATCTGCCAATGTGGTATATTGTATCCATTGCACCTGGTGTGGCATCCTCTACATTGGGGAAACCAAGCAGAGGCTTGGGGACCGCTTTGCAGAACACCTCTGCTCGGTTCGCAACAAACAGCTGCACCTCCCAGTCGCGAACCATTTCAACTCCCCCTCCCATTCCTCAGGCGACATGTCCATCATGGGCCTCCTGCAGTGCCACAATGATGCCACCCGAAGGTTGCAAGAACAGCAACTCATATTCTGCTTAGGAACCCTGCAGCCCCATGGTATCAATGTGGACTTCACAAGCTTCAAAATCTCCCCTTCCCCCACTGCATCCCAAAACCAGCCCAGTCGGTCTCTGCTTCCCTAACCTGTTCTTCCTCTCACCCATCCCTTCCACCTCAAGCCGCACCTCCATTTCCTACCTACCGCCTCACCCCCCTTCCTTGACCTGTCCATCTTCCCTGAACTAACAAATCCCCTCCCTACCTCCTCACCTATACTGTCCTCTCTACCTATCTTGTTTTCTCTCCATCTTCGGTCCGCCTCCCCCTCTCTCCCTATTTATTCCAGTTCCCTCTCCCCATCCCCCTCTCTGATAAAGGGTTTAGTCCCGAAACGTCAGCTTTTGTGCTCCTGAGATGCTGCTTGGCCTGCTGTGTTCATCCAGCTCCACACTTGGTTATCTGGCATTAGCTTTGGCTCAGCGGTGTTACACCTGAATCTGTCAACAGATAATGTAGGCTTAACTGTCAACAATACTTAAAATCACTGCCACCTTTCTATTCCTTTTTAAAAAGCAAAAAGAGATAAAGTTTGGAGCTGGATGAACACAGCAGGCCAAGCAGCATCTTAGGAGCACAAAAGCTGACATTTCGGGCCTAGGGTCTAGGCCCAAAACATCAGCTATTGTGCTCCTAAGATGCTGCTTGGGCTGCTGTGTTCATCCAGCTCCACACGGTGTTATCTCAGATTCTCCAGCATCTGCAGTTCCCATAAACTTTAAAAGCAAAAATCCTGATTGAGGTTTTTTCTGATGAGATTATCACCAAAATATAAACTTGCAGAAACTAAGATGTCGGCAACGCCAACAGCAAATTAATTCTATTTTCAAAGATTCTTCAATGAGAAGCTATGTAGATTACGTAGGGCAGGACGGCGAGTAGCACTGCTGCCTTACAGCCCCAGGATCCCGGGTTCGATTCCAACCTCTGGTGACTGTGTGTAAACTCCACACATTCTCCCCATGTCTGCATGGGTTTCCTTCCACAGATGTGCAGGCTAGGTGGATTAGCCATGCTAAATTGCCCAGGGATGTATAGATTAGGTGGGTTATTGGGCGGGCGGGGGGGGGGGGGGGGGGGGGTCGGAGTGAGATGCACCGAGTGTCAGTGTGGACTTGTTGGGCCGATGGGCCTGCTTCCACACTGCAGGGATTCTATGATACGATTCTATAAACATCAAACCATATACAAATGTTAACTGATTAATGACAAAACATTACCTGTCTACATCCTGAGTGCCCAGAAGTCGCTGCACTTGACTGTAGGTGTCAGCATTGACAAGAGAACACAGTTTTCCAATCATATTTACTAACACACTTGGTGGTGTGGTTTCAGCTGGAAAGTAGTTGGAAGTTTTCAAAGTTATACTATTGCAAGAAAATAGAAATGTTAAAATTACTTAAATAAGATTTAACTAAAGTTTAGGTAGCCATCATTTAATTCGTGCCAAGTTTATTTTTTTTTCCTTTATTCACTAATGAGATGAGGGTGTCGCTGGCTGGATAGCATTTATTGCCCATCATCAATTGTCCAGAGGGCAGCTGAAAGTCAACCACAATGCTGTGGGTCTGGAGTCACACGTAAGCCAGACCCCGTAACAAGGGCAGATTTCCTTCCCTAAAAAGGACATTTTTGAACCAGGTGTGTTTTTCCAAAATGGATTCACGGTCATTATTAGATTCTTAATTCCAGATATTTTATTGAATTCAAATTCCACCATCTGCCACGGTAGAATTTGAACCGAGGTTCAGAATGTTATCTGGGCCTCTTGGATAAACACTCTAGCGATAATCCCACTAGGCCATTACCTCCCCTAACATTATTACATTTTTTTTAAAATCATAATGAGACCCATAAAAAGTACACAAATTAAGTTTCTTACCCAACCCTAAAACTTGTCGGAGATTTTTCATAGCATTGTTCATCTCACCAAGTTTACAATATACTTCATTCATTCTAGGATAGATTCCACTGAGAGAACTCACATCAAACAGTTTTTGGAAATGAGATACAATAGCCTCCAGTGTTTGTGGTGAAGCACTCTTACATCCCTAGAAAGGTAAACAACTGGTTTATCCTTATCCCTCATTATTTCACAAAAGGTGACAATAAATTATTAGCAATATGATTTTATCAATATCAGCAAACAAGACTTATCGTATAATGCCAAAATCAATTACTAGATTAAAAATTTTTAACACAAATGTCCTATTGGCAAAGCAGTTAGAGAAATGTGTACATATAAAATCTCCAAAGTTTAAAAAAAAGCACAAACATTAATGATCACTCAGCCCTGATCCAGAGGTCAAATTGCTGCACCCATTGGATCATTTATAGAAATAAAACAATTACAACAGAAAGGCAGGATAATAAAATGTGAGGCTAGATGAACACAGCAGGCCAAGCAGCATCTCAGGAGCACAAAAGCTGACGTTTCGGGAAGGGTCTAGGCCCGAAACGTCAGCTTTTGTGCTCCTGAGATGCTGCTTGGCCTGCTGTGTTCATCCAGCCTCACATTTTATTATCTTGGAATTCTCCAGCATCTGCAGTTCCCATTATCTCTGATACAACAGAAAGGCAGGCTCACTTTCCACGTACCTCAACATACTTTTCTTGTGACTTACAGAATTAGCTGGTAGTGTTACTAAAACAAAATTGAGTTCTTATGTTCACAATTTTAGATGGCGGGCAAGTTTCAACTAATTCTAAATGCCAACCCACCAGGAGATTGCACATGCCTGTCCCAAGGTATTATATTTTGAAGAGAGTCATGCAAAAAAATTACTCTCCTGTGCTGTCTTCATAAACTAATAGATAATGTTAGAAACAGTAAACAAACAGGCAGAAGCATTACGCAACTAGGTAAACAGATTTACATGGCAAAAAAGGTAACTGATAATTGAATAAATAGATCCAAGATAGAGATTTCTACTTGTTAGAGGAAAGGGATAGACATACAAGTTTGTAGATTTTAAAGGTATCAAATACAGGGGCAGAAAGTGGAAATATTGCATTGAGAATCAACCATCTTAGTGAATGCGGAACAAGAAAATAGCGGCAATATCAGTTGAACTGTAGCTATTAATGACGTGTTTGTCAAAGCCAGTATAAAATTTAGGTTAAACCACCAATTGTCTCTAATGAGAGTGCAGTCTATGGTCTTTTAAGACTATGGAGACTAAAATATTTAATCAGCAAGATCTGGCCTTTTGGCAGTTTTTCTATCCTTAATTGGTTATTACAGATGAATTCTGCACAAGAACAAGTGAAAAGGTTGAAGTTTAGAATTAACATATTGAAGTGGTTGAAGGATAGCAGCAAATAATGTTTTCTTTCTTCTAATCAAACATTCTACCTGTCCAGACTCCACAGATTCTTGGAACTGAAGTCAGTTTCAACATTGTAGCAGCGTGCCTAATAGAGACCCATGTCACATTTATACTGCTTTAAATGAACCTTTTGATCTAATTGGTTGACAAAAATACTCCACATATTTCCTTGATATATGCAACACGTTCTACCCATTGTCAGTTTCTACACCCCACAAGGATTTTTTTTAAAAAGTGTAAATAGTCTGGAGTAAAGGAGAAGTGTATGAAATTTTATTCTGAAATTTACTTTCTGTAGTCTGGAATGAGCTGCTGTGAACCAAGACCTCTCACAAACCACAGGTAGAAGATCATTTACAATCAGTGACTCCCAATTCTTTGCAAATATTCTTGAGAAAGGAAACAAAACTGGATGATAAAATATAGTAAACATAGTCCCTTAAGCATTATATAAGCAAATTTCTTTGGGTTTAAGAGTGAATAGAAACATAGTAGATGATGTAGGTCATTCAGCACTTTAAGCCTACTTCAAGACACAGCTGATCATCTAACACAGTATCACCTGCCCACATCTTACATATTACTTCATGTCATTGGTATCCAAAATTCTTTTGACTTCTGCCTTGAACACATGCTCAATGATTGAGCTTAAGCAACCCCTCTGAGCTACAGAATTCAAAGAATTACTAGTCTGACCGCTGAAATTCCTCCTCCTCTATATCCGAAATGGCCTACTCTTTCCTCTGTGATTGTGCACTTTGGTTTTATAGTCATGCTAAGTCAACACTGAGGACGTGTCCATATCATAACACGGCAGACAGGGAGATTTGAATTTCAATAAATAAATAATAAATAAATGCATAAATCTGGAATAAGAAAGCTAATCCAGTGACCTGATAACTGCCATGTGCCATTTTTTATTAAAAAAAGATCATTTGGTTCACTAATGTTCTTCAGAAAAAGAAATCTGCCTTTTCTACTTGGTCTCCTCTGCACGTGACTCCAGACCCAAAGCAATAGCATTGATGGAACGAACCTCTGTGGAAAGTAGGGATGGGCAATAAATGCTGGCATCATCAACAATGACGACATCCTACGAACATGTACTAAAACATGTTTCAATGAGACTAGAGTTTTGGAAAACGAGGGATAGAGAAAATACAGAGACAGTCTCCTCAATCTTTCCTCTGAACATAATCCAGCCATCTCTGAAATTAATCAGTCCAACTCATCCATGCCGATTAAATATCCTAAATAAATCTGGTCCCATTTGCCAGCATTTGGCCCACATCCCTCTAAAACTTTCTTAATGTACCCATCTAGATGTTAATTAAGTGTTGTCATTCCATACTTGCACCACCCTCTGCATGAATATGTTGCCCCTTAGATCTCTCAAATCTTTCCCCTCTCACCCTAAACCAATTCGTCTACTTTTGAGCTTCTCCACCCTGGGGAAAAGACCTTGGCTATCCACTCTTTCCATGCCCCTCATGATTTTATAAACCTCTATAAACCTATAGCTCAAATCCTCCAACCCTGGCAACATCCTTGTAAATACTTTCTGAAGCCTTTCAAGTTTCACAACATACTTCTACAGCAGGGAGACCAGAATTGCACAAGTATTCTAAAAGCAGGCTAACCAATGTCCTGTACAGCCATATTGTGACCTCCCCAACTCCTATACTCAATGCACTGACTAATAAAGGCAAGCATACCAAACACCTCCTTCACTATGCTGTCTACTTGTGACTCCACGTTCAAGGAACTATGAACCAGGGTCTCTTTGTTCGGCAACACTCCCCAGGACCTTAACATTAAGCGTAAGTACTTTCCTGATTTACCTTTCAAAATGAAACACTCACATTTATCTAAATTAAACTCCATCAGCCAACCCTTGGTCTATTCCCAATGATTTGGATTTGAACATAAGAGGTACTTGGAGATAGCCTTCATTCCTGTCCACTGCACCATCTATTCTGATGTCATCTGCAAACTTACTAACCATACCTCCTATGTTCAAATCCAAATCATTTATGTAAATTAAGAAAAGCAATGGACCCAGTATGTGGCATGATCCATGTGGCACACAAATGGTCACAGGCCTCCAGTCTGAAAAGTAAGCCTCCACCAAATCGCACCTTCTATCTTCTACCTTCAAACCAGTTCTGTATCCCAACAGCTAATTCTCCCTCTATTCCATGTGATCTAACCTTGCTAACCAGTCTACCATGAAGAAATTTGTTGAACACCTTACTAAAGTCCATATAGATCACATCCACCACCCTGCCCTCAATCCTCTTTGTTACTTCTTCAAAAAAAACTCAATCAGGTTTGAGACACCATTTCCACACATAAAGCCACACTGACTATCCTTAATTAAAGAACAAAGAACAATGAAAATTACAGCACAGGAACAGGCTCTTTGGCCCTCCAAGCCTGCACCAATCGAGATCCTCTGTCTAAACTTGTCATCTATTTTCTAAGAGTCTGTATCCCTTTGCTCCCTGCCCATCCATGTACCTGTCCGGATACCTCTTAAAAGAAACTGTCGTGTCTGCGTCTACCACCTCCACTGGGAACACGTCCCAGGCACCCCCCACCCTCTGTGGAAAGAACTTTTCTCCTCATGACCCCTAATAATTGAGTCCCCCACTCTGGGAAAAAGCTTCTTGCTAACCACCTTGTCTATACCCCTCATGATTTTGGAAGCCTCAATCAGATTCACCCCTCAATCTCCATCCTTCTAATGAAAATAATCCAATCTACTCAAACTTTCTTCATAGCTAGCACCCTCCATACCAGGCAACATCTTGATGAACATCCTCTGCATCCTCTCCAAAGCATCCACATCCTTTTGGTAATGTGGCAACCAGAACTGTATGCAGTACTCTAAATGTGGCCGAACCAAGGTCTTATACAACTGTTACATGACCTGCCAACTCTTGTACTCAATACCCCATCCGATGAAGGGAAAGCATGCCGTATGCCTTCTTGCCCACTCTATTGACCTGCATTGCCACCTTCAGGGTACAATGGACCTGAACACCCAGATCTCTCTCAACATCAATTTTCCCCAGGACTTTTCCATTTATTGTATGGTTCGCTCGTGAATTAGATCTTCCAAAATGCGTCACCTTGCATTTGTCCAGATTGAATTCCATCTGCCATTTATCTGCCCAACTGTCCAATCTATCTATATTCTGCTGTAATCTGACAGTCCCCTTCACTATCTGCTACTCCACCAATCTTTGTGTCATCTGCAAACTTGCTAATCAGACCACCTCTACCTTCCTCCAAATCATTTATGTATATCACAAACAGTGGTCCCAGCACAGATCCCTGAGGAACACCACTGGTACAGGTCTCCAATTTGAGAAATCCCCTCCCACTATTACTGTCTCCTGTTGCCTAGCCAGTTTTTTATCCATCTAGCTAGCACACACTGGACCCCATGCGAGTTCACTTTCGCCATCAGCCTACCATGTGGAAACCTTATCAAGCGCCTTACTGAATTAGTTCTTGCCTATCCAAATACATTTAAATCCTGTCCCTCAGGATTCCCTCCAACAACCTGTCCACCATTAATGTCAGGCTCACTGGTCTATAGTGCCCTGGCTTTTCCTTACCACCTTTCTCAAATAGAGGCACTGCATTAGCCAGCCTGCAGTCTTTTGGGACCCCGCCTGTGACTATTGATGATCTCTCAGCAAGGTGCCCAGCAATCTCTTCCCTAGCTTCCCACAGAGTTCTAGGGTACACCTGATCTCGTCCCAGGGATTTATCCACCTTTATGCATTTTAAGATGTCCAGAACCACCACCTTTGTAAAATGGACAATTTTCCAAGATATTGCTATTTATTTCCCCATGTTCTCTATCTTCCATTTTCTTCTCCACAGTAAACACTGATGTAAAGTACTTATTCAGTATTTCCAGACTGTCAGATTTAAGTCTAACGCTGTGGACTTATCATAATTTAGTAACAGTCTGCCATCCCAAGAGTGATCCGCTTATTCCTATTCTCTGCTTTATCTGTTAATCAGTGCCAGATGCACTTCAGTAAGAGGTTGGTTCATTATGCAGATCTGAAGTTCAAAAGCACACGGCCGATCCACTAGATCACCCAGACCTTTCTTCTGCTAAATGATTTAGCAATATAATATCCATTCTATAACAGTGGTCTTTGGGGAACCAGTAATTACAACAATTGTATATAGTGGGTCTAATACTGAGTAAATCACACCACACTTTTTTTTTGAAAAACAGACAGGTACTAATATTTAGTAATGCAGAATTGAATATAAGTGTCATATCCATAATCTCCAACACAGAATAAAAACTAGTAAATTCATGTTTTTTTCTTCATTCCAAGGAGCTTCCATTTCACAAAGTTTTCAGGCGGCAGAAAACAACTGTAGTATCAAAAGGGTTAGTGAAAGAAACAGTGCCCTATAACTCATGGCCTTTTAGTTTGGAGTTAACGTGTTCTAAAATTAAGAAGATCAATTTTTATTTTGCATGTGACAGCCTAAATTTTACAGATTCAGAAACAGCATGAAGTCAGTAAACATCCATCGGCGAAATACCTGAGGCTACACTTGACATGAGGATAGTGCCCAACTGGCAGAAGAAAGGGTCCATAAGACCATAGGAGTGGAAGTAAGGCCATTCGGCCCATCAAGTCCACTCCGCCATTTAAATCATGGCTGATGGGCATTTCAACTCCACTTCCCTGCACTCTCCCCATAGCCCTTGATTCCTTTTGAGATCAAGAATTTGTCGATCTCTGCCTTGAAGGCATCCAACGTCCCAGCCTCCACTGCACTCCGTGGCAATGAATTCCACAAGCCCACCACTCTCTGGCTGAAGAAATGTCGTCTCATTTCAGTTTTAAATTTACCCCCTCTAATTTTAAGGCTGTGCCCACGGGTCATAGTCTCCTCGCCTAACGGAAACAACTTCCTAGCGTCCACCCCTTCTAAACCATACGTTATCTTGTAAGTTTCTATTAGACCTCCCCTCAACCTTCTAAACTCTAATGAGTAGAATCCCAGGATCCTTAGCCATTCATCATCCGTTAAACCTACCATTCCAGGGATCATCCGTGTGAATCTCCGCTGGACATGCTCCAGGGCTAGTATGTCCTTCATGAGGTGTGGGGCTCAAAATTGGACAGTATTCCAAATAGGGCCTAACTAGAGCTTTATAAAGCCTCAGAAGCACATCACTGCTTTTATATTCCAACCCTCGAGATAAATGACAACATTATATTCGCTTTCTTAATTACGGACTCTACCTGCAAGTTAACCTTTACAGAATCCTGGACCAACACTCCCAGATCCCTTTGTACTTCAGCTTTGCGAATTTTCTCACCATTTAGAAAGAGATAACATCAAAGGCTCTGAAACCAAGTTTTCAGACGGAGAAGACATTTTCTTCCATACAGTAGAAAACAAGAATGACTTGCTAATATCATGACATGAATCAACCATGTATTTAAATCTAAGGCACTTCAGACACTGACCACTAATAAAGAATACACCCAATACCTTGAGTAATCTTTTACAGGCAGCTTCCTGCATGCAATCTACAGCTTCAACCTTAGCACTGATAAATTCTTCTTCATTCTCAGCGTTACAGCTGCTACCTGTGAAACTAAATCCAAAACATTATAAATAAAACACCCTTGATGGTTTAAACAAAAAAAAGGGCTTCAATCATAAGAAAATAATCTCAGAAAGTGAAGAAATACAGAGGTATCTCAGCAAAGCAGCATTTTCAGACACAGAATCTGCATCATAACTGAAAAAACATTAATACTCTTCAACTGGCATGAATAAACAAACGAGTGAGGGATTGGGAAGAAAGAAAAACCAGGCCAAGAAAATGTTTGTCCCACTCACCCCTTGCTCAAAAATGTTTTTCACTTTTCCAAAATCTGATAAAAACATCCTTAACCTGAAAGATTATTTCTACTTGTTTCTCCATGGATAACACCTGACCTGCTGAGAGTTTCCAGCACTTTGTTTTCAGCTCCAATTTTTAGCAACTGCCATATTTAACTTCAAGAAAAGAATCAGGTATCCTACTATAAAGCAACTAATAAATTCAGAACTCTCAATCTTACAGTAAAGAAAACAGTAAGGCATTTAGCATTTGTCAAAATTAAAGTGCAAAATTGACAGCAACCACAGATGCATAGTTGAACACAGAAAACAGGAAGCTGGTGCCTTCAGTTGCCTACTCCTCAGGAACCTTCACTAAATCATTATCTTATTGAGCGACTCAGCATTGAAAATATGCAGTGTGATGTTGCTCTACATGATAGATATTCATTGAAATTTCCAGAAGTGATTCTGATTTGTTAATACCAATAAAATGCCACCTTACAAAAAAAAGCACTTTTAAGTCTTAATTATAGCTAATCACTCTCCAGTACCAATTCTTATTTCACCACAGGTAACTAGTTCCATGCTTTTATATTTTAATTATTGTTGAAGATGGTATGATTAAAAAATGAAATGTGATACTATTTAACCCCCAGTATGTCTTCTTCATTCTAAAGCAATGGTGCACACTGAAAAATTGCATTTCACAAATAGAAGTTGCATTACAAATTGTGCTATGGCTAAATTAGAATGCATATTTTTAAAAATTATACACTTATTCTTTCCATTACATTGAATGAAGTAGGGAACATACTTTACATAATACATCATACATCAGTTTATGAAGATAATTTGTCACATTCATTCATATTAACCAAGTTGCATTGTATAACTTGTGCTCTGTTACTCCCCTCTATTCCCTTTTGCATTGTTCGACAATCAACTGTCCCCGTGCCTTGCCTAGTCACTCCTAAGATTTTCAAATATTTAGCTGATATTTTCATAAAATTACATTTGGGCCTTTGAGTTTTGTTTTTCTAGTTTTGCACAGAATTCTTCAAAGTTTCCATCGCTATTCCCCCACCGTTCACTTTCTTGTGGTGAAATAAGAATTTTTTTTTTGTTGCAATGCTGCAACAAAAAAAAACAAAAACAAAAAGAAAAACACAAAACACCCTTGTTTGTTACTACAAATTTGTAATGTGCTAAAGATTGACTTGGTTGCTCCTTCATGCCAGATGACAGAAACATATTAAATTCATTTTGGAACTTCATAAATTGCAAACAAATTAGTGATGGATAATATAGAGCAAGTAAAAAGTGATCAGATAAAGGATAGTCTTCTTTAAATTTAATATTACTAGTTGTAACAATTGAATAAAACTTTAATTTGATGTGGTGGGTGAACGAATGAACAATACAATTTTCCGGTGGCTAACTCAAACGTAAAAGAAGTTTTATAAAGCCAGTCACCATGTACCAGTATTAAAATATAGCATGGCAAAAAGTAAATGAATGCCTTTTCAGTTTAAATAATGTAGAAAAATATTTAACTGTTGAACTACTATAAAGAAAATAATGAATGAATTAAAATATATTTGTAAGGATTTAAGCATGAACTGAATGTGTGATTAGTTGTCGCTGGCAAATTGTGGGAATTAAAAGCAATGAATCAGAACTTTTGAATAAAATTACACATTTTCTCAATCATTACACACATCATCAATGAGGAAAGATAGTTCAGTTTTTTCACCTTTCAATGGCTTGAAAATTTTGATTTTTCTCAAAAGTTTGATGATTTCTGTAGCTTGTTCCTTTTAATTGGTCTTCACAGGCCTAAGTGAAAAAAAATTACTTTGTTTTAAAACAAAAATATAGGAAAATAGTAAGATATTTTGCCGTTCATTTATCCTAATCAAGTTGACATGAACTGATAGGCAGACCATTTTATCCAGGTTACTCCCCCAGTTGAATTAATCTATTCCCTTTTGCATTGTTCGACAATCAACTGCCCTGTGCCTTGCCTGGTCACTCCTAAGTTTTTTAAATATTTAGCTGGTATTTTCATAAAAATACATTTGGGCCTTTGAGTTTTGTTTTTCTAGTTTTGCACAAAATCCTTCAAATTTTCCATCGCTATGCCCCCACTGTTCACTTTCTTGTGGTGAAATAAGAATTGTTACAATTTTGAGTTCTACTTAACTGTCTTCAAAAGAAGAATATTACAGGTACTCCTGATACAGTAAATAAGGGGAAATTCTTCCAATAAACAGAGGAATTTAGTGTGCTTAGAAAAGGAACCAGAACAAACATGAAAAAACATTTTGTTTTAACACAGCAAATCACTGATCTAGAATACATTACTTGAAAGGGTCATCAATGCAGATTTATGAGTAGCAATCAAAGAAAACTGCAAAATAATAAGGCTTATTAAGTAACCGTGTGGTGATGTGCGGATTCCAGCCAGGGACGGAAAGAGGGGGGTTCAGGAACAGGAGGTAGAGGCAAAACTAAAAAAAAAACAGAAGTGTTGAGGAGAAGACTGAACATAAATTAGAAAGTTCTACAAAACCAGTTTAGCAGGGGCATAATGTGTCAAATATACTTCTGCGTGAGTTTTCCCTACGTTCTAAAGGTATCTTTTTGCATCCAGTAGGTGGCAATTGGAAGGCGCAGCAAAGGAAGATAAATAAACAGGAGGCTGGAAAAACACAGCAAGCCAGGCAGTATCTGGAGAAGAGTCAACATTTCAGGTATTATCCTTCTTTAGAGGTGGATGAGGTGGGGTAGTGATAACTACAAATAAGGTGGAGTTGGTGGCAGGGGAACTGTAGATAAGGTGGGGTCGGGGTAGCAGAATGGTGATGGGTGGATTATTTTGTCTACAAGTGAAGTTTGAGCGCCTTTTCTGGTCGCAAATACATAACATAGCGTGTTGAGCTACTTTATTACACGCTTGTCTTCTGTACTCAATTCTATAAAATGAAAAACTTTTATTTAGATTAATATGAACCTCAACATTTTAGCAAAAAAAAAAGACAGACAGAGAGAATGAGACGACTGTTTTGGTGAAAAATGCAGCCTGTTTGCAGGGATTGGATTTATAGTGATTTAAAGACCGAGGTGATGCCCATTTATGGGAAACCAGCTCAACGATACAAAAGAGAGAGGCTGAGTGAAGGGATTTTGCCAAGGACATTTGAAAACTTGCACTGGTGTATCAAAGAGAAGGGATTCTATTAGAAATCTAGGTGGAGTTTGAGATGTAATCCACAAGGGCATATAACTAGTGAGAATGTGGTGTGACATACAAATGTAGCATAAAGCATTTTTGATTGTGTTAATGAGAACATACCTTTTATTTATTTTAGTCTATTAGATGCAAATTGAGAAACATTCATTCAATTTTTTGTAGTTTCTTTGTTACACTGTCTTCAAATGGAAAATTTTGTAGTGAAATTTTTCCTTTTATTAACAAACAATGGACATGGTTATCCCTCTCTACAGAGACTGCGGCAAAACAAATAGCTAAAGAAATCTGATGTTGGGATGTGAGGAGAATTGTACACTTACATAGTACAATCTAGTATATATCAGAAGAAAATACACAACTTGGTCCAAATGGACCGGATACAGTTAGTTTCAGATAAAATAGCAGTGCAGTAGGTGGCATTCAAGGAGGAAATAGCAAAATACGGGCAAAGAGATAATAAGAACTACCGATGCTGGAGGCTGAGATAACACAGTGTGGAGGTGGACGAACACAGCAGGCCAGGCAGCATCAGAGGAGCTGGAAAGCTAACGTTTTGGGTCAGGGCTCTTCTTCTGAAAAAGGATCCGAAACGTCAGCTTTCCTACTCCTCTGATGCTGCCCGGCCTGTTGTGTTCCTCCAGCTCCACCCGTGTTATAAAGTACAGGGCAAATATGCACTCCTAAAGACAAAAGGTGTGACTAAATCCAAAGAATCCTGGATACAAAGGACAGAAGGATTAGAATTAAGTTAAAAGGGAAACTTAGGGTAGAGTTGCTAGATAAATATACTAAGTGCAGTGGTGGGAAGGAAAGAGAAACTTAAAAGGAAAGAAAGTGCAGGAGAAAACAATAACGAGTTGATTAAAGGAAAATTTAAGCGTTGCTTAAATATATAAAAGAGCAACAGAATAACTGGGCATAAAGTTAAGCCATTAGGCATCACAGAGGCAATTTGATGGTGGACCTGGGAGATGTTCGCAAGGTTCTCGATGAATACTTTGCATTGGTCTTCACGATGGAAAAGTATGATGCCAGTATAGACAACATGATAGAGGGCTGTGAAATATCAGAAGAAATGAAAATAGTTAGGAAGTATTAGCAAATTTAGCAGCATTAAAAGTGGATAAATCTGCAGACCGAGATTGGATGTATCAAAAGTCATTGACAAAGCCAACAAAGATGATATCGGGGCTCTGGCAGCAATTTTCAAATCCACTGTGGTCTCCAGTATTTATCTATCTACTTGCATCAGGATAGTGGATTCTATCTGCCAAAAGCTGTTAAGAGTGATTAGTGAAGTCAGATGATGTAACAATAATAGCTTCATAATAGTAACTTTCAAAGGAAATTTGATACATTAGCCAATGACAGGGAAAGAGTCAAGGATTAGGATTAATTCTGTAGGTCCTAACAAGCTCCCAACAATTTCTCCTGCTGTAAAAATGATGAGCTGAATAAGCTCCTCATGCGTGAAATGATTCTGTGAATCAAATAAAATTGATGTCACAATAATCTCAATTACTTACAGCCAAAACTTCCTTATCCTTCTTGATAACTCTTAAAAACTGGTATCTTGAATGATCAAAATGTACTCTTTAAATACAATTAATGTAAAGTAAATGTTTGTAAGCATCTAATTAACCCACACGTTTTGAATCTCAAATGTAATTTATTCAAATCATACCTTTATCAATATTTTGCCTTCTGGGATCTCATCCAGGACTGAATATTTCTGTTTCCTATTGTTTCCTAATTGCTCTTTTCTTTTTCTGGGAATGTCTTCAAATACACTTTTGCGAGTACTATGATAAATAAAAGGATCCATTACAAAACGAAACCAGTAAAGCATCTGGTCATTTACAATACTACTCAAATACTTTAATTTTAGAGTTAGCCACAGAGCACAGAAATAGGCTCTTTTGTCCACCATGTCTATGCTGACCAACAAGCACCAAACTACACTAATCCCATTTTCCTGCACTTGGTCCATAGCTTACTGCCCATGGCAATTTAAGTTTTCAACCAGATGCTTCTTAAAATGTTTTGAGAGAGTACTTGCCACCACCATCTTCTCAGGCAGCATGTTCCATTTTTCTACCATCATCTGGTGAAAAAAAATTCTTCTCAGATCTCCTCTAAACCACCTACTCCCAGCGTTAAGCATTATGCCCTCTGGTCCTAGGCGCATCTGCCATGGTCAGAAGTAACAATACCAGGTTATCCACCCCAGTCCAATACCAGCACCTCCACATCACGGCTAACATCTGCAGTGGGAAAAAAAAGATTCCCACGATACACTCTGTACATGCCTCAATTCTGTGGACCTCAGATTCCACCCTCAGCCTCCTCTGCTCCAAAGAAAACAAACACAGTCTGTCCTCATAACTGAGATTTTTCATCCCAAGCCACATCCTGATAAATCTCCTCTGCATCCTCTCCAGAACAATCACATTTTTATCACGTCCTTCCAATAGTGTGGTGACCAGAACTGCATACAGCATTCCTTCTGTAGCCTAATCAAATGTTTTATAAAGTTGTAAGAAGACTTCCATGCTCCTATATTCTACACTCTAACTAATGAAGCCAAGCATCCCATAAGCCTTCTTCACCACCCTGTCTACCTGTGCTGACACCTTCAGGAATCTATGGACTTGTGTCTTTCCTTCCTTTGTTACGCCTCCCAAACTGCATCATCTTGCACTTACTGAAATTCTGCCATTGCTCTGCCCAATTTGCTAGCTGATCAACATCAGACAGTAGCCGGAGATCATCCTCTTTCCCATTTCTGTGTCATCTGCAAACTTATTAATTATACCTGCAATATTGATATCCAAGTTGTTAACATATTTAAGCAGCAAGGGTTCCAGCACCAATCCCTGTGATACACTGCTGGACACAGGGTTATAAATCACAAAAACATCACTCCATGATCATCCTTTGTCACCTATTGGTAAGCTAATTTTGGACTCAGTTTGCCAACTTAACTTGGATCCCAAAGATCCTTACCTTTTGGGCCAGGCTTCCATATGGGGACCTTGTCAAAGGCTTTACTCGAGTTCACGTAAAACAAATCAATTGCACTACTCAATATTCATCATCACCTTTTCACAAAACCAATTAAATTATGATAACTACATTATACATGGAGAACGTACAACAATTCTAAATGGTATAATTAACCTACAAGTTAATTCTCAGTTATAACTGAAAAATCAGACACAGGATAATAGATTTGTAGTTATATTATTTCAGTTTTCAAAGATGTTATCTACTTCACAAACCCACTGTAACCTACATTTCATATCATTATTTGTTTGACTGAACATATTAAAATTCTGACCGATTTCTGTCAAAATAGCAAAGACTTGCCACTACAAAACTGAGGACATTTTCTGCATATGCAGAAGAATTAAAATTGTTATTTTTGAGATCACACACATGTTGGAATTTCATTTCAGCTGGTTCTGTTGTACTCTAAGTGTTATGAACAGAAGTTACACAAAGTCAGTCTTCATTCGTGTACACCCAACAACAGTAACGCAAAAACATAGGATGCAAGCTCTCGTCTGGGTTCACGTGAGTACTGAATGCAAAAAGCAAAACAAAAACACTAGATCGCTTGGAATGTTACAAAATCATTCCTTACAATAAAGGGACTAGGGCCCTGACTGACTTTTTATTATTTTTATTCTTTTATCAATATTGATTTGGAGTTGTGAACTGAGAGTTAAAGATGCATTTTGCGCTCTGATTAATAGCTCCTACTGGAAGGAAAAGAGAACAAACAAGCTTATTTTATTCTTGAGGCGAGGCCTGAAAGTTGTTAGTTCCTGATTAAAAGGTTCATTAGATGCTTTTTCATGAGGGAAGAGCATTATGTTTAAACAGATAGCAGAGGTTGACTATTAGCAAGGTTAATACCCAAGAAGTGATCCATTGTACCTCATTACAATAACAAGAAAGATGTGTAATCCCTTAGAACAAGTTTTCTGCAGCTCTATTGTTTTGTGGAAGCTACTTTTTTTTGTATTAGCTTCTGGAAAGAACACCTTGACAACAGGTCAACCAGAAATATTGGAACCAAAAAGAGAATGCCTGACCTACTAGGTTTCCTGTATTATGCTTTAATTTCAGTTCTCCAGCATCTGCAGTATTTTACTGACTATCAACAGGCTATACTAAACATTTTGCATATAAATTCACGTTTCAGATCATGGCAAGCAATGGTTTACTTCAAGATGCAAAAATGCTGCAGTATGCATGAATAAAAATAAGTATCAGAAAACAAAAAACATACATACTCATGGGGTACCTTAGGCAATGGAAAATACTGTCAGAAAATAGGGGAGAGAGTGGGGGTGGGGGGGAGGGAAAAGAAGAGTGAGAGACAGCCAGAGACAGATCAGTAAAAGGCTGAGTGGAGGTCCTGCGGTCTCCCTATTGCCCCTACCTCTGGATCCAAGGCCCTCTTTTTGCCCCACAATACCAGCTACTGCGCTTTCTTCCTTCCTCAAATCACATCCGGTGTCCCCTCTCACCAATGAACTCTATTTCTAAAGCGTGCACCCTTCCTTGTGCATGCAGGGTACTACATTTGTCCGTGACATCACTTGTAAATCCCACATGGTCACCTATTGTGCATGGAATCATGTGAGTTTCCAAATTAGCATGCATGTTGGCTGGCCAACAGAAGACAGCGAGTGGTAGTAGAAGGAAAATATTCTGCCTGGAAGTCAGTGGTGAGTGGAGTTCCACAGGGCTCTGTCCTTGGGCCTCTACTGTTTGTAATTTTTATTAATGACTTGGACGAGGGAATTGAAGGATGGGTCAGCAAGTTTGCAGACGACACAAAGGTCGGAGGTGTCGTTGACAGTGTAGAGGGCTGTTGTAGGCTGCAGCGGGACATTGACAGGATGCAGAGATGGGCTGAGAGGTGGCAGATGGAGTTCAACCTGGATAAATGCGAGGTGATGCATTTTGGAAGGTCCAATTTGAAAGCTGAGTACAGGATTAAGGATAGGATTCTTGGCAGCGTGGAGGAACAGAGGGATCTTGGTGTGCAGATACATAGATCCCTTAAAATGGCCACCCAAGTGGACAGGGTTGTTAAGAAAGCATATGGTGTTTTGGCTTTCATTAACAGGGGGATTGAGTTTAAGAGTCGTGAGATCTTGTTGCAGCTCTATAAAACTTTGGTTAGACCGCACTTGGAATACTGCGTCCAGTTCTGGGCGCCCTATTATAGGAAAGATGTGGATGCTTTGGAGAGGGTTCAGAGGAGGTTTACCAGGATGCTGCCTGGACTGGAGGGCCTATCTTATGAAGAGAGGTTGACTGAGCTCGGTCTCTTTTCATTGGAGAAAAGGAGGAGGAGAGGGGACCTAATTGAGGTATACAAGATAATGAGAGGCATAGATAGAGTTGATAGCCAGAGACTATTTCCCAGGGCAGAAATGGCTAGCACGAGGGGTCATAGTTTTAAGCTGGTTGGTGGAAAGTATCGAGGGGATGTCAGAGGCAGGTTCTTTACGCAGAGAGTTGTGAGAGCATGGAATGCGTTGCCAGCAGCAGTTGTGGAAGCAAGGTCATTGGGGTCATTTAAGAGACTGCTGGACATGTATATGGTCACAGAAATTTGAGGGTGCATACATGAGGATCAATGGTCGGCACAACATTGTGGGCTGAAGGGCCTGTTCTGTGCTGTACTGTTCTATGTTCTATGTTCTATGTTTAGTTGCCCATAGATGAAGGCGTCAGTCAACAACGCCTGGCCAAAAAAAGTGCAAGGTCCATCATTTTGTTTTTATTTCCACAGAATCAAATATACAAATGCAGCGCAGGAGGCCATTTGATCCATCATGCCAGCATCAATGCTCCAGGTAAACATCTCACTTGGTGCCATTCATTCTGCCTTCTCCCCAGAATGCTGCAATTTCTTAAATTTTAAACAACTACCTAGTTTCTTTTCTGAATTGCTCTACAGAACCTACCTCCAACACACTCTCCAAGGCAGTACATTCCAGATCCTAACTAGTTATTTGAAAACTTAGTTCCTCATAAGTTTTGCTTTTGAAAATTTCTTAACAATCAATGTCCACTTGCTCTCAATCTAGGATCATTTTCACCTTTAAAATTTGACTATAGGAAGTCAGCGTTACTAGTCCTACATTTATAGCCCATCCCACCTTGTCTAGTAAGCAGTTAAGTCAACCATATTGCTGTAGCTCTACAGTCACAGGTAGGCCAGACTGTGTTCTCTAAACGGCATTCGTGAACCATATGTTAGCAAAATACAGTGGATGCTGGAGATCTGAAATTTTTTTAAAAAGTGCTGTAAAAACTCAACGTGTTTAGCAGCATCTGTGGCCTCATTTGGACTTGAAACATGCACATTTTCATGCACAGAGAATCAAGATGTCACTTTACAAAAAAAAAAAGTGTGTAACACAGACATCAACCAAATGGCATAATGTGGAGGGAGCTGAATGATTGGCTATTTGCCAATCATTCCAACTGATGTGAAAAAGGATAATATATTCTACTTCCACCGTGCCAAAAAATTCAAACAAACATGTAGCCTTACATTTTATTTGATGTAGTCTGCTCTCTAGTAGTCAGCTTATGAAACTGAAGGAACAATTTATTTTGTCGTTCAATGTGCTGTTCTTCCTCAGTCACAATCATGTACAACTTTTTCTTCAATCGTACAATTGTTTTCTCCTTCTCTTGTAAATTTTGGTTCAGCTGCTGAAGCTGTATCTGATGGGCAGGTGAAAATGCTCATAATAACATACAAGATGTCAATCACAAAAAAGTATAGCATGGTTTAATTTTAGACCCTCTCTGTGTAATGACTAAGCATAAGTTTCAATAATAAATCTGAATTGCAGTAAGTTTAATTGTTGAAACAAATACTGTGTCATAGATACATTGACTTCGCAATTAACTATTAATAAAAACAATAACTAAAAATTAGAGCACCAAATTTTAGTTAATTTGTCTACTTCAATGCAACTGAAAACTCAAAAAAGTGATTAATCAAGTAATTTCATTCAAAAATTGCTAAAAAGTGTTAATGTCCCAAATAAAAGAAAAGGTCCCAGTCATACTTCATCTTCTGTTTTAAATGGCTCAGAATGTCTGCTGCACTAATAACGTCAAAGGTTTATTGACAAATGCAGGTGCCCGTAGTAAATTATTTTGCACACAGCAAGGCACTCAAAAAGCAATGAGATGACCAGGTCAAAGCAAAGCAGGCTCTGGAGTGCAAACGTCTCTGCTGCCCTAAACAGGATGACATATTTTATACATGGCCTTACAAGGTATCACAAATCTTGATTGGCTTGGTCTTCCACAGATTCTTAGGAAAAATCTGGCACTTGTTCAGGAAAGGGGTGGCAGCGAAGGAGCACATGAAGTGGAACTCCATCCAAAGTGTTTCAACTTTTACTGCACTGTGTCCCCATAGCCAAGATAAAACACATCATGTCACCTAAATTTCCCCTGCTGGCAGTGTTAGCACTGCTGCCTCACAGCGCCAGGGACCTGGATTCGATTCCAGCCTCGGGCGGCTGTCTGTGTGGAGTTTGCACATTGTCCCAGTGTCTGCGTTGGTTTCCCCCAGGTGCTCTAGTTTCCTCCCACAGTCCAAAGATGTACAGGCTAGATGGTTTGGCCGTGCTAAATTGCCTGTAGTGTTCAGGGGTGTGTAGATTAGGTGGGTTATTGGCGGATGGGTTTGGGTGATTGCCCTGAGGGTCAGTGTGGATTTGTTCAGCTAAAGGGCCTGTTTCCACACTGTAGGGATTCTATGACAATCATGATGATGTGGACAGTCTCCAATGATGCCTTCAAAGGGAATTTTTAAAAAAACACCATCTCAGAAGTTAGGCAATGATCTACGCAACTTCTCCCCACTCTGGAGTCACAGGATGCACCACATCTCTCACAAAAGAAAAAAAAATTGGAACTTTCTTCTTGCAGCAAGTGAGTAGAGTGGAAGCAGCAGTTTGTCAACCACCTCCCTCTTTGTGGTTGGAAAGTGGTGACAAATTGGACCTTTACAGAAAATAAAGTTGAACTCTGACCAAATAAAAACCAAAAAGAACTGCAGACACTGTAAATCAGAAACAAAAATGGAAATTGCTGGAAGAGCTCAGGTCAGATGCTGCCAGACAGCTGAGCTTTTCTAGCAATTTCTATTTTTGCGTCTGAACTCTGACCATCCTATCCTGATAGGCGAAGGAAGTGTAAGGGAATCGGATGTCAGTGTTATTGATTTTTTTTAAAATTGCACTAATCATTGAAATAATTGTTAGAACATTCATGAATAACAGAAATCAAATTTATTACCCACAGTCTGAGACAAGAATGAATTTGAAGTCTTAAAACACTAGTTTCCATCAACTCTGTTACCTGCATATCTTGTTCATCACGCTGCAGGTGCTCAACTTGCTTTCGCAGGCGACAACACTTCATAAAATAGTCACCTTGCATCTCCTGAATTTTCAGTTTAGCAGCATATTGGAGTTGCTCTGCATTAGATGTACGCTGTTCTTTGGAAGACATTTTATTCTGCCATTGGCAAAGCTCATTCCTGTAATGGAAGAAAAAGAAATTCAGCTTAAAAACAGGTAAAAGCACAATAAAATGTGTAAAATTCTGTTTTATTGTACCAAGTAAAGAATATAATTGGGTATTCAACTTCCTTCACAAGCCTTCGTACGTCTTAATTAATCTCTAATCAAGGAAAAATTTTTTAAAAGTTTCATAATGCAAAGCTATATGCTTTCAAAGTTTTATAACAATAAGCCACTTGATATTATTCAATGGAGTATTGCTACAACTTCAATTTGAAAAAGAAAATCCATGTATAAATTCATTCCTTTCTCTCAAGAAGATGTAGCACCAGAAGGCATCAGAAGGCAAGATCTCTTCCTCCTTGATCTCAGAAAATGGAATATAGCCAATTTTGTCCCCAGCATTTCAATAAATAGATGGCGAGTTTTGAGAAGATTTGTAGCTCAGGTTGAGGTTCTGGATGTGAGTTTGCCCGCTGAGCTGGAAGGTTCGTTTTCAGACGTTTCGTCACCATACTAGGTAACATCATCAGTGAGCCTCCGACGAAGCGCTGGTGTTATGTCCCGCTTTCTATTTATCTGGTTAGGTTTCCCTGGGTTGGTGATGTCATTTCCTGTTCTTTTTCTCAGGGGATGGTAGATTGGCTCCAAATCAATGTGGTTGTTGATGGAGTTCCGGTTGGAATGCCATGCTTCTAGGAATGCTCGTGCGTGTCTCTGTTTGGCTTATCCTAGGATGGATGTGTTGTCCCAATCAAAGTGGTGTCCTTCCTCATCTGTATGTAAGGATACGAGTGATAGTGGGTCATGTCATTTTGTGGCGAGTTGATGTTCATGTATCCTGGTGGCTAGCTTCCTGCCAGTTTGTCCAATGTAGTGTTTGTCACAGTTCTTGCAAGGTATTTTGTAGATGATGTTCGTTTTATGTGCTGTCTGTATAGGGTCTTTTAAGTTCATTAGCTGCTGTTTTAGTGTGTTGGTGGGTTTGTGGGCTACCCTGATGCCAAGAGGTCCGAGTAGTCTGTCAGTCATTTCGGAAATGTCTTTGATGTAGGGGAGAGTGGTTATGGTTTCTGAGCCCGTTTTGTCTGTTTGTTTGGGTTTATTGCTGAGGAATCGGCGGATTATGTTCATAGGGTACCCATTCTTTTTGAATACGCTGTATAGGTGATTTTCCTCTGCGCTGCAGTGTGTAGTGGCTCGTTGGAATAATGTTCTAATGCAGCTTCGTTTGTGGGTGTTGGGATGGTTGCTCCTGTAGTTCAGTATTTGGTCCGTATGTGTTGTTTTCCCGTAGACGCTGGTTGAAGTTCCCCATTGACTGTTCGCTGTACTGTGACATCTAGGAATGGCAGTGTGTTGTTGTTTTCCTCCTCTTTTGTGAATGTTATGCCAGTAAGTGTATTATTGATGGTCTTGAAGGTTTCCTCTAATTTGTTTTGTTTAGTGATGACAAAAGGTGTCATCCACATAGCGGACCCAAAGTTTGGGTTGGATGATTGACAGAGCTCTTTGTTCGAGTCTCTGCATTACTGCCTCTGCTTTACTGGCATAACATCAAAGACATTTCCGAAATGACTGCCAGACTACTCGGACCTCTTGGCATCAGGGTAGCCCACAAACCCACCAACACACTAAAACAGCAGCTAATGAACTTAAAAGACTCTATACAGACAACAAATAAAACGAACGTCATCTACAAAATACCTTGCAAGAACTGTGACAAACACTACATTGGACAAACTGGCAGAAAGCTAGCCACCAGGATACATGAACATCAACTAGCCACAAAACAACATGACCCACTATCACTCGTATCCTTACATACAGATGAGGAAGGACACCACTTTGATTGGGACAACACATCCATCCTAGGACAAGCCAAACAGAGACACGCACGAGAATTCCTAGAAGGATGGCATTCCAACCGGAACTCCATCACCAGCCACATTGGCTCCAAATCAATCTACCATCCCCTGAGAAAAAGAACAGGAAATGACATCACCAAAGCAGGAAATGACATCACCAAAAAACCCAAGGAAACCTAACCAGATAAATAGAAAGCGGGACATAACACCAGCGCTTCATCGGAGGCTCACTGATGATGTTACCTAGTATGGTGACAAAACGTCTGAAAACTAACCTTCCAGCTCAGCGAGCAAACTCACATCCAGAATAAATAGTTAATATGTACACTCCTTCACTCCAACATTAGGATTTCAACATACCACAGAGGGGCACATATGATTAAAAAGTCATATGACTACCTGAATTGGATAAGTATCCAGAATCTCGACTATATTTTTCCTGAGCTTGGGCAGTGTTTTAGTAAAGTTTGGATTTATAGAATATTAATGTTGAGGTCATAAGTTAAACATGTGTTGACACATTAAAGCATGTTGATTTTTGTTTTGCCTTGAATTGTGCCCCCTCCCACAAAGAAGCTAGGCTGACACTTCCATGCAGTGACAAAGGTCTGCTGCACAGTTAAATACCACCAGGGACCATGAGAAGTTTAACTAAAGCCTTTACCTGCTTACATGAGCACATTAAAAGGAATCCATTGCAATATATTCAAGTGCAAGCAATTTTGTCCTGATCTTCTATTAGTTATCCCTCCACCAGAATCACTACAGCAGCTTGTCTAATTTTTGTTGCTAACACAGCTTTTCACAAAGCAAGTGCTGCGTTTCCTGCAATGACTACACTCAAAAAGTACTTCATTGTTGTAAAGCAGGTTGTGGCAGAGAGTTTGAAAAGCCAGTTGCTCAAAACACATTGTATAAAAAGGATTTGAGATACAAAATGTGGAGCGGGATGAACACAGCAGGCCAAGCAGCATCTCAGGAGCACAAAAGGTGACGTTTCAGGCCTAGAGCTCTCTGATGAAGGGTCTAGGCCCGAAATGTCAGCTTTTGTGCTCCTAAGATGCTGCTTGGCCTGCTGTGTTCATCCAGCTCCACACTTTATCTTGGATTCTACAGCATCTGCAGTTCCCATTATCACTGTATAAAGGATTTGAGTTCTTTTTAGAATACTATGTTTCTTTTTCACTGGGTGTAGATTCAGCCTGATAGAGATAATATAGCATGAGTGGGATAGACGAGAAGTATCTGCTTTGCTGTGTAGAGTGCAGTGATTACTATGCTGTATTCATCCAGCTCTATACCTTGTTACCTCAGATTCTCCAGCATCAGCAGTTCCTACTATCTCTAGTATAAATGAAAATCTTTTCTCCATGTAACAGGCGAATTTAATCCGTTATCATATGACAGGCTGAAGTGCGTTACAACATTTTGCTAAAACCTTCTGAATAATAACCAAGGACTATATTTTATTGTTTAGAAATCCAAAAGTTCTGATAGTAATCACTGCATTCTACAAAGCAAAACAAATACTTTTCCTCTATCCAACTCATGCTACATTATCTCTATCAGGCTGAATCTACACCCAGTGGAAAAGAAACATAGTATTCTAAAAAGAACTCATACCATTTTGAGACTATGTACAGAAGTGAGAAAATAAGCCCATTGATGACCTTATAAGAAAGCAATGCTAGCACCCTCAAAGCATCCAACTAGTTTTTAAAAGGAGTTGAATGTCCTGGCTTTGGGTTTCCACTTTCTCACAATCTGCTGGAGCTGTTGATGATCCTTAGTGTAAATTATACATTAAAATCTGTCCGAGCTCCGAATTGGGGTCCTCTTCTTATTAAAATGAGATTAGTGAAGTTTAATTTTTACTATTCCTTTGAAAATTTGCAAGTACATAGCATTGCTTAGAACTCTAAAAAGAGTAATTGGAAACCAGACTCAGTTACAATATTAATCAGTCAATAAGTTGGTTAGAAGTGTAGCAGTCAACCGACTACTACCGAAAAAATAAAGGGCTTGTTCCTTCTCGTAAGATCTAAGTATATTTAAACTTCTTTTTACTAGACTAAAAAAAAGGAACAAGTTTATGTCTATAATACATATGCTCTAATAATTAGGTATTAAACTGGAAAAGCAGCAGTAGTTTAGGTTCAACAGCGTTCTTAGCACTCTACAACTTGTAATCGAGCAGCTCCAAAAGGTCTCATACAAAAATGGCTGTCAATTGTAGTAATTCTCATTCTAATCCTCACCCAAAGTTTCAAAAAAAAAGTGTACCTACTAAACATTTACCAGTTAAAACTGATGTAGTATTTCAAAATGCCACATTTTCACAAAATTATGTTTATCCATTAATATCAAAGCAAGCATGAACTAGACAATCCACAACTCTGACTCCCTTTTTTCATTTGTCATGGCCTTAAGGAATTTCCTCCCTAGACATCTCCATTCCAATGTCCTCCTTCACAATGCTACTTAAAACTCACCTTTGTCCAATCTGGTGCTGTTCTTTACAAATGGTGTGATTAATATGGTTTTGTGTTAAATCTTATTTGTTTAGGCTCCTACAAAACAGCTTGAGACATTATACTCTGTTGTTAAGAAGGCTATAAGTTATTGTTTAACAAGCTAAAATGCGACATTCGGTCAAACTGAAAAGTATTTTTTTTTGGAGGGGGGGGTCACAGAAGGGTTGGGGGTTGTTCTGAGGAAGAGTCACCAGATCCAAAACGTTAACTCTGTTTTCTCCTCCACAGATGCTGCCAGACCCACTGAGCTTTTCCAGTAACTTTGTTTTTGTTGCTCGAGAATATGGTGATGAGCTGCCTTCTTGAACTGCTGCAGTCCAGATGGTTTAGGGTGATCCGTAATGTCTTCAGGGAGAGAATTCCAGGATTTTAACCCAGCATGATGAAAAGGCAATAAATTTCCAAGTGAGGATGGTGAACAGCTTGTCGGGGAACTTGCAGTGGTGTTCCTGGGCATCTGCTGCCCTTGTCCATCCAGATGGTAAAGTTCGTTGTTTGGAAGGTGCTAAGGATCTTTGGTGAATTTTTGCAGTGCATCTTGTAGATAATACATATTGCTGCTACTGGGATTGTTGGTGGAGGGAGTAGATGTTTGTGGATGCAGGCTGCTTTGACCTGATGTTATCAAGCTTCTTAAGTGTTGTCAGAGCTGTACCTATCCAACCAAGTTGGGAGTGTTCCATCATACTCCTGACTTGCACCTTGTAGATAGTGGACTGGCTATGGGGAGTCAGGAGGTAAGTTACTCTCTACAGTATTCCTTGCCTTTAACTTGTATTTGTAACCGCTATATTTATATGACCTGCCCAGGTGAGTTTCTGGTCAAAGGCAACTCCCAGGATATTGAAAGTGGGGATTCAGTGATGGTAACACTCCTCTATAGAATGTCAAGGGGCTGTAGTCAGATTGTCTTTTCATGAAGATGGTCATTGCCTGGCATTTGTGTGGCACAAATGTTACTTTCCATTTCTCGGCCCAGGTGGCAATCATGATTTAATGACACATCTACCACAGACCAACAAACATTACATTTATACAGTACTGTAACATTACATACAAATTAGAGCAGGTGACATTATTTATATTTGTGAATGCAGCAAAAAATAAAAAAATTGGATTTTAACTTTTTTTGGTTCGGTGAAACTGTCAATAAATAGCTTTACCTCAATTCCCTATTGGACTGAATAAGATCACAGATCAAAGTTTGTCGTCGTTCTGCATCTTTCATTAAAGTGCTCACCATCTTGTTTATTTCCACAATTGACTGTTTATCCAGAAGAACCATACCTACCAAATTTTCAAAAAAAAATCTAGTGAGCATGCTTGCCAACAAAAAGTAATAAGTCAAGAGAACAATGGCTACTCACAATAATTAGACATTTGGAAATGTAAAACACGAGAACACTGGAGGTGGCTAAAGGTTCGCAATCTCAGGTACCGTAACAAATTGATCGCTATAATAAATCTTTATCTTACAATAATTAAAGTTATATCATTACTGTATTGTTCCAAAATGACAGTTAAAGCTCACCAGATCTCCACATTGCTTGCTATTATGTAAAATGGAGCAGTGTAATTCTTCCAAAGTGCTTGAAACAGAAGGGTGACAACAACA
The DNA here is from genome assembly GCF_030684315.1 of Stegostoma tigrinum. Classification (NCBI taxonomy): domain Eukaryota; kingdom Metazoa; phylum Chordata; class Chondrichthyes; order Orectolobiformes; family Stegostomatidae; genus Stegostoma; species Stegostoma tigrinum. Next base: position 66,692,874 of record NC_081360.1, on the reverse strand, counting down.
CTTTTGTCTCAAGAGAAGGCTTCAGTAGCTCTTTCATTGCATTGCCTTTGCACTTGTCAAAACAGCAATGTTTCTGTCATCTTCCACCTGGACTAAGTTCCAGGCAACCGTGTCACCGTGGAAAGTGCTTCCCCAATTTCACTCCCAAGCAACATCATTTTAATCAGAAAATTAAACATTCTTGATTTTAAAAAAAATTACCCACCAGAAAAAAAATAGTTTGAGTATTGAATTTTTAATCACAGGGAATGTCAAATTAAATGTCACATCATGGTAATCATTTACAGCCTATAGCCCTGGCCAGCAGCAATTTGAAAAAAAAACCACAAGTCAAAGTATCTCCATCAATAGTCAGCCATAAGCAGGTCCACTGCTTTGACTCTTCATGCTGACACATGAACTGTCCCATGTGTCCCATGGCCCCAAAGTAACTATTTGGATTCCAGAGGATGTTCAGCCCAGCCATGCACTGTTCAGTTCTACTAGTATGTAAACAGCCTGGCACTCATGTAAACTTCTATCTATGGACAAATGGTACCAGTCCCTTGTGGATACTTTCAGAAGAGTAGAAGGTTATGGGAATAAACCTTGAACAAAAAAAAAACTGGAGTGCAGCCTGCTGTCTGAAATTGAGAGGTGGTTTGTAATGTACAGACAGACCAAGGTCTTTGTAAATTTTAACCAAACTCACACACTGGAGAAACAACACACCAGTTTTCCCACAGATAACACAACACATGAAACAGCAGTTACAAGTAATGATAACAACTTGATTGAAATAGGGGACAGTTGTTACGGGGTGTCTCCAACAAAAGATTATCATGTTCCACTTGTTAAGACAGAATCTCTAACTGAAACACGAATTTGACATCAAAGATATCAGTACACTAGCTCAGCCACTTGTTCACCTCTCCAGTTTTTAGTCGTTTGTGGATCTGCAAGCTGGACTGCTTTGAAGCCATGTTGCCGAAGGAGCTTGTTTAACCTGTCCCATTCAGATCGTTCATACTACAGAGGGAAGAGAAAGAACATTTTGTAAATAAAAAGTTTTCCAAGCAGGCAGAAAATTGAATAACTATGCTGGATTGCTTTTTATTTTAAGTGTGATACTGAAATAGTACACTTGTAGCTTTAATCAAAGTCTGTCTGCAGAGCAGCAAATAAAACACATACTTTAAATGTTACAAATATTGTGCTGTATTTCAGAAGAGATATTAAACTGGCCTTCTCAGGATGTAAAAAGATCCCAGGGCACAATTCAAGGCAAAACAAAAAAAAATATTTAGCCCTTCAGAAACAGCAGAAAGAGTGCATCTTCACAAAAGGGACTGAAGAGGCTCAAAAAGTCATATCACCACCTTCTCAATTTAGGAAAGGGAACAAATGTTGACCTTATACAGGGTTGCAGGGGAGCACAACAAACTTTACAGGAGTTCATACATTTTTAAGTATTGAGGAGTTGAAGCCTGAAAGGGGAGGCATGATCTATCGAATGGCTGGGGCAGGCTTGAACGATTGAATGGCCAACTCTTCCCTCTATTTCTTATGTTCACTTGAATTCTGGAGTTTAAGGCCTGGGCAGATGACAACATGTGGCAAGTGAGCTAATAAAATCAGAGATACACAAGACACTAGAGTTGAAGGCGCTTGGCATCTCAGAGTTGGAGAATTAGACAGCCACAGTAAGACAACAATGCAATATATCAAGACTAATTTTAAACACCCAGACATTGCTGGACCAGGAACCAAGTAGCTTGCTTAATCTCCAGCAAGCTTGAGTGAATAGGTGTTGGAATATGGACTCAAGTTTAGGAAGGGTGCAAGGTTGTAGGCCAATCATATGACTTTTGAAAAAGCCAAGACTGGAGGTAAGAAAAGCATGTATAAGCAGAACCAAAGCAAAGTCCGGTGATTTTACAGGACGTGGAAGTGAGCAGTCTTTGGATTGATTGCATTTGCTGCATCTTAGCATTTATTCAGCACAACAGGAGAATAAAATTTACGACAGTGTAAATTTTACATCAGCCAAAATTTTGTTGCATATACCCAAAAGCCCAGTAAGCTCACTAACCAACAAAATTAAATTACTTTTCCCCAAAAATTCCAACATTAACCTTTATCAGTCAAGTCTTCATCAATTGTTTTCGGCATTATTTACAAATAGCATAATGTTACACTATCACATGTTGAAATAAAGGTATTCTTTACCATCCATAGCAAAGACAATTCTAAATCTCTTTAAAAAGCATTTACCTGTTGCAAGTTATCTTTATCCGCCCCTGTAATAAGAAACAAAATGTCATGTACAGAGTGGAACTCAATCTTATCATCTTCCTTAAAAATGTAAACTTGCAATTAATTTTAGCCGAGATCATTTACAATATAGATCAGGAATCTATCAGCTGAACTGGTCTATAGATATTTTTGGTATTTGGGTCCAATATAGTCTATCGAGTCCTTTGGATTTAAAAAAAGATCTTCCTTTCATGCAAACAGACCTAAAACGAGAAATTTGTTTCAACCCCCTGGTGGGCTCAGACAGACCTGTTGACACACTGAGATCAGAGATAATGGGAACTGCAGATGCTGGAGAATCCAAGATAACAAAGTGGTGGGGGGGGGGGGGGGGGGTTGCTGGATGAACACAGCAGGCCAACTAGCATCTTAGGAGCACAAAAGCTGACGTTTCGGACCTAGACACTTCATCAGAAAAGGGGTTTGGCCCTTTGCTTTTCACTCTGTTCAGGCCAAGCAAAGTGCTTTTCCAAAGGGCCAGAACTTAGCATGTTGACAGGTCCCTTTGGTGACCAATTTCAAAAGAGCTTCTGCTTTCTATGTCTGGATGATGAATACTTGGACTAAAGGTTACATTTGTCTGGATGATCTATAGTGTTGGTTTTTAAATCATACAGTTTTTTTTATGTCAAAATGTATACTATTATGCATCTGCAGGCTACCACTTCCCAACTTGTACCATTAATAAAATATTCAATTTTGGGGAAAAGTACAATGCTCAAGCTTGCAATGGTGCAATATTGGTGTCCCTAACTGGTTGGCCTGGGGGGCCTGCATTCAATTTCCACCTGTTCCAAGTGTAATAGTATCTCTGAACAGGTTCATTACAGAATGCCTCACACTGTTGTTAACTGCTGAAAAATAAATCAATAGACAAAATTGTACCCCAACTTAAGTGTCCATAGGTGGAGCTCATTGCATCACTAGTGCCTTTACAACGTACGAGTTTTGTTCTTTCATCAGCCAACAAAACAGATGTTGGACAGGCAAACAAACAGCAAAGTCTTTTTGTTGTCCAGTTCTGGATAAGAAGAAAAAAAGTGAAAATAGCATAATATCACTTTTTGTGATCAAAGTAGCAACAATATATTGTATGTACATAGCATTGTGAATATTGAAATTTTTCTATTGTGCTTCGCAACAGTTATCATACAAATTTTGACATTGAACCATTATGTATAGGGTGATGTAAGGAACTCTAAAAAGGAGGCAGCAGAAGTAGAGGGGCTTAGGAAGAGATTTCAAGAGACCATAGCCTGCTCACTGATACTCAGTTCGGGTTCCATCGGAGCTACAGTTCCCAACCTCATTCAGCCTTAATTCAAATATAAACAAAAAGAGTTGAATTCCAGATATTAAAGGGAGAGTGTTTACCCTTGACACCATAGCTGCATTTGAAAAAATGTGGTAAAGATCTGTAGAAAATGGGAAGACGAATAATTCTCCACTCGTTGGAGTCATGCCTCGCACAAAGGGAAGACGGTTCTGATTGTTAAAGGTCAGTCGTCTCAGCATCAGAATAAGACATTTCTGCACAAGTCCCTCAGCATAGTGTTCTAGGCCAGAGGATGGTTAACCTGTGGAATTCTTGTCAAAGCGGGCTGTGGATACCAAATTATTGATTATATTTAAGACAGAATTAGATCGGCTCTTGATTATAAAAAGGGGAAAATCAAGGGTTACAGTGAGACAGCAAAAGGCAATAGGCATTGTTTAAAGCTTATGTCAAAGTCCTTATGGGCATGCCAAATTTCCTGAGCCTCCTGAGAAGAAAGAGGCATTGTTGTGCCTTCTTGACCATTGCACCTACATGTGAAGTCCAGAACAGGTTGTTGTTTATTGTCACCCCTAGGAACATGACGCTTTCCATTCCGTCAACTTCAGCTCCATTGATGTCAATGGGGAATGTTGTCCTCCTTTCTTTCTGAAAAGACTGATCAGTTCTTCAGTTTTGCTGATGTTGAGAGTGGTTGTTCTCATTGCACGTCACCAAGCCGTCTAACTCCTTTTTGTATTCTGACTCGTTAGGTATCTATATTACAACGGTGTTGTTGACAGCAATGCTGTAGATGGCAACACATTCATGTGCGAACAGGGAGTACAGTAGGGGGCTGAAGATGCATGCTTTGGTTTGGGGTGGCTCTAGTGTTGAGTGTTATTGTGGGGTGGTGCAGCTGTTTATCTTCACTGATTGCAGTCTGTGGGTGAGAAAGCAGAGGATCTAGTTACAGAGGGCAGAGCAGAGACCAATGCCTTGGACTTTTGAGATTAGTCTGGAAGGGATAATGATGTTGAAGGTGGAGCTGTAGTTGATAAGCAGGAGTCAACGATGTCCTTGTTGTCCAGATGTTCCAGGGATGAGTGCAGGGCCAGGGAAATTACGTTTCTGATGGACCTGCTATATCTGTAGGCAAATTGTAGGGGATCTAGGTAGGCTGGAAGATTAGAGTTGATGTGGGCTATGACCAGCCTCTCAATGATTTTGGAGGTCAGAGCCAATGCATGGCAGTTATTAAGGGACACTGCATGTGCTTTCTTCGATACTAGCATGATGTTGGCCGTCTTGAAAGAGGTGGGGACTTCGGCTTGTTGGAAGGAGAGGTTGAAGATACCAGTGAATAGCTCCGCCAGCTGGTCCATACAAAGTCTAAGAGCTTATCCAGGGACTCCATCTGGGCCTGTTGCTTTCCTTGTGTTATACACAGAACAGCACAGTACAGGCCCTTCAGTCCACGATGTTGTGCCAATGTATTATCCTACTAAGATCAATCTACCCTGCACACCCTACATTTTACTATCCACTATGTGCATTTCCAAGAGTCACTTAAAAGTCTCTAAATTACCTGACTCCACTACCATTGCTGGCAGCGCCTTCCACACACCCACCACTCTCTGTGTGAGGAACCTACCTCTGACATTTCCCCTATCCCTTCCTCCAATCACCTTAAAATTATGCCGCTTCATAATAGTCATTTCCACCCTGGGAAAAGTCTCTGACTATTCACTCTATCCATGCCACTCATCATCTTGTACACCTCTATCAAATCACCTCTCATTCTTCTTCGCTCCAATGAAGAAAAGCCCTAGCTCCTCATAAGACCTGCCTTCCAGTCCAGGCAGCATCCTGGTAAATCTCCCCTGCACCCTCTCTAAAGCTTCCACATCTTTCCTATAATGAGGCGATCAGAACTGAACACAATATTCTGACCAGAATTTTATAAAGCTGCAGCATAACCTCACGGTTCTTGAACTCAATTCCCCTGCCAATGAAAGCCAACACACCATATGCCTTCTGTACAACCCTATCAACTTGGGATCTATGGATATGGACCCCAAGATCCCGCTGTTCCTCTACATTTCGGAGAATCCTGCCATTAACCCTGTAATCTGCATTCAAATTCGACCTTCCAAAATGAATCACTTCATAGGTTTCTGGATTCTACCACTTCTTTGCCCAGCTCTGCATCCTGTCAATGTCCCATTGTAACTTAGAACTGCCCTCCATGCCGTACACAACTCCACTAACTTGCGTGTCATTGTCAAACGGACTAACCCACCCTCCATTGCCTCACCCAAGTCATTTATAAAGATTACAAACAGCAGAGGTCCCAGAACAGATCCCTGCAGAACACCACTGGTCACCGAGCTCCTGGTTGAATACTTTCCATCTACTGCCACCCTCTGTCTTCTATTGGACAGCCAGTTTTGTATACAGACAGCCAAATTTCCCTCGATCCCATACCTCCTTACTTTCTGAATGATCCTACCACTTGGGACCTTATCAAACACCTTGCTAAAATCCATATACGCCACATCCACTGCTCTTTCTTCAATGTGTTTTGTCACATCCTCAAAGAATTCAATAAGACTTGTGAGGCATGACCTGCCCCTCACAAAGCCATGCTGACTACTTCTAATCAAATTGTGCTTTTCCAAATATGCGTAAATACTCTCTCTCACAATCCTCTCCAATAATTTGCCAACCACAGAAGTAAGACTGACCAGTCTGTAATTTCTAGGATTATCCCTACTCCCTTTCTAGAACAAGGAATTGACATTTGGTTGACTCCCAGAAAGACCAATTCTATTGTCTGCAGCAGTGACAGAGGGACTGTCAATAATACTGACCAACCTAGTAATACCCTCATCTGATAAGTCAGTATACAAAAAATAGCTGTGTATCAGCAGCTGAAGGTATAGCAAAGCAATTGAGATCAGGATGTGCGCAAGATTAAATCAAACATGTACAGAGATTGTGTAAGGGCTAGATTAGAGTTCAAAAATTGTAGTACCATGCTCAGATTCAAAACAAATCAAAATTTTCAGAGGGTGTTTGCCACATCAGGAGGCAATGTAGGACAGTTAACAAAAGAATGGGATTGGTCTGAGTAACAAGACAGGCAGAGGTTTGGCTGAATTCAAGTTAAAGGAGAATGAAAGATAGACAGACAGCAGAACAGTGAAATAGTGTAAACGTGGCAAAGGTATCCATATGGATTTTAGCAGGAGATGGAACCAAGACAAAGGCAAGGGTTTGTCAATACTAAAAACTGAATTAGGCAGACTTGGTGATGGAGCAAATAGGTCATCTCAGACTCAAAACACGCAGAATGAGTACAGGGTATTAGGAAAGAAGCTGAAAAGCATGATCTCAAGGGTAGTAATCTCTGGGATTACTACCAATTCCACATGCTAGTGAGGCTAGGAATAGAAAGATAGGAAAGATGAATGCATGGCTGAGGGCGTGGTACAGGGGGCAAGGTTTCAGGTTCTTGGATCATTGGGGCCTCTTCTGGCGCAGGGATAACTTGTACAAGTAGGACGGGTTGCACCTAAACTGGAGATGAACCAATATCCTCACAGTGAGGTTTGCTGGTGCTGCTTGGGAGGGTTTAAACTAGAGTGGCAGAGGGGTGAGAACCAGAACACAAGATCAACAAGTAGAGAACTTAAGAGGAAGTTAGATGTCAGGACCTGTAATTCAGAGAGAAAGAACTGGCAGAGACAGGTAAATGATCATGACAGTACTAATAGGTTGAAGTGTGTTTATTTCAATGCAAGCAGTATTAACAAGTAGAGCATGGATCAGTACATGGGACAATGATGTTGTGGCATATACACAGACTTGGTTAAGAGATGAACAAGATCGCTCAATGTTCCAGGGTTTCGGTGTTTTCGACGAGTTAGAGAGAAAGGTAAGAAAAGGTGAAGGAGTTGCATTACTAATCAGGCAGAATATTACATCTGCACCCAGAGAAGACACACTGGAGGGCTCATCCACTGAGGCAACATGTGTAGACCTCAAAAATTAGATAGGTGCAATCACTGATTGAATTATACAAAATGGCCCCCCAGCATCCACCAAGACATTGAGGCATTAATATGTAAGCAGATAATGGAGATGCAATATTTACCAGAGTTGTCGTAGTAAGTGACTTTAATTTCTCCAATATTGACCAAGCCTATCTTAGAGCAAGAGGCTTAGATGAGACTGAATTTGTCTGTTTAATAAGTTTGCAGAGAACACTAAAATTTGATGTGTAGTGGACAGTGAAGAAGCTTACCTCAGAATAAAATGAGATCTTGATCAGATGGGCCAAGGAATGGCAGACAGAGTTTAATTTAGAAAAATCTGAGGTACTGTATTTTGGAAAGGCAAATCACAGCCTAAACATTTAATGGTGAGGTCCTGGGGAGTGATGCTGAACAAAAAGAGACCTGAGCTATCAGGAGAGTTTGAATAGACTGGGACTATTTTCCCTAGAGCATTGAAGGCTGAAGGATGGCCTTATTGAGGTTTATAAAAACATGAGGGGCATGGATAGGGTAAATAGACAAGGTATTTTCCCTAGGTGGGGAAGTTGAAAACTAGAGGGTACAGGTTTAAGATGAGGAGGGCAGGACTTAAAAGGGACTTACTTTTCATAGAGAGTAGTGCATGTGTGACATGAACTGCCAGAGGAAGTGGAAGATGCTGGTGCAATTAAAACATTTAAAAAGCATCTACATGGATATACAAATAGGAAGGGTTGAGGGGGATATGGGTCAAATGGGACTAGATTTAATTAGGATAGTTGGTCGGTCTGGGCAAATTAGATCAAATGGTCTGTTTCCACGCTGTATATCTCAATGACTGTTAGTGCATCCAAGGGGGTTTCTTGAAACACTATGGGGATAATCCAACTTGAGGACAGCCAGGTGACTGAACTTTCATTGGGAGGGCATTTTGGACTCCTTAAGTTTTAAGGCAGCAATGAATAAGCCAGGACTTTGTGGCAAGTTACCAAATTGGAGGAGGGCAAATTACATCAGTATTAGGCAGGAGTTAGGGAGTGTTAATTGCGAGGAACTGTTATCAGACAAGTGCACATTTGACATGCGGGGATGGCTTAAAGATCTGCTAATGAGAGTTCAGGGCTGGCCTGCTCCAGTAAGGAATAAGGATAAGGATGGCAAGGTAAGGGACCCTTGGACAACAAGGGAGTTATGAATTTAGTCAAAAGGAATAAAAAGAAGTATTCATAAGGTTTTGGAAGCTAAACTCAGACAGGGCCCATGAGGAATATAAAGAAAGCAGGGAATTAGGGCAGCTAGAAGAGGCCATGAAATGACTTTGGCAAGTAGGGTTAAAGAGAATCCCAAGGCATTCAATTCATTTATTAAAAAACTAAGGAGATAACTAGGGAGCAGGTAAGACCACTTAAGGATAAACGAGGGAATTTCTGGAACGAATGGAGGGATATGGGCCAAAGGCTGGCAGAAGGGATTAGTTTAATGTGGTGCCATGATTGGCATAACAAAGTGGGCCAAAGTGCCCATTCCTGTATATTCCAGATTCTGTGTAAAAAAAAATTGCCTCACATTTCCATTAAACTTTTCCCCTCTCACCTTAAACCTATGTACCCTAGTATTTAACATTTCTACTTTGGAGAAATAAAAAGACTGACTGTCCACACTATCCACACCTCTCAAACTTCAATCAGGTAGTCCCTCAGCTTCCAACACTCAAGCAGAAACAATCCAAGTTTGTCCAACCTCTCCTTCTAGCTAATGCACTCTAATCTAGGTAACATCCTGGTAAACCTCTTTTGCATCCTCTCTAAAGCCCCCACATCCTTCATACAGTGTGCCAAACAGAACAGCGTAGAACACCCCAAAAGTAGTTAATAAAGCTGCAACATGACTTGCCAAATTATTACTCTGTACCCTGATCAATGAAGACAAGCACATGATACACGTACTTTACAATCTTATCCACTTGTGTTGCCACTTTCAGGGAGCTATGGACATACATCCTAAAGTCCTTCTGTACAGCAATGCTCTTATGGATCCTAACATTTAGCACATACCTTCCCCTTGCACTTTACCTCCCAAAATGCAAAATATCTCACTTAGCCAGATTAAATTCCATCGACTGTTTCTCCACCCAACTTTCCAACCAATATCCTACTATATTCTCTTACAACCTTCCACACCATCCTCAACTCCAAAATTTTATGTTGTCTGCAAAATTACCAGGAAGACCGCCTAAATTTTTATCCAAGTCATTTATATATTACCAGCACTGATCCTTTTGGAACACCACTGGTCACAGACCTCCAGTCTGAAAATCACTGCTTCGCAACTAACCTATCTTCGAAGACCATACCAATTTTGTATCCAATTTACCAACTTATCATGGATCCAATGTAACAACCTTCTGGACAGGCCTACCATGTGCGACCTCGCTGATATTCTTTAGTAAATCCATATAGTCAACAGTCATTGCCCTACCCTCAAACCATCTTTGAGTCAAGACCTCCCTGCAAAAAGCCATGCTGACTATCCCTAATAAGGGATAGTGGGAACTGCTGATGCTTGAGAATCTGAGATAACAAGGTGTACAGCTGGATGAACACAGCTGGCCAAGCAGCATCAGAGGATCAGGAAAGCTGATGTTTTGGGTCTGGGCACTTCTTCAGAAATGGGGGAGGGGAAGGGGATTCTGAAATAAATAGAGAGACGGCGGGAGGCAGATGGAAGATGGATAAAGGAGCAGATAGGTGGAGAGGAGACAGACAGGTCAAAGAGGCGGGGATGGAGCCAGTAGAGATGAAGAGTTAGGGTGAGGATAGGTCAGTCCAGGGAGGACAGACAGGTCAAGGAGGCAGGATGAGGCTGGTAGGTAGGAATGGATAGGTGGGAGGAACGACAGACAGGTTAGGGAGGCGGGGACGAGCTGGGCTGGTTTTGGGAGGCAGTCAGGGCAGGAAAGATTTTGAAGCTTGTGAAGTCCACATTGATACCATTTGGCTGCAGGGTTCCCAAGCGAAATATGAGCTGCTGTTCCTGCAACCTTCAGGTGGCATCGTTGTGGCACTGGAGGAGGCCCAGGATGGAGATGTCGAAGGAGTGGGAGGGGTAGTTGAAATGGTTCGCAACTGGGAGGTGCAGTCATTTGTTGCTAATCGAGCTTAGGTATTCCACAAAGTGGTCTCCGAGCCTCCGCTTGGTTTCCCAGATGTAGAGGAACAGCAGATACAGTATACCACATTAGCAGATGTGCAGGTGAACATCTGCTTGATGGAGGTGGTTTTTCTGGGGCCTGGGACGTGGGTGAGCGATGTGGCGTAGGGGCAAATGTAGCACTTCCTGCAGTTGCAGGGAGAAGTGCCGGGTGTGGTGGGGCTGGGGGAGACTGTGGAGGGGACAAGGATGTCACTGAGAGAGTGGTCCCTTTGAAAGGCAGATAAGGGTGGGGAGGGAAAAATGTCTTTGGTAGTGGGATCAGATTGCAGATGGCGGAAGTGCCAGAGGATGGTGTGTTGGATCCGGAGGTTGGTGGGGTGGTACGTGAGGACGAGGGGGATTCTGTTTTGGCTGTTGTTGCAGGGAGGGAGTGTGAGGGATGAGTTGCGGGAAATGCAAGAGACATGGTTGAGGGCATTTTCGACCACTGTGGAGATGAAGTTGCATCCCTTAAAAAAAAAGGGCATCAACATCTTGCCATCCTTATATTTCATTCCGCTCCCCCCCAACCCCCTGCCACCAGGAACATACTAGTCCTGAACCCACATAATTAGTATTTAAAAGACTCCCATATATCAAATGTGGATTCACTCTCAAACATCCACCCCCAATCTAATTTCTCAAATTCCTCCCTAATAATGTTGCAATTAGCCTTCCTCCAATTTAGCACATTTATCCTTTTCCATAACTATCTTAAAGTTTAACAGAATTATCACAGATCATGGAATCCGTACAGTGTGGAAACAGGCCCTTCAGCCCAACAAGTCCACACTGACCCTTACAGCATCCCACCTAGAGCACACCCCCAAAAGCATATGATCACTGTTCCCAAAATGCTCCCCCTCTAAAACTTGGATCACCTGGCCAGCTCTAATACGGCCCCTTCCTTAGTTGGACTATCTACATATTGTTTTAATAAGCTCTCCAGGATGCACCTAACAAATTCTGCCCCATCTAAACCCCTGGTACTAAGGGAGTCTGGTCAATATTGGAGAAGTTAAAAATAAAAAAAATCACCCACAACAACAATCCTGTTTTTACATCTTTCCATGATCTGACTACATATCTGTTCCTCTGTCACCCACTTGCTACTCGAAGGCATGTAGCATACCCCATCATAATGATTGCACCTTTCTTCTTCCTGAGTTCTACCCATATTGCCTCACTGGATAAGACCTCCAAAAGTCCTGTTCGTGCAGCCATAATCAGTAATGCAACTCCCCCAGTCCTTTGTATCACTCTTTAACATGCATGAAACGTCTAAATCCTGTAATGTTGAACTGCCAGTACCGAACTTCACTCAAACAAGTTTCAACATTGTAGTTCCTTTTACTAATCCAGTTCTCCAAGTTCATCTGCCTTAACTATTATGCTCCTTGAAATAAGTACACTTCAGGCTGCCACTCTGATCTAGTTCAATAACCTTGTCAGGCCTGCTCTTCCTATTCAAGTGACTTACACTGCACTGATTCCCAATTCCTTGCAGCACTAGCTTAAACCCTCACGAGTGGCACTTGCGAACTTCCCCGCAAGAATATTGGTACCCCTCTAGTTTAGGGGCAACAGGTCCTTCTTGTATCCATCTCTCCTGCGCTGAAAGAGATCCCAACGATGCAGAACACTGATGCCCTCCTTCCTACACCAGCTCCTCAGCCACGCATTCAACCACATTATCTTTCAAAACTTCTGGCCTCACTAGCAAATGGTACAGGGTGTAGTCCAGAGATTACAATGCTAGAAGTCCTGCTCTTCGTTTTTCTATCTTATTCCTTAAACTTTCTTTGCAGGACCTCATCTCTCTTCCTGCTTCTGCCGTTGGTACCAATATGGACCATGATCTCTGACTGCTCACCCTTCCGTTTCAGAATGTTATGTGCCCACTTAGAGCCATTCTCAAACCTTGCACCAGAGAGGCAACATATCATCCAGAAGCCTTGCTCATGGCCAGAGAAACATCTGTGAACGAGACTACAGAGTCTCCTATTACAACCACTCACCTAAACTTCGATCCTCCCTGTTGTACAACAGAGTCAATCATGGTGCCACTGTCCTAACTGCTGCAGTTGCTATCCTGAAAGAGCCCATATCTTCCCTCCCCACAACCCACTAATATCCAAACTAATATACTTCTTTGACAGATGAATAGCTACAGTGGATTCGTACAATTCCTGCCTGCCCCTCCTGGCAAACACATCAGTGACTGAACCTTTGTTTTGGCCATATCCCAAAACTTATAGCTATAAAACTTTCTGCCTCCAGTATACTTCGCAATGAGTCCAACTACTGCTCCAACCCATCCACAAAGTTCAAGAGGAGCTGCAAGGTGGACACAGTTGTCAGGGATACATGACCTCTCCCAGATCTCTCAGGGGGTGCATACCACTCCAACTTCCATTACTACCCCTCTGGAAATTACTAGATTAAAAAGGAAAAAGGAAAGACTTGACCTTGCTGCATCTTAATGTTACTTGCCCTCATTACAAAAGCCCACACGTTGAACTCAAGCTCACAGCCCTTCTCCAAAGCGGCCACTCCCACAAGAGCTCACTTTCCTTTAATATGCTACCAGTAGGAAGGGAAAGTTGGTCTCTTACATGTCCCTGAGATAATGGGAACTGCAGATGCTGGAGAATCCAAGGTAACAAAGTGTGGAGCTGGATGAACACAGCAGGCCAAGCAGCATCTCAGGAGCACAAAAGCTGTCGTTTTGGGCCTAGACCCTTCATCAGAGGGGGTCTGATGAAGGGTCTAGGCCCGAAACGTCAGCTTTTGTGCTCCTGAGATGCTGCTTGACCTGCAGTGTTCATCCAGCTCCACACTTTGTTTTAAAAAAGTCAGGGACATATAAGAGAACAACGAGCCTCTGTTGGATGCTCTTCCCCTTTTTTAAGCACAGATTCCTATTGTACGTGAACTCCTGTTCAGATACAAAGCAACACAAAATGTGATATCTTCAGTTTTTGCCTTGTTACAAACTTCAGTTTTCTGGTCATCACAGTCTCCATCTTCACAACAAGCATTTCTAACTATCTCAATCATTTTTCTAACCTCTGCACTGCATCTGTCATCTTCTGTCTTCGTTTGTCCTAAGTAGCCAATTTAAGTAATTATTTCAGGTAACAACATTCATTTCATTCTGGTTTCTTTCAATGTACTCATTTTTAAACAATCATTCTATTGCCTTTTTGGTATACACACAATGAATATTCTGAATTTATAGATTTTACTTGATATTTTGTTAGCCCACATCCAGTTCTGCAAGCAGCAATGTGCTCATCAGCACACAAGATTAGTTATTGCTTCTGATTAATCCTAAACACTTGTTCTGTAAATAAATTGAACAATAATGTGGTTTACAACACTTTTCCTTTTACTCAAAATGCATTTCATTGCTTCTTTGTAGGCCAGTGTTCACTACTTAGAACCTCTCCAGACTTTGGATTCTTATCTTCATTATCAATATCACATTTCAGCAAGATAACAAAGCGTGTAGCGGGATGAACACAGCAGGCCAAGCAGCATTTCAGGATCACAAAAGCTGACATTTCAGACCTAGACCCTTCATCAGACCCGCTCTGATGAAGGGTCTAGGCCCAAAACGACAGCTTTTGTGCTCCTGAGATACTGCTTGGCCTGCTGTGTTCATCCAGCTCCACACTTTGTTATCTCGGATTCTCCAGCATCTGCAGTTCCCATTATCTCTGATCATATTTCAGCAACATGTCTATTACCTTTTTTTGGGCGATAAACATGATCAAACACTTTTTCATATTCTATGAAGTACATGTCATTTTTAAAATAGCAAATATATGCATATCTTATTCACAGACAGGCCACAGCCACAAAGCAGAGATGACATGAGTTGTCGGATCTGCAGACTGAAAAATCTGTAAATGATAAGTAGGAGAAACGGTTCGTTGCAGTTATCAACGGAGAGCAAGTAAGAGTGTACATACTCAGAAATAGTAACAGAAAATGCTGGCAACGTTCAGCTGGATCAAACAACCTGAGTGAAAGCTGTGTGAATATCGAAATATTGAATCAATGACTGTACCTCAATTACTACTTCAAACCACTAGCAGAATAATATTTCGGCCAATATCGTCGCTTAATACATACCAATTCTCCACCTTACTGTATCTACAGTTTCAAAAATGAATGAACGCCTCCCTCCGGTCTCTTCTTTCTAATACGCAACCGCCGTTAACCCACCCTCCACAGGCCGAGCTGTTCAACAGCCGGACATTCGGCGGGAGGGGAGACCCCACCACAAAGCGATACGGGGGGGGGGAGCAAATTACAGTTATTCCATATTATCAACATCGTTTTTTTTTTCAAAAAAAGGTTTACTACAACTTTTCCAATATTACCACAAACAAATTCAAACCGTTTCCAAAACACACATACTTACTGCTTAGCTTCTTTATCATCGTCAATAATTTCAATCGCCTTTATCAGCTTCTCCCTTTCCCTCAAGATGATACGCTCCCATGGGCAGAGCCAACCCCCTGAACGTCGACGCGCAAGGTAACCGCACCCTCAAGTACAAATTAGCCACTCAGGTTACATACAGAGAAAAAACCAATCAGAAAGCAGGAAATAAACAAATCGGAGATAATGGGAACTGCAGATGCTGGAGAATCTAAGATAATAAAGTGTGAAGCTGGATGAACACAGCAGGCCAAGCAGCATCCCAGGAGCGCAAAAGCTGACGTTTCGGGCCTGGACCCTTCATCAGAGGATGAATAAACAAATCGGATCGGTGGGAGTTAGCCAATGAAATCACATGCAATGAACCAATCGGATTAGCCAATCGGATTAGGGAACGCGAACGGGGATTCTTCCCGTTGGAGCGGGAGAGAGGTGAGTGTTTTCGCGAGATCTGGTCTGCGCAGCAGTGGAGGGAGTTAGGGGAAAATGTGTATTTTGTGTGCACGACTATCCTGACGGCTGTGTTTACTGCTGAAGGTGTCAGATGCAAATCAGGCAGCGATCCGGGGTTTTCCTTGGATATCTATGTGAAGAACACGGCCGCTGTCGCGAGGAAGGTTGTGGCTGCGAGTTGCCATAGTTACGGTCGGTGTTGGCCAGACGCGGAGGAGCTCAGAGCTAATAAATAACAGGTGGCCTTTAAATTTTCCTTTAGAAACATTGTGATTCCTGCTCAGTCTAAGATTAAACTTTACCTTCCTATTTTAGAGTTAATTTTTAAGTCCCTTATCGAAGTCATTAGTGCTGTAAACTGGGATTAATGTAGATAACAAAAGTGTGGAGCTGGATGAGCACAGCAGGTCAACCAGCACATTAGGAGCACAAGAGCTGACGTTTCGGGCCTAGACCCTTCATCAAAAAAGTAGATTCTGTTCTGAGGAAGGGTCACCGGACCCGAAACGCTAATTCTGTTTTTTTATTTCCTTCACAGATGTTGCTAGACCTGCTAAGCTTTTCCAACCACTTTGTTTTTGTTCCTGACATACAGCATCGGCAGTTCTTCTGGTTTCTATTTAGTATTTTTTTTAGAGCAGATCACACATGGCTGTCTCCTGACATTTTAATGAAGTAACAAGTCATTGTTTATCGCTGAACTTACTAAATTCCAGGTGGTCCAACTAGTTGAAGGCGTTTAAAGCAAATATATTCAGTCAGTATTTACCAACCGTTTCATAGGCTAGAATAAAATATACTCATGATTGTAATCAGTGTTTAGGACGGCATCTTAACGAGTAAAGCAAATGAAGTAAATAACTACCAATATCAGAGATAACAAGGTGTAGAGCTGGATGAACACAGCTGGCCAAGCAGCATCAGAGGAGCAGGAAGGCTGACGTTTCAGGCCTAGACCCTTCTTCAGAATTCTCCAGCATCTGCAGTCCCTACTATCTTAGAAACAATTTTAACCACCAATGTCACTTCAAGTGTTCATCTAAGTTTTTTTTTAAGAATGGGAGTTTAATCACCTCAGCCAGCCTTCTAGGCAGCGCACTCCAGATCCTCTGCCCTCCGCGCAAAATAAAAATTTCCCCAAGTCTCCTCCAGACCTCCCACCTTTCACTCAAAAGTGTCCCATGATTTAGTGTTTATTTTAAACTAAAATTTCTTTAATTGTGAACGAATACTTCTTCCAAAGCAAGTGGCTTATTATATGACCAGAGATGCAGGAGTAGGTGTTGTTCCTTTGCTTTACTGATTAGCAACCAGAGCAATAGCCACAGAAAATCTATCGCTGGACCACAGTAATACCACAGCAGATGCCAAGGTAGCTGAAACTGTACTTAAGAATGTTCTTAAGATAATTCAAAAGAAGTGTTTGGCATTTTTTCATTATTAGAGGCTTGCAGAGCAAATCCAGAGTGAAGTGAGTTAACACAGAAAGCTAACATTGAGGCTGCCGGAGTTCTAGACTGTTTATGTACTACAAGCAAAGTTTTGATGACAAAGTCTGAATGGTTGTTCATCAAATATCTGCCCAGATATCATAAGAAAAAAATGCACATGGAGTTCCTATGACAGGGCATATAGGAATACAGAAAACACAGGCATTGAAACATAGATAATTTACATGGTCAAGATTTCATATGTATCAGATGGTAGAAAAACCTCACCATGAAATCAAACCAGCAGCATTGATAGCCAAGCTGTTTTTTTTTAAAGAACGATTTAGTTGAGTGTTAGTAGATTGTGTAGGACTATTATCACAAACAAAAGCAGGTTAACAGTCTATCCTTAAAGTTCTGGTTAGGAAGGATTTTATCAAATTGGAGAGGGTTCGGAAAATATTTAGCAAGATATTGCTTGGAATGAGGGGGTTTCAGTTATAGAAATATGCTGGGACTTCTTTCACAAGAGCATAGGAGGTTGAGGGGTGACCTTGTAGAGGTTTATAAAATCATTAGACTCAAAGAAAATGTGTATAGCAAAGGTCTTTTCACTAAGGTGGGTGAATTCAAAACTAGGGGGCATATTTTTAAGGTGTGAGGGGAAAGTTTTAGAATGGCGAGGGGCAATTTTTTTTTACACACAGTGGTTTGTGTGTGGAATGAACTGTTAAAGGAAATGGTGAATGCAGGTACAGTTACAGTGTTTAAAAAACATTTGGATAAGTCCTCAACCAACCTTCCAGACCCCACCACAACCCTCTTTACAGGTTGGCATGATGGCTCAGTTGTTAGCACTGCTGCCTCACAGCACCAGGGACCTAGGTTCACTTCCACCCTCGGGTGACTGTCTGTGTCGAGTTTGCACATTCTAGCAGTGTCTGAGTGGGTTTCCCCCGGGTGCTCTGGTTTCCTCCCACAGTCAAAAGACGTGCAAGCTAGGTGGATTGGCTGTGCTAAATTGCCCGTCGTGTTCAGAGATGTGTAGATTAGGTGGGTTATAAGGATAGGTCTGGGTCGGATGCTCTGAGGGTTGGTGTGGACTTGTTAGGCCAAAGGACCTGTTTCCACACTGTAGGGACTTTGAGATGAGATCAGTATATGAATTGGAAAGTTTTGGATGGATGTGGGCCAAATGCAGGCACTAGGACTAATTTAGTTTTGGAATATGATTGGCATTGCCTAATTGGACTGCTGGGTTTGTTTCCATGCTGTTTGACTCTATGAATCTGCAGGATTCTTTACTGCAGAGGACTGTAGAACTGGGTCATCAAGTATGTTCAAGGCTGAGATGGATAGATTTTTCATTAATAAGGCATTCCTGGATTATGGTGAAAAGTTTAGGTGATGGAGTTAAGGATTACAAGATGAGCCATGATTTCATTGAATGATGCAGCAAAATTAAATGGCTGAATAACCTATTTCTGCTCTCAGACTCCTGGTCTTATGGCCATAGATTGGAATACAATTCTGTTAGTTCGAATGCCCGACAGCACCTCATGAATACCCAGTCTTGACGTGCTAGATCTATCTGATCTATCCCATTTCACGTGGTGATTGTGTTACACAGAACAGTGCAAGGTTTATTCAATTTGAAATGGAACTTCGTCTTCACAGAAGACCACCATACCGTGGTCGCTCATACCGATACTGTCATAAACAGATGTATTTGCCACAGTCAGCTTGATGAGGGTGAGGTTAGCGGTGTTTTTCCCTCTTGATTCCCTCACCACCTGCAGCAGATCCAGCCGTGTTCTTGAGGACTTTGTCAGTTTCATCAGTAGTAATACTGCTGAGCAATTCTTGGTAGACATTGAAGTCCCAAACCCACAGAACATTCTTCGCCATAACCATCCTCATTACTTTCTGCAAGTGGTGTTGTACACAAAAGTGTACTGATTCATCTGCTTGGAAGGAGGCAGGGGGAGATCATAGTTGGTAATCAGCAGGATGTTTTGTGCTGATTGTGTTACCATCACACTACACTATGCATCTGTCTTGCCAGTCTATACCCAGGGGTGCTAATGTTCTCTGAAATATGTGTAAGGTGTGATTCCTTGTGAATGTCTTTGTCAGGCTTTTGTTTCATTGGTCTGTGAAACCCTCTCCTGATTTTGGCACAAACCTCCTGGTGTTAGTAAGTAGGATATTGCAGAGTCAACAGGGCTGCATTTACCATTGTAATTTCAGGTACTAAATTCTAGGTGGTCCAACTAGCTTGGCTTTCTAGCAATTTATACAACTGAAGTTGTTATTGATGCAACTGAATGGCTTGATATGCCATTTAGGAAGGCAGTTAAAAGTCATCCATATTGCTATGGGTCTAGACTCACACAGAGGCTATTTTCCTTGTCTAGATATTTGTCAATCCTACAGGTTTTTATACCATTGGTTTTGTGGTCCAGAAATTGGATTGAATTCAAATTTCACCATCCGCTGTGGTGAGATTCAAACCTGAGTCCCTAGATTTTACCTAGGTCTCTAGTTTACTGGTGTAGTGATAATGCCACTAGGCCATTGACTTGCCCATAATGCTCATGCAGTGCATTTAGCACACGTATGATGAGTACATGGTGTAGATGTGACATTGACATAGCATGGTGCCATCACCAACATTTCCACTCCTTGACTCGTGACTGATGACAAGCTGCTTGACTTTGTATCAGCACTGAAAGGCAAGGCAAAACAGAAATACAGGAGCCTATTAGTCTGAGGGAAAACACAGAAGGAAAGACAAGGTGAGGCGAAGTAGAGACTTTGAGTATTCAATTGGGCTTAAAATAAGTGAGTGCTAAAACAGCATATGAGGATCCCTGAAATCCACTCTCGTCTAATTCAGAATTAGACTGGATGCCCGGCCGTGCACGCAGTGTCTTGCTGCAGCGTTGCAATGAGAGATGCCAGTGCACTTCTAAGTATAGAATTAAATGCCAGAACTCCGCTGTGAGGATGAGAGATGCCATGATGATGTAGTGAGACTGGCACATGTCAGAAGCCAAGGTCTGTGGACATGAGGTGCATGTAGACACTGCCCATGGAATGTTCCCTGAATGTTGGTAGCAGTCTCCAAGATGGATGTTCGGAGGAGTCACCAGGTAACCATTTGACTTTCATGTCGGGAATTCTTGATGTCTAGTTCCTTTCTTCCTTTCCTGTGTGACTTGGAAACTGCATGTTAATGTGGCAAAATGAAGTAATTTCGGTGCATAATGTGTGATAATTCATACAAATAGGTTCTCTCTACTCACTAGCATGAATCTCAACTCGCCATTAAAAACTTTGTTGGAAAATGGAAACTCTTGTGAGGCATCTTCCCCAATTTTCCCAGCTTTCTTGCCATGAACCACATTGTTCAGGGGTGGGAAGATTTTTGTCCACTGAGTCAAAGAGCGATCTCCTTGAAAACTTTGGAATAATTCATCACAGTGTTGTGCCATTATGTTATTTTTGAAAAGTTACAATCTACCCAAACATTGGCCTTGAGAATAACGTAGTTTGAATACTTCTGCAAAATTAAATATTGACACTTAAAATTATACAACAAATTGCAGAGCCCTTAAGAGCATTGACATACAGGGAGATCTGATCAAACAGGTCCGCAGATCCATGAAAGTGGCAACACAGGTGGACAAGGTGGCCAAGAAGGCAGTCAGCCTGCCTTCATTGGCTGGGGCATTGAATATAAGAATTGACAAGTTTTGAGAAGATTTGTAGCTCAGGTTGTGGACAAGGTTGTAGACTTGCTCAACGAGCCAGTGTGTTTGCTTGCAGATGTTTCATCACTCTGCGAGGTAACATCATCAGTGCACCTCCGGTGAAGCATCGGTGTTCTGTCCTGCTTGTTCTTTATATACCTTGATTTGCTGAGGTGGTTGGCATTACTTCTGGTTCTGTTTTTCAGTGGTTTGTATGTCAAGTCCAGTTCAGTATATTTGCTGTGATAATGGGAACTGCAGATGCTGGAGGATCCAAGATAATAAAATGTGAGGCTGGATGAACACAGCAGGCCCAACAGCATCTCAGGGGCACAAAAGCTGACGTTTCGGGCCTAGACCCTTCATCAGAGAGGGGGATGGGCTGAGGGTTCTGGAATAAATAGGGAGAGAGGGGGAGGTGGACCGAAGATGGAGAGAAAAGAAAATAGGTGGAGAGGAGAGTATAGGTAGGGAGGGGATAGGTCAGTCCAGGGAAGACGTACAGGTCAAGGAGGTGGGATGAGGTTAGTAGGTAGGAAATGGAGGTGCGGCTTGGGGTGGGAGGAAGGGATGGGTGAGAGGAAGAGCAGGCTAGGGAGGCAGAGACAGGTTGGACTGGTTTTGGGATGCAGTGGGTGGAGGGGAAGAGCTGGGCTGGTTGTGTGGTGCAGTGGGGGAAGGGGACGAACTGGGCTGGTTTTGGGATGCAGTGGGGGAAGGGGAGATTTTGAAGCTGGTGAAGTCCACATTGATACCATTGGGCTGCAGGGTTCCCAAGCGGAATATGAGTTGCTGTTCCTGCAACCTTCGGGTGGCATCATTGTGGCAGTGCAGGAGGCCCATGATGGACATGTCATCTCAAGAATGGGAGGGGGAGTGGAAATGGTTTGCGACTGGGGGCGGTGCAGTTGCTTATTGCGAACCAAGCGGAGGTGTTCTGCAAAGCGGTCCCCATGCCTCCGCTTCGTTTCCCCAATATAGAGGAAGCCACACCGGGTACAATGGATGCAGTATACCACATTGCCAGATGTGCAGGTGAACCTCTGCTTGATATGGAAAGTCATCTTGGGGCCTGGGATAGTGGTGAGGAAGGAGGTGTGGTGGCAAGTGTAGTTACATTGGGGAAACGAAGTGGAGGCATGGGGACCGCTTTGCAGAACACCTCCGCTCGGTTCGCAATAAGCAACTGCACCCAGTCGCAAACTATTTCCACTCACCCTCCCATTCTTTAGATGACATGTCCATCATGGGCCTCCTGCAGTGTCACAATGATGCCACCCGAAGGTTGCAGGAACAGCAACTCATATTCCGCTTGGGAACCCTGCAGCCCAATGGCATCAATGTGGACTTCACCAGCTTCAAAATCTCCCCTCCCCCCACTGCATCCCAAAACCAGTCCAACCTGTCTCTGCCTCCCTAACCTGTTCTTCCTCTCACCCATCCCTTCCTCCCACCCCAAGCTGCACCTCCATCTCCTACCTACTAACCTCATCCCACCTCCTTGACCTGTCCGTCTTCTCTGGACTGACCTATCCCCTCCCTACCTCCCCACCTATACTCTCCTCTCCACCTATCTCCTTTTCTCTCCATCTTCGGTCCACCTCCCCCTCTCTCCCTATTTATTCCAGAACCCTCAGCCCATCCTCCTCTCTGATGAAGGGTCTAGGCCTGAAAGGTCAGCTTTTGTGCCCCTGAGATGCTGTTGGGCCTGCTGTGTTCATCCAGCCTCACATTTTATTATCTCAGTATATTTGCTGATGGAGTTATGGTTGGAATGCTAGGCCTCCAGGCATTCCTTGACATGTCTCTAGTTTGGCTCGTGCTATTATGGATATGTTGTCTCTGTCAAATTTATGTCCTGTTTGTCTGTATGTATTGAGACCAGTGGGAATTGGTCATGTCTCTTGTTAGCTGGTTGATGTCCGTGTATCTTTATTGTCAGTTTTCTTCCATTTTGGCTTATGTAATGTTTTTCACAGTTCTTGCATGGTATTTTATACACAATGTTAGTTTTATTGGTTTTGGCTACAGGATCCTTTACGTTCATCAGTAAAGTTGCAGAGTATTTGTTGGTTTGTGGGCTACCGTGGTACCTAGGGGCCTAAGTATTCTTGTGGTCATATTTGATATGTCCCAAATGTACGGTAGGGTGAGTATTATGTCTGGCCGTGTTTTATCATCTTGTGGTTTGTCGCAGTGGTAGTCACAGATTGTGCTTCACTGGAGGCGCTCTGACAATATTACTTAGGGTGATGAAATGTCTGCAACCAAACACACTGGCTTGGCGAGCAAGTCTACAACCTCAAGAGTTGCTAAGGTGTGTTACAGCTGAATAAAGCTTCATCTAGGCCAGATTTGAAATATTGTGTGCAGTTCTGAGCACCACAGTACCAGAAGGATGTGCCTGCTTTGGAGAGGGTGCAAAGAAGGTTTATCAGAATGTTGCCTGGTCTGAGGGTTTTAGTTATGAGGAGAGGTTGAATAAACTTGGATAGTTTCTACTGGAAAAAATAAAGCTGTGGGACGACCTGATAGAGGCCTACAAAATTATGAAAATATGTTGGATAGTCAAAGTCTTTTTCCCAGGGTGGAAAGGTCACCGACGAGGGCACATGTTCAAGATGAGAGGGGGTAAGTTTACGGGAGAAGTGCAAGGAATACTCTTCACACAGAGAGTTGTAAGTGTCTGCAATGCACTGCCAGTGGAACTGGTGGAAGCAAGCACATTATGTTGTAGGCTTATCTTGATAGACACATGAACAGGAGGCAGATGGAGGAATAAAAACCGCATATGGGCAATAAGTAGCAGGCCTAAATAAGTATTAGGAATCAGCACAGATTTGATGGGCCAAAGAGCCAGTTTCTGTGATGTATTGTATATTATTTTGTAAAACCAGGAGTGGAAGGGAGAGATTTCTTACCGAAATACTGGCTTATATTTTACAGTGTAAATTGTGCTGTCAGTGGTTAGTTTGAAAAGTGCTGAATCAAAGAAAGGTATAATAACTCCATTATTACTCCAGAAGATATTTCCTTATTTATATATCTATGTAGAATGCATGAAACTATGACTTGTAAAGTCATAATTATATTTATATTAGTGTGAATAAATTATATGAATGAAATTACTTTGCCTTATTCAGATAAAATTGTAATAAATACAAGCTGCTTTGAAAGGAGATGTTCCTTTGTCAATTGTCTGTTGTTTGAAAACATCAAATTTTGGGCATGTTTTCAAACTTTACAGGTTAGTGATCTGTTGTAAGGTGTTATTATTTTACAGAAAATAATTATAACGACTAAAATTTAATTTTTCAGCAAATGCACTCTGCTTACTATGTGTTCGCCAAATTATTCAGTGTACAGTCACAACTCTTAACCAGTTAAAGTATTTAAAGGACCTTTATGTAAGCAGTATGCTACAAAAGAACATTAAACCAGCCAGCAGGGTTTCTACCACAAAAAAACTGCTTTCAGCATTGATTATAATGGAAAGTTATTAACACAGTTTGTTTGTCAGTACAGCAAGTTAAATGTGAATGTCATTAAAGTGCTGTAATACGTTACCAGTCAAGTAAACTGGGCTAATAGCATAGAGTCATTTTTAGGTTCTGCCTTTACACAGAATAGAATCCCTACAGTGTGGAAACAGGTCCTTCAGCCAAACAAGTTCTGAACCTCAGAACATCTCATGGGCAGGAATGGTTGCTGGATGTTCCAGGGTTTAGAACATTTAAAAAGAATAGGGAGGGGGGAAAAAGAGGAGGGGGTGTAGCGCTACTAATCAGAGAGGGTATCACAGCTACAGAAGCTTCCATTGTCGAGGAAGATCTGCCTACTGAGTCAGTATGGGTGGAAATTAGGAACAGCAAGGGAGGAGTCGCCTCGTTAGGGGTTTACTACAGGCCCCCCAATAGCAGCAGGGAGATTGAAGAAAGCATAGGTCGACAGATTTTGGAAAAGTGTGCACGCAGTAGGGTTGTTGTAATGGGTGACTTTAACTTTCCTAATATTGATTGGAACCTCCTTCGAGCATAAGATTTGAATGGAGCTGTTTTTGTAAGGTGTGTTCAGGAGGGTTTCCTAACACAGTACGTTGACAGGCCGACGAGGGGAGAGGCCATTCTAGACTTGGTGCTCGGAAACGAGCCGGGGCAGGTATCAGATCTTGTGGTGGGAGAGCATTTTTGTGATAGTGACCATAACTGCCTCACATTCTACATAGCTATGGAGAAGGAGAGGATTAGGCAGAATGGGAGGATATTTAATTGGGGAAGAGGAAACTATGATGCGATTAGACATGAGTTAGGAAGCATGGACTGGGAGCAGTTGTTCCATGGTAAGGGAACTATAGACATGTGGAGACTGTTTAAGGAACAGTTGTTGGGAGTGATGAGTAAATATGTCCCTCTGAGACAGGCAAGAAGGGGTAAGATTAAGGAACCTTGGATGACGAGAGCGGTGGAGCTTCTAGTGAAAAGGAAGAAGGTAGCTTACATAAGGTGGAGGAAGCTAGGGTCAAGTTCAGCTAGAGAGGATTACATGCAGGCAAGGAAGGAGCTCAAAAATGGTCTGAGGAGAGCCAGGAGGGGGCACGAGAAAGGCTTGGCAGAAGGAATCCGGGAAAACACAAAGGCATTTTACACTTACGTGAGGAATAAGAAAATGGTCAAAGAAAGAGTAGGGCCGATCAGGGATAGCATAGGGAACTTGTGTGTGGAGCCTGAGGAGGTGGGGGAAGCCCTAAATGAGTTTTTTGCTTCTGTCTTTACGAAAGAAACCAACTTTGTAGTGAATGAAACCTTTGAAGAGCAGGTGTGCATGCTGGAATGGATAGAGATAGACGAAGCCGATGTGCTGAAAATTTTGTCAAACATTAAGATTGACAAGTCGCCAGGCCCGGATCAGATTTGTCCTCGGCTGCTTTGGGAAGAGAGAAATGCAATTGCTTCGCCACTTGCGAAGATCTTTGCATCCTCGCTCTCCACTGGAGTCGTACCTGAGGACTGGAGAGAGGCAAATGTAATTCCTCTCTTCAAGAAAGGAAATAGGGAAATCCCCGGCAATTATAGACCGGTAAGTCTCACGTCTGTCGTCTGCAAGGTGTTAGAAAGGATTCTGAGGGATAAGATTTATGACCATCTGGAAGAGCATGGCTTGATCAAATACAGTCAACACGGCTTTGTGAGGGGTAGGTCATGCCTTACAAACCTTATCGAGTTTTTTGAGGATGTGACTAGAAACGTTGATGAGGGTCGAGCTGTGGATGTGGTGTATATGGACTTCAGTAAGGCATTTGATAAGGTTCCCCATGGTAGGCTCATTCAGAAGGTCAGGAGGAATGGGATACAGGGGAACTTAGCTGCTTGGATACAGAATTGGCTGGCCAACAGAAGACAGCGAGTGGTAGTAGAAGGAAAATATTCTGCCTGGAAGTCAGTGGTGAGTGGAGTTCCACAGGGCTCTGTCCTTGGGCCTCTACTGTTTGTAATTTTTATTAATGACTTGGACGAGGGAATTGAAGGATGGGTCAGCAAGTTTGCAGACGACACAAAGGTCGGAGGTGTCGTTGACAGTGTAGAGGGCTGTTGTAGGCTGCAGCGGGACATTGACAGGATGCAGAGATGGGCTGAGAGGTGGCAGATGGAGTTCAACCTGGATAAATGCGAGGTGATGCATTTTGGAAGGTCCAATTTGAAAGTTGAGTACAGGATTAAGGATAGGATTCTTGGCAGCGTGGAGGAACAGAGGGATCTCGGTGTGCAGATACACAGATCCCTTAAAATGGCCACCCAAGTGGACAGGGTTGTTAAGAAAGCATATGGTGTTTTGGCTTTCATTAACAGGGGGATTGAGTTTAAGAGTCGTGAGATCTTGTTGCAGCTCTACAAAACTTTGGTTAGACCGCACTTGGAATACTGCGTCCAGTTCTGGGCGCCCTATTATAGGAAAGATGTGGATGCTTTGGAGAGGGTTCAGAGGAGGTTTACCAGGATGCTGCCTGGACTGGAGGGCTTATCTTATGAAGAGAGGTTGACTGAGCTCGGTCTCTTTTCATTGGAGAAAAGGAGGAGGAGAGGGGACCTAATTGAGGTATACAAGATAATGAGAGGCATAGATAGAGTTGATAGCCAGAGACTATTTCCCAGGGCAGAAATGGCTAGCACGAGGGGTCATAGTTTTAAGCTGGTTGGTGGAAAGTATAGAGGGGATGTCAGAGGCAGGTTCTTTACGCAGAGAGTTGTGAGAGCATGGAATGCGTTGCCAGCAGCAGTTGTGGAAGCAAGGTCATTGGGGTCATTTAAGAGACTGCTGGACATGTATATGGTCACAGAAATTTGAGGGTGCATACATGAGGATCAATGGTCGGCACAACATTGTGGGCTGAAGGGCCTGTTCTGTGCTGTACTGTTCTATGTTCTATCCCACCCAGCCCCGTCCCCCTATAATCCACCTAATCTACACCTCCCTGAACACTATGGGCAATTTAGCATGGCCAATCCACCTAACCTGCACATCTTTGGACTGTGGAAGGAAACCAGAGAACCCGGAGGAAACACTCTCAGACATGGGGAGAATGTGCAAACTCCACATGGAAAGTGACCCTAGGCTGGAATCGAACCCAGGACCCTGGCACTGTGAGGCAGCAGTACTAACCACTTTGCCACCATGTCTTGTTTAATCTACTAGCATTCACAACATAATCCATTGATCTTGTGTGTCAGCTGTGACTCCCTTGGCAGCACTAATACCTCTGACTCAGAAGATTCGAGATTCAAAACCCACTGTACTAAATTTGCCCATAAATCTGTAAGTAGAAAAAATATCCTAAAATCTAGTGCAAATCTAGTAGAGTTTGATTAAAATAAGCTCATTGTCTCCTGAGTTACTGAATGTTCATGTAGTTTAAAAGTACTGGTATATATTACTAATGTACTCTTTAAGTTGTTAAGAACAAATTACAAAATCATCTCAAGACAAACCATGACCATATTTGATTTATTGTACTCCTATTCACCTAAGTACAGTGAAAAATTTTGTTTTGCGAGCAGCACAGGTAGTTCATAGCAAACAAGGTCACTCAGATCTTAGAGTGCTTAGACAGAGTGAGGAATACAAGGTTATAGCTGCACAGGGGGTACACCATGCAAGGTTAACATTAACATGATCAACATTATTCGGAGTTAGAGAGGTCCATCAAGAAGTCTAATAATAATAGGGAAGAAACTGTTCTTGATCCTGTTGGTTCAGTATCTTCTGCCTGATGGAAGAGGTTGAAAGAGAGCATTACTGGGGTGGGAGGGGTCTTTGATGATGTTAGTAGCCTTTCTGTGGCAACGAGCCACGTAAACGGAATCAATGTAAGGAAGGTTGGTTTCCGTGATGGTCTGGACTGTGTACATAACTTTCTGCCGTTCCGTACGATCCGGGGTAGAGCAGTTGCCTTACCATGTCAATATGCAACTGGATAGAATGCTTTTTATAGTGTATCTGCAAAAGTTGATGAGCGTCCTCATTAATATGCCAAATTTCCTAAGCCGCCTAAGGAAGAAGAGGCATTGTTGTGCCATCTTGACCGTTGCATCTACACGGGAGGTCCAAGACAGATTGTTAGTCATCGTCACTCCTAGGAACTTGATGCTGTTCACCTTCTCTACCTCAGCTCCATTGATGTAGGTAGGGGCATGTGCTCCTCCTTTCTTTGTCAATGATCAGTTCTTCCTTTTTTGTCAACATTGAGAGAGAGATCGTATCATTGCACTGCAAGACCAAGCACTCTATATCCTTCCTGTAATCTGATGCATCATTGTTTGATATCCTGCATACCACAGCGATGTCATCAGCAAACAAGTAGATGGCATTTGTACGTAATTTGGCTACACAGTTATGGATGTACAGGGAGTACAATAGGGGCCTGAGAACACATACTTGCAGAGCATCAGTATTAAGGATTGTCATGGAGGTGCTGCTTTCTAGCTTCACTGATTGTGGTCTGTTGTTCGGAAAGCTGAGGATCCAGTTGCAGAGGACAGAGCTGAGACCTAGGTCTTGGAGTTCTGAGATTAGTCGGGAAGGAATAATCGTGTTGAAGGTGGATCTGTAGTCGATGAGTAGGTTCCTGATGTAGATGTCCTTTTTATCCAGATGTTCCAGGAATGACAGTAGGACTAGGGAAATGGCGTCCATCGTGGATCTGTTTCCCCAGTAGGCAAATTGCAAGGGATCAAGGCAGGCTGGGAGGCTAGATTTGACATAGACTATATGACCAGCCTTTCAAAGTTCTTCATGATTATGGAGGTCAGAGCAAATGGACGGTTGTCGTTGAGGCACATTGCATGTGCTTTCTTTGGTATTGGGATGGTAGACTATTACTATTACCTTCCAATTCTAGTGACATTATTGCTACATATCTGTCTGTTTTGCTTGATAATTGGTTTCTATGTGAGAATTTGTTACATATAATTACTGATTGTATTATAAATTAACAAAAACAAACAATCTAAAATAAATAAAAATGTTGTCATTTGATACTATTTGCCTTTGTGTTTGTAGATATTTCTGATATTAAAGTACAACAGGATTTCATGAAATGATTTGAACATGTAGCTAGCAATGATGTAAAGTCTACAAAGACAATATCTCAAATGCATCAATTAATGCTGTAATGTTGCTTAAACAACACAATTGTAATGGAAAATTTAAAAGTTTATAGATGATCAATATTGTAAAATAATGAGAACAATACTGGATGGTCAAGATAATCAAGAGCTTTTACTGCAAAAATATGTCACATTCATTTTGCAAGCCTGTCTTGTGTTTACCCCCTACAAGACAACTGATCCATATTGCAGTTTTCTATCATCCGAGAATCTCTCCCTAAATATAGAGTCAAGGTCCTAGCTATAGAATTATAGAGCATGGAAACAGACACATGGGTCCAATTAGTGCATGCCAACCATGTTCCTAACCTAAACTAGTCCCATTTGCTTGAATTTTGGCCCATATCCCTCCAAACCTTTCCTGTTCACGGATTTATCCAAATGTCTTTTAAACATTGTAACTGTACCTGCATCCACCACTTCCTTTGGCAGTTCATTCTGTAAACTAACCACGCTGTGTTTTTTAAAAAAAAAAGTTTCACCTCATGTGCTTTTTAAATCTTTCTCCTCTCTCACCTTATAAATATGCCCCCAAGTTTTGATCTCCCTGCCTTCATGCAAAGATCTTTTATCTTTGCTGTTCACTGTATTTATGCCCTTCATTATTTTATAATCTTCTATAAGATCAACTTCCTACCATCCAGTGAAAAAATGACCCAGCCTATCCAGCCCATTTTTATAACTCAAACCGATCATTTCCAGCAACATCCTGGTAAATCTTTGCTGAACCCTCTCCAGTTTAGTAATATCCTTCCTATAACAGGGTGACCAGAACAACACACAGTGGTCCACAAGAGGCCTCCCCAACATCCTGTACAACCTCAACATGACGTCCAAACTCCTACACTAAAAGGTCTCCGCAATGAAGGCAAGTGTGCTAAAAGCCTTCTTAACCAGCCTGTCTACCAGTGACACAAATTTCAAAGAATTATGTACCTGAAACTTTAGGTCTGTCTTGTCTACAACACTACCCAGGGCCCTACTATTAACTGTATAAGCCCTGCCCTTGTTTGTTTTACCAAACTGCAGTACCTCACATTTATCCAAATTAAACTACCTCTGGCACTCCCCAGCCCTGTGACCCAATTGATCAAAATCTCATTGTAAGCTTAGATAACTTTCTTCACTGTCCACTTCAATCATTTTTTTAAAAACGGTAATGTGTTGCTGTTCTTTTGACATTACACCTGTTATGGTAGGCAATATTCAGTTATCTACTTGTTGATTTCTGATTCATTAACTGTATAGTTATAAGTTCCTTATGAGGAAGTGATGCTGTTTATTGTAATCGCAATCTATTATTTAGAATACTTGCACTCATGAATCTCAATATTTCATGATATATTCATTTTTAGATGTGTTAGTTATGTCTGTAGATTTAGAATTCTAGGTTGCCTTGACAGACTTCACAGTATTCATAATCAGTCCTGTACTTTTGCCAAGCATTTATATTTGTGTTTTCTTAGCCCTCCGTTTACCCCCTGAGAAAATGGCTGACCTGGTGGCATTTTGGGAAGTTGCTCTAAGCGATGGTGTTCACAAAATAGAATTTGAGCATGGCACCACCTCAGGAAAGCGAGTGGTTTATGTTGATGGAAAGGTAAGATATCATACTGGCTCAACCATTATATTTAATTTGCCAAGATTTTTTGTATAAAACTCTCCTAATCAATAAATAACGTTTGTGGTGTCATGCTAATCCATTCAGACCAAAAAGTTATAGAATAGAACTGTAGTTGGGATATCAGTTGAAATGATGTAACTAATATTGATGTTGGTTCAGAAGAATGAAAATTGAGCAAACCTTCAACTGTTCAATAAGCCATGTTGAGAACTAATTCCTTCGCCTCCATCGGATCTGCTCCCAGGATGAGGCATTCCACTCCCGCACATCCCAGATGTCCTCGTTCTTCAAGGGCCGCAACTACCACACACACACCACCCCCCTCCCCCGCAGTGGTCAAGAACGCCCACATTTCCCGCACCTCAAGATACAACGCATCATCCTCCGACACTTCCGCCATCTACAATCCAACCCCACCACCAAAGACATTTTTTCCCACCCCACCCTTGCCTGCCTTCCGGAGAGACCACTCTCTCTGTGACTCACCTGTCCGCCCCACACTCCCCTCCAACCCCAACACACCCAGCACTTTCCCCTGCAACCGCAGGAAGTGCGACACCTGCCCCACACCACCTCACTCACCCCCATCCCAGGCCCCAAGATGACTTTCCACATCAAGCAGATTTTCACCTGCACATCCGCCAGTGTGATATACTGCATCCGCTGTACACGGTCTGGCTCCCTCTACATTGGGGAAACCAAGTAGAGGCTTGGGGGCCGCTTTGCAGAACACCTACGCTCGGTTCACAGTAAACAACTGCACCTCCCAGTCGCGAACCATTTCAACTCCCCCTCCCATTCCTCAGACGACGTGTCCATCCTGGGCCTCCTGCAGTGTCACAACGATGCCACCCATAGGTTGCAGGAACAGCAACTCATATTCCACTTGGGAATCCTGCAGCCCAATGGCATCAATGTGGATTTCACCAGCTTCAAAATCTACCCCCCCCCGCCCAACACATCCCAAAACCAACCCAGCACGTCCCAGCCTGCCTAACCTGTTTTTCCTCTCCCCTATCCACTCCTCCCACCTCAAGCCGCACCTCCATTTCCTACCTACTAACCTCATCCCACCCCCTTGACCTGTCTGTCCTCCCAGGACTGACCTATCCCCTCCCTACCTCCCCACCCATACTCTCCTCTCCACCTATCTTCTCCTCTATCCATCTTCAGTCCGCCTCCCCATCTCTCCCTATTTATTTCAGAATCTTCTCCCCAACCCCCTTTTCTGATGAAGGGTCTCGGCCCGAAACGTCAGCTTTTATACTCCTAAGATGCTGCTTGGCCTGCTGTGTTCATCCAGCTCCACACTTTGTTATTAACATCTGTTGCAATGCTTTTCATTGTCAAGTAACTTGCCAGCGCTGTGTCCATACAAGAAAATTAGTTATTTGGACAGATTTTCAATAGTGCTCAAGAAATAATATCCAATAGGCCAATATGTTATTAATATTATATTATTAAATTCATGAGAATTGTTTGTTTAAATTAACAGGTTTTTAATTTTAAAAAATTTAAACATTTTCATTTAAAAATAATAAAATTGATTTTTTAACTGATTTTATAAAACAACTTCAGTCATTGCAAAGTGCTGACATGAGGTAGGTTTTACAATCAATCGTTGCAATTAAAATATAAAGTACAGAAAATTATAGAACAGAATAAATTGGGACTTTAAGTTATTGTCGTTGAAAGTCTCGTAACCAAAAAAGTTTGTAAATTGTGCAACTGAGATGTGATATTGTATTATTCTAAAATCTTATTGTTCTACATCTTAATTCAGTTAATTTTTTTCAGCAAGATAGCTGATAGCTGATGTTAGTCCATGGCAAAGAAAGGAACACCTTTCCATTTTGAGCATTAAATCATTAATTCTCATGACAGATGCACATTAATGCAACATCACCTCTCCAACCTGGAATACCGGAGACAAAGTGCTTTCTAGATATCAGAATTTTCTGGATAATAGAATGACATTACAAGTATGTGAACTAGAAAACACATTTTATATAAGTACTGCTCTGAAACACAATAGTGATAAAAATAGTTTAAACTTTAAAAGATACTTATCCAGTTGCTGTATCTTCCATGTTTCTGCTCCCGGAGTACTGTACTATGTCATTTGCCCTGCTGAAAAATTTCCTGAGTAACTGATGTTTCCAACCAGTCAATTTACGATCTGGAGTGGCAACTATGTATGACCCCATTACATTCCTTCAGATACCTAATTCACTGCAGAGAGAGGCTGCTCACCAATCCCACCACCCACTCCAAACTTTGCCTTTGTCATGCCTGAGTTACACAGCTAACAAAAAGTTGCAAGGTGTTTTGATAGATTGATGGCAAACTGGCATTGAGGAAATAAAATAGAAGTATTAGACTTGAACTTTATCACTATGTATGCTATGTTACAGATCGTGCATGGCAGATGATAACATGGGGGGTCTAATGTTTAGTACTTCTAGGGATTTTGCTGGTTGGTTACCCATCAAGCAATAAGGTTGGCTTGAATTCTATGGAATTGTGAGACGGAGGATCATTTAAAACAAGTCTGACCAATGTCAGTTCAATTACTTGTGAGTGCTGCTCTGAGAGGTTACGTGCTGATGCCCAGAATGGGCAAGAAAGAAACTTAGAACATATTGCTAGCTGTGGTCAAGTACTTGAATGTCACCCTGCATAGTTCTTCAATCCCTGTTTTCGTGGAAATGGCAAATGATGCCCCTGTCACCTCTGTGTATCTCAAAGCAGGAATCAAAAAATCCGTTTCCCTTAAGTGCTTAAGAAGATCTCCAGGGCTATTTTTTGATCTTTGAGGATGACCTTTTGAGTTTCAGGAGCTCCTTTATCATTCACGATAATTCCTTTCACAGATGATGCAGTGAATATACTAACATTGTCTTCTGTATTTGTGGTGACCTATTGGATATTTACATTCGTAGCAGCAGGATTAGAATAATTCAGCAATAATTATTATTATGTTCCCAGCTGATGTTCGTATTGGTTCACTGGGATCCCAAAAAGTAAACCTAGCTTGATGGACACATTTGGTTTTTATTTCAAACTATGGAGCTCTGCTGCTGAACACATTCACAGCTGTCTGCCTATGTGCATTTAACACCAAGTCTTTACTGAACAAGAGAAGACATGAACTTTATTACAGTAGCCAAAATGGTTGAGTTTAATTACCATCAGAAAATGATTCAAGCTGACACTACACCTCTTTTTCCCAGCAGTGTTCTTCAGTAAACAACCAAACTTCAGGGAAGGGTCATCACTGTGTCCTTTTCAAGGCTTCTTGCTCAGGATGCCACAAGTGCAACTGGTTTTCTATCGGTGAACTTCCGTGCATTTGCTACATCTTCTATTGGCATCTCCCTAATGCATTGCAAACTATTTCTCACTAATTACCATAGTAATACAGTAATACTATAATATTAGTATTACTAATACTCACCTTACAGTAACTTCGAAGCAAACATGTTTTCATTTCTTAGGGTCTCGCAGGAATGCCTGAGACTAAATGGAGCTAGGGAACCAGTGATCATTATTTTCGTGAAGGGATAATCACTGCTGACATGACGGGCCAAATGGCCTCTATCTGACTTTGGGGTTTCTGTACTTCACTCTAAAGGTTATTTCTATTATGTATTGACGATCCCCAAGGGATCTTATTGTTTATACTGAATATAAGGTAGTTTATCTGCTTTTGTTTTAATGTTCCAGCATAATCAAATGAACCTTGTGAAATTTTCAAGTAAGACAACCATTAGCTGGATGTGCACAAAAAGAAGCAAAACCTCTGCAATAATTTGTCAAAAAAGAATGCTTATTGGAAATTAAATGCTGATGTGTCATCATGATTTTGTTAGTATATTAACTTGGCTCAGTTGGGAGCTGGTTCCTTCCTTCAGTTGCAATATTTAAAGTCCACTCCATTATGGATTTGAGCTGTCAAATGTAGTTTAACATCCAGTGCAGTACTCCAGGAGCATTGCTTTGTTTGACGTGCCACCTATCAGCAGTAAATGATTCTGAGTTTGTTCAAAGACCAGGGAGATTTTTCATTGTCTCAGCCAACATTCTTTTTTTTTCATAGTTTGACAGAAATAGATTATCTAGTGATTAATTTATTTGTTGTTTGTGAGACTCCAAATGCAAAGTGCCTGCTAATGATATCTACCTAATTGTGATTGTACCACAAATAAAGACAGTATAAAAGAGAGGCTGCAACTCTAAAGGAGTTTGCAGAAGCAGAGGGACCTGGGTGTCTATACATATGGTTACTGAAGTTGGCAAGACAGGTTGAGAGAACTGTTGGTAAACCATACTGTACTCTAGGCCTTATTAATAGAGTAGAGTACCTGTGTTAATTGGCTTGAATGCATTCTATATAATCTGATAATTTATCAATCTGTTTGTTTTACTTTCCTTTCCATGTGATGGTTTAACAAGCTTTCCTTTCTAGCCTCTGCTGATTGATTGATTTTGTTCTTTTTAATACTCTAATGGTGTGTTAAATTGTGTAACGTAGTGTTAGTCTTTGATTCAGCATACAATGTTTTATTTATTATAACTTGGTTCGGTCATTAAAGTTTGAAAATCTTCAGTCATTGTTTATTTTCTTTGTGTGCGACGAACAATATTTTATTGTCAGGAGGTTATACGGAAGGACTGGATGTTCAAACTTGTTGGGAAGGAAACATTTGCAGTTGGAGCTACTAACACTAAAGCAACAATCAATATTGATGCAATTAGTGGTTTTGCTTATGAATACACATTGGAGATCAATGGGAAAAGCCTTAAGAAGTACATGGAGAACAGATCAAAAACTACAAACACATGGATATTAAATCTGGATGGAATAGATGCACGAATTGTGCTGGGTAGGTGCACATTAGGGTATGTTTTGTTCCTTCGTTGCAATTGACTGTATATATATATTGACCTGGTTTAAGAAATCTATAAAGTGTTTCTGAATGGTTTCTGTCTAAATTCAGTCATTTTAACATGTACTCATCAGTCCATCTCTGGCATGATGTATATTTGCTGCACTTTCAACTTCCTTATAGTCTAACCCCTTAGAACCTTGACTACCTCTCTGAACTAGTCTTTCTTGTTGACACCAAGATGTCGCTTTCCTTAGACACTTCTCCTAACACCTTTTTAAATTGCTGTCATCAGACTCTTCAAAAGGCACTATCAAACTTTCCATTCTCTTTTGAGGCTATTTTATTGCTAACCTCTCTGTTTCATTCCATAATTCTTGAACCAAACGCCCAAGAAAATTTGTGCTCACTTTTCCCATTTATTGCATTCAAGTTCTTACAATTGCTTTGCCATTTGCGCTTGGCAGTGACACTTCCCCATACACAGTCAGCATTCTTTGGAACTGCAGTTATGATATACTGTCAATTTTACTCTTATCGTGACATTTTGCTTTGGGGGTTGGTGGTGTGACCTTAAAATCAAAGCTAGACTTTTCAAGGGTGATGCCAGGAAGCACTTCTTCACACAAAGTATAGTGAAAATCTGGAACTAACTTTCAATAAAAGCTGTTAAGATATAATCAATTTGAAAATCACAGAATTGTTACAGTGCAGATAAAAACCATTTGGCCTATGCACTCAAATGACCATCATTAATGAGTGCCAATCTCCTGCTTTTCCCCATTCCCTTGCACACTGTTTTCATCCAAATAATCATCCATGCCCCCTTGAATGCCTCAATTGAACTTTCCTTGATTTGAACTTGCCTTCACCACATTTCCAGAAAATAAAATTGTCAAAAGGGAACCTAATACCTTTGCCTAACAAGAAACAATGGTTTTGGAAGTAAGGCAGATATTTGGAGTTAAGATACTGCGCAGCTATGATCTAATTGAATGTTTGAATGTACTTGAGGGGCTAAATGACCTACTTTTTCTATGTTCTTATTCCAAAGCAGGGCTTCTTAAAGCTTTATTAGCCTCACAAATTCAATCTGATGTAAACTAAGATTTGTTCTTTGGACCCCAGCCACAATGAATCCCATTCCCCAGTTCTGTCCTTTGTATCTCTATTGATTTCCTCTTCCTGGTATATGTTAAGTGTCCACTTCAAATTTTCAAACTCACTGTTTGTTGATTCTTTAAATACTGGAATAATTGGTCTCAAGAAATTTTGATTGTTCAGCAGCCCTGTCAATGATTAATCTGGAGTGAAATCCTGAAAACAGGTGTTAGAACTATGATTTGCATATTCGAGTCTGCTATTGCCAATTATGTGTGGGTACTCCCAACCGTTAGAAGCCACCAGTTTCCGGTTTGGCTGTCAGCACAATTCCTTATGGTTTGGGCACAGGGATAGTGGTTTGAAACTGGTCTCAGCAACACAAATTTTTGTTCAAATAATGAACGCTGCTTTTTATTCTTGTACTTTATACCTCGATTTCTAAATTCCCATTAGTTTTCTATTGGTTTGTTTGGTTAGACACAGGTTTGAGACGAGTATATTTTATGATTTTCCCCAGGTCTTCATTCATCCACGTCTTCAACACCTTTTATATATTCTTCCATATTGTTCTTCCTAAAATGTGTTGTATCCCACTTATCCACATTAAATTTGATCTGTCACACATTGTTAAATCTGTAATCTGTCTTTTTCAAGGTTTTTTTATGATATTTTACACAATTTACCAAAATCTATTTGTGTCGTCAATAAATTTCTAAGACTATGACCAAATCATGTATATTCAGGAACAGAAGTGAACCTAGTACAAGCTGGTTGCAGTTTGCCACTTCCAAGACTTTTCCAGCATAAGCAATCTTGTTTCTTGTCCATCCTCAACTTGATAATATGTTTTGCTACATTCTGTATTATACCAAAATTTCTAAATTCTTTATTTGTTTATTATCTTTGCAGTGAGTTTAACTTCGATGCTCTCCACAATCCCACTTTTTAATTTCATTTTAATACACCTGTAAAAGTCTTCACTTTTTTTTAAATATTAATCTGTCATAGTTCTTTCTATTCCTTTACAGTTTTCACTGCATTTTATATTTGGGTTATCATTTTCTTCAGTGTAACACATCCCAGAGTCAAGTGTAATGTTTTTCCTTTCTGCAGATTTTTATGCCCTTATCAAAATAACTGGCCTAATTTTATAAACTACAATCTCATGTGCATTTATTTTTATTGTATGCATCCACCATAAAAAAAATCAAATCACTGTTGTTTATTGGTAACTAAATGTGAAGAAATGTTACTTTAGTTGAAGGAAAAGTAAATTAGAGAAATAGTTTGGCTAGCAAAATAGAGAAATTGAGAAATACACTCTTAACATTTGGTATTTTTCTCTAATAATTTTAATCATTCTTTGACTTTGGTCCTGTGCAGAGAAGGATACCATGGATGTTTGGTGCAATGGGAAGAAAGTGGAGACAGCAGTAAGTTTTACAAGCTTACAGATTACTTTACTTTTCTTTTGTATTGAAAGGGAGGCATCCAAACTAAAATATGAATTTGGTTAATAAACTTTGTTTTTCTTTTTAGGGTTGCATTTTCAACAAGAAAAATTTTAAATAACCCACTACATTAATTAACTTAACTTATAATGATGAAACAAATGACCAGTCTTTTATCATCAGATTTGAGGGTGGGAGGACCTGTACAATCCCTTGGATGGCCTGCTCTAAACTTAAAGCACCAAGGTTGCTGTTCTGATATTGCACATGTGTTATTATAGTTGCCCCAAGAACTGAAATTGCGTTCATTTAGTTTCACATACAAATTTAACAGAACATAGAACGTAGAACATAGAACATGACAGCACAGTACAGGCCCTTCGGCCCTCGATGTTGTGCCGACCTGTCATACCGACCTCAAGCCCATCTAACCAACACTATTCCATGTACGTCCATATGCCTATCCAATGACGACTTAAATGTACCTAAAGTTGGCGAATCTACTACCGTTGCAGGCAAAGCATTCCATTCCCTTACTACTCTCTGAGTAAAGAAACTACCTCTGACATCTGTCCTATATCTTTCACCCCTCAATTTAAAGCTATGCCCCCTCATGCTCGCCGTCACCATCCTAGGAAAAAGGCTCTCCCTATCCTCCCTATCTAACCCTCTGATTATTTTATATGTTTCAATTAAGTCACCTCTCAACCTTCTTCTCTCTAATGAAAACAGCCTCAAGTCCCTCAGCCTTTCCTTGTAAGACCTTCCCTCCATACCAGGCAACATCCTAGTAAATCTCCTCTGCACCCTTTCCAAAGCTTCCACCTCCTTCTTATAGTGCGGTGACCAGAACTGTACGCAATACTCCAAGTGTGGCCGCACCAGAGTTTTGTACAGCTTCACCATAACCTCTTGGTTCCGGAACTCGATCCCTCTATTAATAAAAGCTAAAACACTGTATGCCTTCTTAACAGCCCTGTCAACCTGGGTGGCAACTTTCAAGGATCTGTGTTACTGACTTGAAAGGCATGAATAATGCTTCAGTTAGATAGGGTAATGAACTAGAAAGACTAGCACAATTTTAAATGTAAGAATGCTGAATCTGTCATGAATGTCTTTTGATTAAAAAAGGGAAAAATTAACCTGAGCCCTAACCGTCATCACCCTCCCTGGAATACGTGTGCTGAAAGTTCAAGGTCAGAAATGAATCGAGTGCAATACAATCTGTGCTTCCCCTCCAGCTAAATAGCCTTCCAACATTCAACTACTTGGGTTCAAACTCGAGAATGTGCAGAGATATAGAGAGAATTTTTTTTCCTTTTTATGAGAGAATCTAAAACCAGGAATTCCTACTTAAAACCAAAAAGTCAGGAATTATCCATTTGAAACAAAAGTTAGATGATTTTTTTTTGTCATGAGTGTTTAGAAATCTCTAACTGGAAAAGTGGTGGCAGCAAAATCCTTGAATATTTTTAATGATGTGGAGGTGCCAGTGTTGGACTGGGGTGGACAAGGTCAAAAATTGCATGACACCAGGTTATAGTCCAACAGGAACAAAAACAAAGTGGCTGCAAAAGCTTAACTGGTCTGGCAGCGTCTGTGGAGTAGAAAACAGAGTTCATGTTTCCGGTCCGGTGACCCTTCCTCCAAAAATAGGGACGTTGGTGGGATAGGGAGTAAACAATAGGATAGAGCCCAAAGAGAGAGAAAGACAGTTGGACAGACAAAGGAGTTGCTAACAAAAAGGCTGGGAGGGTGAGTAGTTGTTAATGGGGACTGTTAGTGACTAATAACGGGGTGTGTAGTGGCAGGCTATGTGGTAACAAGGCCTGGTGTGTGGGATTGGGGCTGGGACATGGCAGAGTTTAGGCCCTAAAGTTATTGAACTCAATATTGAGTCCAGAGGGATGTAGCAACCCCAAGTGGAAAATGAGGTGTTGTTCCTCCAGCTTGTGTTGGGCTTCAGTGGAACACTGCAGCAAGCTGGAGACAGAGATGGTGGCCAGGGAGCAAGGTCGTGCATTGAAGTGGCAGGCGACAGGTAGTTCAGGGTCTTTTTTGCGAGTAGAATGTAGATGTTCTGCAAAGCAGTTGCCAAGTCTATGCTTCATTTCCCCAATGTTGAGGAGACCACATTGTGAGCAGCGAATGCAGTAGACTAGATTCTCGAAGTGCAGGTGAAGTGTTGCTTCACCTGGAAGGTATGTTTGGGCCCTTGGCTTCTGGGGAGGCAGGAGGTAAATGCACACGTGTTGCACCTTTGCCGGTTACAGGAGAATGTGGCGTAGGCTTTTGGGGATGTGTTGGGAGTGATGGAAGTGTGGACCAGGGTGTCCCGGAGGGAACGGTCACTGCGGAAGGCGGACAAGGGAGGGGAGGGGAGGGGAATTGGTGTCCGGTGGTGGCATCTTGCTGGAGGTGGTGGAAATGGCATCTGATGATCTTCTGGATGCAGATGCTGGTGGGATGTTAGGTGAGGATAAGGGGAACCCTATCACTGTTGCGGGAAGGAAGAGAAGGGGTAAGGGCAGATGTGCGGGAGATGGGTCGGACCTGATTGAGGGCCCCATCAATAATGGAGCTGGGGAATCATCGTTTGTGGAAGAATGTGGACATTTCGGAGGCTCCTTTTATTGAAGTTGGCCTCATCTGAACATATGTGATGGAGA
Source organism: Stegostoma tigrinum (assembly GCF_030684315.1). Classification (NCBI taxonomy): domain Eukaryota; kingdom Metazoa; phylum Chordata; class Chondrichthyes; order Orectolobiformes; family Stegostomatidae; genus Stegostoma; species Stegostoma tigrinum. Next base: position 66,651,605 of record NC_081360.1, on the reverse strand, counting down.
CGGAGGAACTGAGAGAATGGGATGGAGTCTTTACAAGATTTGGAGTGTGAGGATGTATAGTCCAGGTAGCTGTAGGAGTCGGTGGGTTTGTAATGAATATTAGTGGCCAGTCTATCCCCAGAAATAGAAACAGAAATGTCGAGGAAGGGAAGGGAGGAGTCAGAGATAGACCAGGTGAAGGTGAGGGCAGGGTGGAAATTGGAGGCAAAACTGAAGTTTTCCAGTTCCAGATGAGAGAGGGAAGCAGCACCGATGATATCATTGATATATCAGAGAAAGAGTTATGGGTGGGGACCGGAATAGGACTGGGACAAGGAATGTTCCACGTACCCCACGAAGAGGCAGGCATAATTAGGGCCCATGCAGGTACCCATGGCAACCCCTCTTAGAAGTACAAAGGGATCTGGGAGTGTTGGTCCAGGATTCTCTAAAGGCTAACTTGCAGGTAGAGTCTGTGATTAAGAAAGCGAATGTAATGTTGTCATTTATCTCAAGAGGGTTGGAATACAAAAGCAGTGATGTGCTTCTGAGACTTTATAAAGCTCTAGTTAGACCCCATTTAGAATACTGTGTCCAATTTTGGGCCCCACACCTTAGGAAGGATATACTGGCGCTGAAGCGTGTCCAGTGGAGATTCACACGGATGATACCTGGAATGGTAGATTTAACGTACGATGAATGGCTGAGGAACCTGGGATTGTATTCATTAGAGTTTAGAAGGTTTAGGGGAGATCTAATAGAAACTTACAGGATAATGTATGGCTTAGAAAGGGTGGACGCTGGGAACTTGTTTCCATTAGGCGGGGAGACTAGGACCCGTGGGCACAGCCTTAGAATTAGAGAGGGGTCAATTTAGAATGGAAATGAGGAGACATTTCTTCAGCCAGGGAGTGGTGGACCTGTGGAATTCATTGCCATGGAGTGCTTTGGAGGCCAGGATGTTAAATGTCTTCAAGGCAGAGATTGGTAAATTCTTGATCTCGGAAGGAATCAAGGGCTACGGGGAGAGTGCAGGGAAGTGGATTTGAAATGCCCATCAGCCATGATTAAATGGCAGAGTGGACTCGATGGGCTGAATGGCCTTACTTCCACTCCTATGTCTTATGGTCTTATGGTCTCTTACCTGAAGAAAATAAGAGGAGTTGAAAGAGAAGTTGTTGAGGGTGAGGACAAGCTCAGCCATGTGGAGGAGGGTGGTGGATGGGGATGGTTCAGGTCTTTGCTCCAGGAAGAAGCGGAGAACCCCAAGACCCTCCAGGTGAGGAATGGATGTGTAAAGGGATTGCACATCCATAGTAAAGAGGAGGTGGCTGGAGCCAGTAAACTGGAAGCTTTGAAACCGGCATAAGACGTCAGATGAATCATGGATGTATATGGGTAGGGATTAGACCATGGGGAGAAGACTGAGTCAAGGTAAGAAGAGAGGAGCTCCCTTCATCCCCTATAGTTCAGCAGGTTTATTTGAAGACACAAGCTTTTGGACTCTCGCTGCTTCTTCAGGTGTCAGTGAGAGAGGTGGTACCAGATACAGAATTTATAAGCAGAAGATCAACCATAAAATTGATGCAAATGTGTTGAGCAAATCCAAGAAGTCTGTTAAATCTTTCATGAGTTAGAAAGGATTAATATGCAAATTCAAGAATTTCTTTCAAGTCACTGTCCCAAGATAACTAAAGGTTTTTTTCACCATCATTTCTGAGAAACCTCACCGGACCTGAAACGTAAACTCTGTTTTTTCCCTTCACAGATGCTGCCAGATCTGCTGAGCTTCTCCAGCAACTTTGTTTTTGTTCCTGATTTACAGCGTCCGCAGTTCTTTCAGTTTTTGTTAAAGATTTTATCAGTTCCCTCAGTTCACCGGAGGTGACCTCCCAGGTCAGACAATGAATTTTAGGTATGAGGCCTTGTTTAGAATCTGGCTATGTATCGATTTGGAGCCAGACTGGTTTTATTTCCAAAGTAGGGATTTATAAAATGCTACATTGACCGTCTGCGAATAACAAGATAAAAGTTTTAATGATCTACCATATTCATGAAACACATCTAAGTGGGCTGTACAATATATCCACTTAATTCCACTTAGATTGGATAGATTTTAAGTATGCTATTCTAGTGTGTCTTTTCATTGAAATGTTAGTACCTTATCCAAATAATAAAGTGGCATTTTAATTGTTTTTCCTGCTTGCCTAATCTACTGCAAAAATGTACAGCTTTGAATGATGTGAAACAATGCCAACTATTTAACAGCATAGGCAGGGAGATCTTGTGAGGTGTATTTAACGGTGATCAAGCTGAATTCACCTTTATTCATTTAGGAAATGGTAGGTGCACTGAGAATTTCAGCATCCCCACCCTATATTATAGGTTGGAAAGATGGTTGGCTGGGCATTCATTATGCCTTATGTGAGCACCACCCTCACTCCCATCAAAAATGAACCGTGCAGCTGCATGTAAAATCCAAGACTTGACCCCATTATGTGGTGTTAGGTAGCATTGACAGTTATGATGTATTTCTGTTAAGACATTAAACTGAGGCCAGTAAGTATCTCTAAATACTGCTGTTTTAAGAGCAGTATTTCATTGATGTTCTACTAAAAACAGATTTACAAGTTATATATCTCATTGTTTCCTGTTTATGGATCATTGCACAAATTCTAAAAGCCTTTAGAATATTAGAACATTGGTCAGTGCATTGATTATAGAAGTTGGGATGTAATGTTGTGGCTGTACAGGACATTGGCGAGGCCACTTTTAGAATACTGCATTCAATCCTGGTCGCCCTGCTACAGGAAAGATGCTGTTAAACCTGAAAGGGTTCAAAAAAGATTTACAAGGATATTGCTGGCGTTGGAGGGTTTGAATTTTAGGGAGACGTTGAATAGGCTGGGGCTCTTTTCCCTGGAGCATTGAAAGCTGAGGGGTGACTTTGTAGAGGTTTATAAAATCATGAGGGGCATGGATAGGGTGAATAGCCAAGGTTTTTTTTTCCCAGGGTAGGAAACTCTAGTACTAGAGTGCTTAGGTTTAAGGTGAAAAGGGAAAGATCTAAAAGAGACTTGAGGGGTGATTTTTCATGCTGAGGGCAGTGCATGTATGGAATGAACTGCCAGAGGAAGCATGGTGGCTGGTACAATTGCAACATTTAAAAGACATCTGGATAGGTACATGAATAGGAGGAATTTAGAGGGATATGTACCAAATGCTGGCAAATAGAATTAGATCAATTTAGGCTATCTGGTTGGCATGGACAAGTTAGACAGAATTCCTCTATTAACCATAAGATTCTATATTGATACAAGTCCCTTTGTTGACCTAAACCATTTTATTAATGTTATAGGGTGAATTTGTGGATGATGGCACTGAAACTCACTTCACTATTGGGAACCATGACTGCTGTATCAAAGCTGTTAGCAGTGGGAAACGAAGAGAAGGAATAATCCACACTCTTATTATGGATGACCAGGAAATTCCTGAATCTGCTGAGTGACTACCTGTACACCAACCATACAGAAGAACAAATTTTCTTGAAAAATTATTCAGATGCTCTGATATCATTCATGCCACAATATGAAGAAATACTACTCTTGAAGATGTTGGTTGAGAAAATTCATATTCTGTGCAATAATCAAACTTCAAAGATAATTAGAATTAGTTGGTTGACCTAAAACTACTCTGTTGCTATGCGACCATCAATGACAAACATTTTATGAGTAACTACAGCTTTTCTATTCTCTGTATTTCAAAGCAAATTATATGGGGTGCATATCAATAAAATACTCAGTACAAGGAATGAATTAAGAAATATTAATTTTTAAAATTGAAACATCATGTTAACTTTCATGTTTTTAGTTTTAATGAATTAATCCATTCTTTTATAGTGTAACTAGTTTTCACTATTTTGTGACAATAGACCTCTTCCATATCTTCTAGCATTAAACACCATAGAATCATTTGAAAAATACAAATATAATTCATCAGTTTTTCAAATTGTGCTGTGCACCTCACATTATGAAAAAACACAGCTACATTAAATAGGTTGAGATTTCTTTACCTGGTAAATTTGCATTTTATTTTCAGCGGCAAGGCTGACATAAACATTGATATGGACAAGAAAGGAACTTTATTCGGAACACATGGCTTTCAGGCTGTATGCTGTTCTGTTGATGCACGTCCATGCTGAAACCAATGTCTGGTACAACAATTGCCAGGTCATTTTTTTTTTAAAATGATGCTCCCTAAACAAGAGTTTATGTAAATGTTTTAAACTGTTTCATGTAACTAATCCTGTTTGCCTCAATACATTGAAAAATATGGGCCCAAGTAGGCATATTGTATTGGTAGAGTTTCTTTTTATGGAAGACTTTATGATATGGACATTTTTTTTAATACAAATAAATGTTTTTGCATTGGAGTAGTCTGATTTTCTATGAGCATGAAACAATTTATTAAATTATCTCTTTATGGTTTTTATGTGGATTTCTACATTACTCAAAGCAAGTAGACTATGTTCTAAAGTAACAGTGAAATTAAATAAAATTTCAGGAGAGTACATTGCATTGCATTTATCACAACGAAACTTATAATATTCATGCCCGTTGTCTTTCTACCATTACTTTAGATGACAGGTTAGGTGTTAGATGCCTCTCGGGTAATGGGTGTGGAAAAAAATACAATAGGTAGCTAGACCGCTGTTTTACTGCACATTTTTTGACCTGGTCCTCATAAAACAGTAGGCAGATGGGCATCAAAATAAGTAACCCTCACAACATCGTAAACTAAATGATTAATCAAAATTTAGCTTGCCCATATTATAGTATAGTTGATGAGGACAGAAATGTGAATGCTGTTTTTAAAACAGCATATGGGAAAAAAATGAATGCGGGGTATATTATTCAGTGTTCGCTCGGAGCACTGGTGCAGTGTCACCACTTTGTTCCTCCCCACCTGGCCTGAAAAGCATGCCCTACATACCTCACTCCCCACTTCCCAATCCCTCTCTGCCCAAGACACCAGGTGTAACAATCCAATTCCCAAGGTTGTCTCTGTCCTGGGCCTTGCAACCCCATGCAGTACCTGGGACTCAGTTCAGCTGCTGCTGGGATTGCTGGACATGATGGCCAATTAGATTGTCTGGCAGTTCTCAAGGGCAAGATTTCCTCCCACTGGGGACTGAATTTCCTGCTGTTTGTTCATTTGGCACACCAGCAGGTCGGCTAGAAGTAGAAGAAATGGGTTGGACGTAGCTGAGGGCCCTGTCCACTGTGGTGAGGAGGGTTGGAGGCATCCTCAGTCATGGATAAAGGAGGATGCATCCATTTACGAAGTAGCATTATTAGAGCAGATGCAATAGAAATAGAGAAATTGGGAGAATCAAATTGAGCCTTTACAGGAAGTAGGGTGTGGGGCAGTGTAGTCAGAGTTACTGTAGGAGTTGATTGGCTTGTAATGGATATTGGTGGTCAGTCTATCCCCATAAGTCCAGGAAGGGAACAGTCCAAATGGACCAGGTGAAAATGAGAGGAGGATGAAAATTTGAAACAAAATTGATTTTCCAGTTTGGACAAAAGCAGGAAGCAGCATTGATTTCATTGAAAGAGTTGTGAGAGGTAGGAATGGAACAGGAATATTGCAGTTACACTACAAAGAGACAGGCAGGTACCCACAGCCATACCTTTGACTAGGAGAAAGTGAAACAAGTCCATAGTTAAACAGTTCAAAGTGAAACCAAGCTCAGCCAGCTGAAGGAGGATAATGACTGTTCAGATCTTTTTTCAAGAAAGAAGCAGAGACTTCAGACCTTCCTGATGGGAGAATGGACTTGGAAAGAGATTGAACATCCATGGTGTTATATTTCACTGGGTAGCATGCTGGAAATGAAGCCCCATCATTCTTGGCGTTGTCTCAAAAGTTAAAAATTTTATCAAAGTATGCAAAGTTCCCAATTTCCTTAGTGGATAGACCCAGGTTAACAGAAAACACAAATCAGGTTCCTGTACTTACTAAGAGCTACTCTCAAGCAGTTATAAACTGTTAACCTATAACTATACTAGTTAGAACTCTAACCCTCTTCTAAACCCTGTACACAGGACAAACACACAGCCAAACCCCAATGGTGTTGTGAATGAAGGGAAAGAAATAACTAGGAAACATTTCAAGGGAACCAGTCCTTAGGATTTGACAGTGTTCTTTTTGTTCCATTCGGTTCTCTAACCTTTTCTTTCAAGTTCTCTCATTTCTTCACGGGATGCACAAAGTGACTGTTTCACAAATTATAAAAAAAGTGTGATTTATTAGTTTTAATAAAACTACACTATTGGTTTTAATAAAACTATATTTATTAAAAGCAACAACCAATTGGAGAAAATAAACCAGCTTTCTTCGGGCTTTAGGTACTTCACTGGACTGAGAGAGATACACCATATTTCCTTTGAGCAGTACGGAGGCTTCTGTCGGTATCATTCACACCCACATGCAGTTCAACTACCTTGGAGCCAACTAGATAATTGCGGTCAGGCTGATGGCCTTTGGTTTCCAAAGCTGGTCACAGCTCCACAAACCAATCAGCAACCTTTTACTGGCTGACTTTGTGTACAAACCCCCGGTCCTCGTATTGGCCCAAAATTTCTTTGTTTCTATGACGGGCATAGATTAAACATTATTGAAGGGCCAATATAATTCCAAAGTCTCCCTTTCCATGGTAGGGTACTTCTCTGACGCAGATTTAGTTTCTTAAAGAGTTACCCCCAGACTGCTCTATTCCCAATTCTGCTATAAGATTGCATCTCGCCCCAAGTCACTGGCATCAATGGCTATTTTGAATGGTCTCAAAAACCCAAGGATAGCCAACATGGTTTATTTATTAGGATGGCCTTCATCTTTTCGAAGGCTACCTGGCATTCTGTTGACCGTGCCACTTTTGCTTGTTTTCTTAACAAATTTAGTAAATGTACAAATCTTGTACCAATATCCTGTACAGAGTTTTGGCACAACCCACACATTCCTAAAAAAATTGTGATTTTCCATTTAGTTTAGGAACATGGAATAATGTCAGAGGTTTCATTTTCACTGTATCTGGTAACACATGTCCTTATCCTATGTGAGTTTCTCTTGCTTTTGCGAATTCACTTTTGGCTAAATTTCATACTAAGCCGTAGTTGCTTAAACAGATCCTTGACTTGTCTCACATGTTTTTCCCAATGTTTACTACACAGTTATAGACATCAGGTATGACTTGATTAAAAGCCTTTCAATGGTTTCTGAGGCATTCTTAAACCCAAAAAGCATAATTCAACTTTGGTGAATTAACCCATTTGGTGTAACAAAAGCAGATATTTTCTTAGTCCTGATGACAGTCATTTTCTAATATTCTTTCAATAGATCAATCTTAGGGATGAAATATTGCCAAGCCTAAGGATATTGTTTTCCAAACATGGAGTTTGATACAAATCTGTTTTTATTTATTTATACAGAATTTGGTTGATCCTTCTGGTTTAGAAGCTGGTTTTACCACTGAACTCCAGGTGCTTTGACCAGGTTCAATCAAGTGAGTTTCCGGGATGTATGGAAGTTTTATTTCCACCTGTGCTTGATTTTCTGTACTCAACTGATCAGGGTGCTATTTTAATCGGTCCTGATTCTCCTACATCCATGTCATTCCTATCTAATGTACTATATCCAGGTCTATTGGTCAAATACACTGATTGGCTAATAGTTCCACGTAGTGTCATAAGATCCTCCCATTATCCTGTCTCTAAATGTCAGAATACTATGTGTAAAGGTCCGAGTAATTCTCTGTTGGCTAATCAAATGGTAGAAGACTCACTTTGACAACTGTTCATCCCTCCTTCTACTTCACCCCATTGTCACCGTCGTCCACTTACCTCATTTTCCTCTTCCCTGCAATGATATCTTTTCAACATGTGTATGTGATATAACCGATTCTTCTTCCTACAATCAGGAGTGTTCATCAGATACATCACTTTCTAATCTCCTTACTATTTTGTATGGACACTGAAATTTACTTTCAAAGTTTCACCTTGCAAAGGCGGCACTTCACCTCCCATTTGAAACACTGTAGTTGCTGAACATTTATCTTAATCATAGAACCCCTACAGAGTGGAAGCAGGCCCTTTGGCCTATCAAATCTATACTAACCCTACAAAGGGCATCCTACCCAGACTCACACCCCTACATTATTCCCAAAACCCTGCATTTCACATGATTAATCCACTTAGCCTGCACATCCCTAGACAAAAAGGGCAATTTAGCATGGCCAATCCACATAACCTGCACATCTATGGACTGTGGGAGGTAACCAGAGCACCTGGAGCAAACCCATGCAGACACAGGAAGAATGTGTAAACTCCACAGAGGCGGTTGCCCAAGAGGCGATATCGAACCGGGTCCGTGGTGCTATGAGACAGCAGTACTAACCACTGAGCCATCATGCCAACCCATTTATCCTTCATTTTCACTCGTGAAACCTTCAAATGCTCTTGTGTTACTCTAAATGCTCCTATAAGTCTTTCCAGAAGACAAAAATCCAAAATTGAGTTTCTGAAGAAAGGTCACTGGACAAAATGTTTCTTTTCCTGTTTCTAATTTCCAGCATCCACAGCTCTGTGTTTTTTCTCTCTGTTTTGTATATGTTGAGGATTTGTGCACATGCTGGGGAATTTTTAATGCACCTCTAACCTCATGACCCTATATCAATTCAATTGGACTAACCCCAATAAATTCATTTACAGAATCTATGGTATCAAATAGCAAGACAGCTAATCCTTTGTCCCAATCCTGTAGGGATTCATGACAGTATACTAAAAGAGGGTACTAAAAGAGGTGATGGAGCAAATAGCAAATGTACTAGTAATTATTTACCAAAATTCACTGGAATCTGGGGTGCTTCCCACAGATTGGAAAACAGCCAATGTGACACCACTGTTTAAAAAAGGAAGGAGACAAAAAGCAGGGAACGAGAGTCCAGTTAGCTTAAATTCGGTTGTGGGGAGAATGCTTGAATTTATCATTAAGGAAGAAATAGCAAGACATCTGGCTATAAATTGTACCACTGGGAACACCCAGCATGGATTCATGAAGGGCAGGTCATGTTTAATTAATTTGGTGGAATTCTTTGAGGACATTACTTGTATGGTGGACAATGGGGAACCTGTGGAGGTAGTGTATCTGGATTTCCAGAAGGCATTTGACAAGGTGCCACGTCAAAGGCTGCTATGTAAGGTAAAGTTGCACGGTATCACAGGTAATGTATTGGCATGGATAGAGGATTAGTTGACCAGTAGAAAACAAAGAGTAGGGGTAAATGGGTGTTTCTTCTGGTTGGTGGTCATTGGCTAGTAGTGTGCCTCAGGGATCAGTGTTGGGACCACACTTGTTTACAATTTACATAGATGAGTTGGGGACTAAGTGTAGTGTCTCAAAATTTGCAGATGACACTAAGGTGAGTGATAGAGCAAAGTGTGCAGAAGACACTGCAAGTCTGCAGAGGGGTATAGATAGTCTAAGTGAGTTAGGTCTGGCAGATGGAGTACGATGTTGATAAGTGTGATGTCATCTATTTTGGTAATGGACTATGTTTTAAACGGTAAGAAGTTGCAGCGTCCTTGTGCATGAATCACTAAAGGTAGGGTTGCAGGTGCAGCAGCTAATTAAAAAGGCAAATGGAATTTTGTCTGCCATTGCTAGAGGGATGGAGTCTAAAAACAGGGAGGGTATGCTGCAGCTGTATAGAGTCCTGGTGAGGGCACACCTGGAGTACTGTGTGCAGGTTTGGTCTCCTGACTTGAGAAGAGATATACTAGCACTGGAGGAGGTACAGAGGAGATTCACTCGGTTCATTCCAGAGTTGAGAGGGTTGGATTATGAGGAGACACTGAGTAGACTGGAATTATACTCATTAGAATTCAGAAGAATGAGGGGAGATCTCAGAGAAACATATAAGATTATGAAGGGAATAGATAAGGTGGAGGCAGAGAGATTGTTTCCACTAGCAGGTGAAACTAGGACTAGGGGGCATAGCCTCAAAATAAAGGGAAGCCGATGTAGGACTGAGGTCAGGAGGAACTTCTTCACCCAAAGGGTTGTGAATCTGTGGAATTTCCTGCCCAGTGAAGCAGTTGAAGCTACCTCACTGAATGTGTTTAAGGCAAATCTAGATAAATTTTTGAACAGTAAAGGAATTAAGTGTTATGGTGAGTGGGCGGGTAAGTGGAGCTGAGTCTCAAAAAGATCAGCCATGATCCTACTAAATGGTGGGTCAGGTTCGAGAGGCCTAATGGCCTACTCCTGCTCCTAGTTTTTATTTATTAATCACTGCTTTGACAAACTGATAGTATCTCTTCAAAAGTGTTTTGTCTGGATGATTGCTGATCCAACAATGTTCAAAAGTTTGGCACATTGGGATAAAGCAGCTGCTTGATTGGCACTCCATGCACCGCATTCACCACTGATGCATCTACAAGATGCATACAATATCTCACCAAAGCTCCTTTGACAGCACCTTCTAAACCCATAACCTCTATCATCTAGAAGGTCAAGTGCAGAAAATGCATGGAAACATCATAATCTACAAATCATATGCATCCAGAATTGGAAATATATTGCTATTCCGTCAGTGCTACCTGGTCAAAATCCTGGAACTTCCTTTTTAACAGCAATGTGGACGTACTTCAAGGTCTCAATTTGTTCAAAAAGGCAGCTCACCACTACCTTCTCAAGAGGAATTAAGGTTGGGCAATAAATGCTTATCTAGCCAGTGACAACTAACCGCATGAATAATTTTAAAAAGTTTCCAATTGCAATACCAAGCTCTACAGGCTTTTATGCTGAGCTGATTCTTTTCTTGATGTTAGTCCTGACTATCATTTGCAGCTATTTGTTTGTCTGGGAGCAGATTATCCGTGGTGTACCTGGGGCAGGAATTCTAGAGCTGACAAAAAAAGAAGCGCACAAATTTTACACTTGAGTTTATGGATGAGCAACAACTCATTACGTTAAGAAACAGTTTTAAATAAGAATAGAAGCCATCAAATCCTGTGTCCCCCAGTCCCATAATGGCGGAATTATAATGCATGGCTTAAACACAGAGATGTTAATATTTAACCAATTCATGTTGTAAGAGCTGAAATTGACAGGCACAGTACTATCAATTTTTTCAGTTAACAGATTTAATGAGTAACTAGTTCATCTGCCTTCTGCATGCAATAAGGTATTTTGGATAAGCGTGAACACTGTTAAAAATAACATAAGTTTTGGATGGATTTGCATTGTCTTTGCTGTTCTCACTGAATTCATAACAATCAAAATCTCTGTGTGCTGATGAAATATGAGATGGGCAAGTTTTGCAACAGCTGCCAATAAAAACTTCAGCCTCAAAGATGTGAATTATTTTCCCAACTTCAGTGACTTCTTTCATGAGTTGTTTCACATCATTGCTGAAGTAGATCCCATCACCATATTTTCTCTCTATAAAGTTGAAAACATACATAAATTAAAATATTTTCATCCAATCACAAGGCTGTTTCATCCTTTGATGTATGCCTTTCACTCAAAATGATACAGCAATCACTGCCTCCACAACTTTGACTTCTTTCATACTTCAATTGGAAGGGTGCATTTTAGCCTAGCCTATGCGAACAGACTGGGTGGTATTGAAGTAGAGGTCATAAAATTGGGCAGATGAAGTGCAAATTACTTTCCGCACCCTTTGAAGGGCATAGGAAATCAAAGAAGTCTTCCTGAAAGACATCAACTGAGGCCTTTACGAACCAAACAAGAGCCAGTTAGGAACCTCTTCCTGCCTCTTATGGGATTCTGCCAGCAGAGGCTTTTGTGGTGCAGTGGTAATGTCCCTATTACTAAGCTAGCAGATGTGCCATAACAACTCTGACCAGGTTGCTGAGAAAATAGTTTTAAAAATATTCTGCCAGTGATAGTGGAGTGTTGAGCAGAGGTCATCCATTGCTCCCTGGGGATCAAATTAAGCTACAACGAGCAGTCTCCTTCCAGCTCAAGGGTGCTTACGCATGCCTGACTGGGCATGCTGTGACCATCAGACAGTAGTGCCCTACTCTGGGCACTCATTGCTAAAATACTTGGCAGTCCAAGGCAATGATTTCCCTGAGCACCCTCTCCCCCACCACCTGACACCCACCCACTTGACAAGGGGCTGCTTGATGGGTCCCATTGAGCCCAGATGACATCCGCATTTATTGCTGTCCCCGCTGCTGCCACCTCTGCCTGACTGCCGTTCAATTCATGGTCACAACCCTCAGTAGTTCTGCTGCGACCAAAGAACTGTTGGTTCTCTGGTTAGCCTGGTAGGTATTATTAGATGGAATCTTACCCTTTAAGAGATGGCAACCACAATGCCAGGCTTTTAACTGATTGGAGATAATGGGAACTGCAGATGCTGGAGATTCCAAGATAATAAAATGTGAGGCTGGATGAACACAGCAGGCCAAGCAGCATCTCAGGAGCACAAAAGCTGACGTTTCGGGCCTAGACCCTTCATCAGAGAGCAAGGGTCTAGGCCCGAAACGTCAGCTTTTGTGCTCCTGAGATGCTGCTTGGCCTGCTGTGTTCATCCAGCCTCACATTTTATTATCTTTTAACTGATTGGTGCAGATTCATATTAGCGCTTCTAGAAACAGCTACATTAGGGCTGACTCCAGCTGTTTGGTTTTTCCCAGGGCCAACAACTACTGCATTGAATTGACCTCAAATACTTCTGGAAGAACAAGTTTAGTTGCATGCATATACCTTCTAATGAATAGTTAATGGATAGTTTTCACAACAAAAATGGAACAGTTGGAAAATGACCCCTTTCTAAAAATCACATTATGAATCTCTTCATCAATATTTCGACAATTTAAATAAAATTATATTTGGAACAGATATTCAGCGAAAGATTTTTTTTACAACAGAATGAAAAGTACATACTATTTTCTGGTGAATATATTTCATGAAATCCAATTCTACAGACAAAGCTGCAAAATTGAGCTGGAATCCACTTGTAGAGGACACTGACTTGGCTTTCAATCCTTGAGGCAGCTGCATCTTGCTCTTTCTTAAGTAAATAGCAATTCCACAAAACAGGATTCTCTATTCTGTCAATCTGTATTCAAGCAATAGTTTTATTAAAATATCTGCCTTTTTTCTATGATAATAAGGATTTTCTTCATTCTCTGAATATAATTCAAATTCCACATCCAAACACAAACAAGACAAATCATTGGGGTAGAACAATGTCAGTTTGATTGTTTGATTCCTCAGTGTCTTTGTTGTATATGCCCTCTGAGATATTTTACTTTCTCTTTTAAGTACAGAGGCAGGCGACTTTAAGATGTGAGGGAGGGGAGTTGATAATGGTATAGGAGTTGTTAGAAGATGGGTCAGAGGCAAAGGTACCATCAAATGCAGCACTAAGAGATCCAGCAAGCAACTTCAAGGCATCTTCTTGGGATTGAAGAAAAATCTCTTAGGTACAAAGATGCTTTCAGCATGCCAGATTCGGAACTGAATGAGAAGATAGGATGCTATAAACCTTTCCTATGCATTCCTAGGTCTGCTGCCACTTTCCACATGGTGGTTAATGGTGACAGAGAACTTAGAATCTGCTGAGATCCTTAAGCCCCACCAACGTACGCTGCACAGAATCCACACCCCAAGCTCAATGCAGCAAAATGATCCCAACAAATTTTGAAGGAAGGGAAATCTCAATCTGACAGTGAGGCAGTGGTAGACTTAACTCAACATTTTGTGGCCTTTTACTCAACTGATTCTAGAAAGGATCATTAATAAGAAAACTCTCCAATAAATCTCAAGGAATCGAGAAAATGAATGGGAAATAATACTATTATATTAGGCAAGGTAACAAGGCAAGGGAGCACTTTCCAGGGTTATGTAAAGCGAATCTGAAACAGTCAGCAATAAATATTTATCGACAAGATTTAATTACAAGAAGGAACTGATTTACAAGAGGGCTGGTTGAAATAAGAGCTTTGGTCCTATTTAAGAAACAATTATATACTAAATTGAAAGAATATAAAATATAGTACTCTACAAGAATAAGATCAAAAAAACTGAAAGACTTTCTTCAGCCAAGTTTAACTTGTGATCTCATTACGTTCTATAGGACTATATAGCTAACAATTTGAAAATTCTCCCGATAAGTCGACTTCCTTACCTTCAAAACGTCGAGGCCTACATCTGCAAGATCACTAATTAGCTTTTGAAATTCCGGACTGGTAATATGCATTGGCACTTTTTGAAACAGTGAACCATTAGGAGGACCCCAGTTACTTGGTAGTTTCTTCAAATAATCATCTTTCCCTTGGACTAAGAAATTATCATAAAAGAGTTTTATAATATTAGTGTCTGCTGCAAATCAATGCAAGCATAATGAGAGCATAAAAGTCAGTTTTTTCATATCCAGAAAACAAATGAATATTATTTAGTATGGAAAGGATGTTGTACTTCACTGTAATCAATGTTGGTTCACTTTTGTTCTCAGAAACCATAGACAATTTGGGCTTCAGAGTAAGGAATACATTCTTGACATGCGGTAGCAGCAAAAAGGGATGATTGGTAGAAGTAATTAGAAAATACTTTGGGTACCTGTGAGTTTGCAGAATGGTAAATATGCAGCAGATTCACAGATGCATGGGCAGAGATATCTGCCTAAGTATTTGCACAAATCATTAAAGGTGACAGGAAAGGTTGAGAAAGTGGTTAGTAAGCCACAAATGATCCTGAGCTTTATAAATAGAGGCATAAAGTATTACAAAAACAAGGCTGTCACAGTAAACATTTGTAAAACACTTTCAACCTTAATCAGAGTTTTGTGTCTTATCTGGGTATCATGTATTAGGAAGGAAGTGAAGGCATTGGACAGGATGTAATAAAGACATATAATAATGTTCTAGGATGAGAGACTTCTGTTACTTGGATATATTGGAAAATCTAGAGCCATTTCTTTTACTGAAGAAAAGCTTGAAAGGAGATTTGATAAAGGTGTTTAAATTCATGAATGGTTGAGACAAAGGAAATGGGGAGAAATTGTTTCTATTGAAAGAAGGTTGAGAATTGGAGAACATCAAATTTTGCATTTGGCAAAAGAACCAAAGAGGATGTGAGAAAAATGTATACATACAGCAAGTGGATAGAATGGAAGGTGTAGTGGACGTAGAATCAAAAAGAATTAGTATGATTGGCTGGTGAGAATAAATTTGCAAGGGTACTGGGGAAAGACTGGGAGTGAGCCTAGCTGAGTTGTTCTCACAGCGAGCTGGAATGGGCATTAAGAGCTCATAACTTCCTTCTTTGCTGCTACTATTTTGTGGTCTTAAATTTATGCTCCCCATCTAATGTACTTGAAGTGGGGAGGACGCAAAATCCAGTGGGTGGCCGGGTATTTCTGTTTGTTGGTGGTCACAATTTAATTGGAACTCTGGATCCACTGATGGGCGCACATAAATATCTAGCAGCCTCAGGCATCTCTCTCCCGTGGCCTGTCAAACCATCAGTCTCTCATCTCCCTTCACCAGAGCCCTGCCAGCTTGAAACCCTTTCACCTCATATTCTTTGATATTTCTAGGTACCAAAAATTGATCAACCACAGATTTAAAACTTGCAATTGATCAAACATCAATTGTCATTTGTTCAAATTTCAAACACCTTTGCTTGGAAATAATTCAAATTTGCTTCTGAAAAGTTTGGTTCTAATATTTCAACTATCCTCCCAATTCTTAGACTCACTAGCCAGCGGAAGATGTTTTTCTCAGCCTACTCTGTTTCTCTCAGTATCTTGAAAACTTCAATCAAATCCCCCTTAACATTCTAAATCCCAAGGGAACATGATGCTATTTTAATCTGACCTTTGAAGTACATGTATAATTCTGACAAGTACATATCTGTATAGAACATTATTATGGTGCCCAGATGTGATCCAATCAGGACACTGTATAACAGAAGTGTGCCATCTGTCCCTTGCCATTCTGGTGTATCTGCAATGTTCTGACCTATTTACTTTAAAACCCTGTAATAGGAATCATCTGATTCATAAATGTATAAGTTCAGGTACACTGGAGTATGTAGCAGAGTGGTTAAGTGTAGAGTGGTTATAATTAATAATTTAGGGAATTGTGTTCAAATTTCACTGCACAAACTGGAGAATTCAAATTTAGCTCATGAAAGAAATCTGGAATAAAAATGCTCACAGCAGTAATGATGACCACAAAACCATTAAGGTGCTGCAAAAACTCTCTAGTTCCTCCATAGTGTCCTCTAGGGAACAAAATCTGCCATCTTTACCTAGGCTGATGTATATGTGACTCCCAGTACACAGCAATGTGGGTGACTCTTAACAAACCTTGAAATGATCTAGCAAGCCACAATATCAAACATCATGTATAAGAGTACTGTGTCCTAATAAGATATCAAGACCTTGAAGTGGCTGCAGAAGAGATGTATTTGAATAGTCCAAAGAAGAGGGACTTCATTTTGCGGAGAAGCTAATCTTGCTGCTTTTAACGAAGAGATGATAGAATTGTTCACAATCATGAATACCTCTGACAAAGTAAACAGAGAAAATCTTTCCAATGTCACAAGCATCAACAACCAGACGATACAGATTGAAAGTGATTGGCAAATAAAAGATAAGCAACATCAGCTGTATTTTTAAACACATTACGTTGTTGTAACCTGGAATGAGAATCTCAGGGGATCATGAGGAAGTGAAATGAATGGACTTACCAAATGTCAGGTATTAGTAAACTGGGTTGAGTGGCCTTCTATGTTGTATTACTCATTGATTCAGTGACTAGGCCACAAATCCACACTCAATTATATTATTAAAACACTAAAGCAATCTAAGAAACTAGAGTTCAAAAGGTGAAAGAGTTAAATATGTCAAGCTAAGTTGTGGGGAAAAGAAGTTCATATTTTACTCACTGACTCTTTCAATCTTAAATTGTTCCCTTTGATCGTTCAATGCCATAAATCGTTGAAAATACACCGTCTGCTCGGTACCACCCACTTCAATACTCTCAAAATTTTTTTTGTCCAGGAAGGCCATTTCTAGAATGAAGTTTTCATTAAGTTCATATTTATTTTCCTGATCCTTGCTTATATAGATCCACTGCACATGGAATTGTACAAGTTCACTTTCTATCACATGTGCTATTTCTTCCTGTAAATCACAAAGTATCTTTTCAACATGAAGTGCCACTTCTAAAATGCGGAAGTGAGGTCCATTTAGCTCAATGAATGACCCCATTTCATTCACTGTTTCTTTCATGTTTATCTGGTTCTTCTCTTTAAGGTCCAATAAAGTTTCATTTTCAGCTACTGTAAAGTAATTGATGCTTTTATTTTCTATGGTGAGGTGTTCTTCAGGTGTCAGAAGGAAATTAGTGATCCAAGATTGAGCACATTCCAAAAAGGGATAATCTCCACCGCAAACTTTGATGAGCATTTCAGTCCCTTCCTCCTTCTCAAGTTTGAAAGGTATTGAATCTATAAAAACAACAGCAGACAACATTAAAAAAGGGTCCAGACCCGAAACGTCAGCTTTCCTGCTCCTCTGATGGTGCTTGGCCTGCTGTGTTCATCCAGCTCTACACCTTGTTATCTTAGATTCTCCAGCATCTGTAGTTCCTACTATCTCATTAAAAAAAGCAGAATTGTTTTTGACTTGTAATTGTGCAGCATTTGACTCGAAGGATTTCTATTTTATATATTATTTCTGTAAACATTTAACATTCTACATTGCTTTACTTAAATAAAAACTTTCAAAATTCTCATAATGTTAATGAAAGAAAGGCAAAATAATTGCTAACTCCTGGATGTGAGTTTGCTTGCTGAGCTGGAAGGTTCATTTTCAGACGTTTCGTCACCATACTAGGTAACATCATCAGTGAGCCTCCGACGAAACGCTGGCGTTATGTCCCACTTTCTATTTATCTGGTTAGGTTTCCTTGGGTTGGTGATGTCATTTTCTGTTCTTTTTCTCAGGGGATGGTAGATTGGCTCCAAATCAATGTATTTGTTGATGGAGTTCCGGTTGGAATGTCATGCTTCTAGGAATTCTCGTGCATGTCTCTGTTTGGCTTGTCCTAGGATGGATGTGTTGTCCCAATCAAAGTGGTGTCCTTCCTTATCTATATGTAAGGATACGAGTGATAGTGGGTCATGTCGTTTTGTGGCTAGTTGATGTTCATGTATCCAGGAAGCTAGCCACCAGGATACATGAACATCAACTAGCCACAAAACAACATGACCCACTATCACTCGTATCCTTACATACAGATAAGGAAGGACACCACTTTGATTGGGACAACACATCCATCCTAGGACAAGCCAAACAGAGACATGCACGAGAATTCCTAGAAGCATGGCATTCCAACCGGAACTCCATCAACAAACACATTGATTTGGAGCCAATCTACCATCCCCTGAGAAAAAGAACAGGAAATGACATCACCAACCCAAGGAAACCTAACCAGATAAATAGAAAGCGGGACATAACGCCAGCGCTTCGTCGGAGGCTCACTGATGATGCTACCTAGAATGGTGACGAAACGTCTGAAAACAAACCTTCCAGCTCAGTGAGCAAACTCACATCCAGAACCTCAACCTGAGCTACAAATCTTCTCAAAACTCGCTAATTGCTAACTCCTGCACTAAATCATTCCTGAGCTATGGCTTATTTACTGCACACATATTTCCCAAAATCAAAGCAAATTTTCAAGACTGAAGCTTGTTTTGTTTCTTCTAAAGTCTTCTTTACAAAATCCCAAATACTTCAACTTCCTAATTTAAGGTAACTCTCATCTATGTGTTGTACATCTTCAACAGCCACAGGCAATCTTCCACTCAATTGACAAAATGGTATCTGAGCTGGACTGGGGTGGGGGCATTTGTGATGAGGTAGTTATGTTCTATCAACACAGAATTTCATCACTTCACCTTCTTTGATCTTACTCTGCTTTTGATCTTTTAAACTTCTCATTTGATATCTGGTATTGATTGAGCAGAAATTTCCCCCAACTAAATTGTCCTTGTCAATCACCGTAAACTTAACTTCCTAGTGTTATGATATTATAAAAGTGGATAAATTGGATAGGTATCCTAGCTGGCTTTGTGCTAACGTCCTAGCAAATAGCATGTCAAGCAAGGGTATGGGGAATCTTGTCCATGCTGCTTGTGAAAAAGGGATGCTTACAAAGAATGCTGGAGTTTCCTTTTGACGTACTCAAAGTTAAATGGTGAGCCTCACATGGTTGAGAAAAATGTTTTTATTGATATTACCCATCATAGGAAAGCTGGTCTTCTTTGTAGCGTTTGTCATTGTAAATAACTTGTAATTCATGACAGATTTTTCCTTCAGCCCATCACGTCCACACTGGACATCAAGCAGCATTTGTTCTAGTGTCATTTTCCAGCATCAGCCGACAGCCTTGTATGTATTGGAATTTCAAGTGTTCATCTAAATCTCCTTAAATATTGTGATGGTTCATGTCTCTACTACACTTGCAGGCAGTGAGTTCCAGATATCCGCTATGCTTTGTGTGATACAATTCATCATTACATCTCCCTAAACCTCCTGCCTTTTACCTTAAGTCTTCATTCCCTGGTTATTGCTGCAATACTAAGGGGAAACGGTTCTTATTACTTCCCCTGTCTATGACTCTTTTCATTTTGAACACCTCAATCAATACTCCTCACAGCCTTCTCTGTCAAAGGTAAAACAATGCCAGCCTATCTAGAAACAAAAAAAAGCAGAAATTACTGGAAAAGCTCAGTATTAACATTTCAGGTGGAGTGACCCTTCCTCAGAATTGCCAACCTATCTTGTCTGCCTTCATGGGTCCAGCCCACAGATGGTGAAACTTGGTGAATCTCCTCTGCATCCGTTCCAGTACAACCACATTCTTCCTATAGTGTACTGACCAGAACTGCAAACAGTACAAGATAATAAAACGTGAGGCTGGATGAACACAGCAGGCCAAGCAGCATCTCTGCTGCTTGGCCTGCTGTGTTCATCCAGCCTCACATTTTATTATCTTGGAATCTCCAGCATCTGCAGTTCCCATTATCACTGCAAACAGTACTCCAGCTAGGCCTAAATAGCATCTTATGCTGCTACATCATAATATCCCTGCTTTTGTATTCCATGCCTTTAATAATAATTGCCTTCTTAATCATCTTATGCACCTGTCCTGTTGCATCAAGCATCTATAGACATGCATATTGATGTGCCTCTGATCTTTTGTAATTTCTAGAGGATTACCATTCATCGTGTACTCCTTCACCTCGTTAGTCATCCCAAAGGGCATCACCTCACAAATTCCTTTTGCTATTGTTCCATTCATCTGCCAATCTGTCTACATTATCATGTTGTCTAAGGCTTTCATCCTCACTATTTACCAGACCACTAATCTTTTTGTCATCTTTGAATTTACCGATCAAGCCTTCCGCCTTTGTTTTTAGCTCATTAATGTACACTATAAACAGCTAGTGACCCACTACCAAACCCCATGGTATACCAACTAACACAAGTTATTAGTCAAAAGAACAACCTTCAACCATTACTCTCTGCTTCCCGCCACTAGGCCAACTTTGAATCAATTTGCTAAATTTCCATGGATCCTATGGGGTCTTACCTTCAAAACTAGTGTCTCCTCTGAGACCTTGTCAAAAGCCTTACTAACACCATCTCGACTATATCCATTATGCTACCTTCATCTACACAACTAGTCACCCTATCAAAAAATTCAACCTGTCAGAAGTGATTGCCATCCTGATTATCTTTGATTAATTCTTGTCCTTCCAAACAGAAATTAACTCTGTCCCTGAGAATGAGAAACTTAAGGAAAACAATCACTTATATTCGATTCACTGGCCTATATTCCCTGGCTTACCCCTCCACTCTTCTTCAATAATGGTACAATATTAGCAGTCCTCCATTTGATAACGTAATATCGACACTTCTGAAAGATGTACAGTGTATCTCTAGCCAAGATAAGATTCTAACACTGTTCAATCAATATTAAAACAATGTTGAATGAACCAGTTGAGCTTGAATCACATGCAAGTTATTGGCATAAGATTAATAACCCTATTGTGATGGAAGTAGCCAAAGTTGAACTTATCAGCATTCACATATCCAACAACTTTATTGTTCTCCCTGTCAGCTATCTAGAACTTAGCTAGACTGTCGTCAATCGCAGCACAAACTAGACAAACAACATCTCATCTTCAGATTAGGCACTTTAAAGCATTCTAGACTTAATATTGAGTTCAACTTGTGAAGCAACTCCCATCTCTTCCCTTTATTTTCGGTTTACTTGTTACATTCTATGTCGCCATGTTTTTTCTCCCCTCCCCCCACCCCAGTGGAACTGTCTTCTCTTCAGAGACTGGCAGGCACACCATTGTTCTACAATTCTCACATTCTGATCAATTAATCTGAAACATTAACATCTTTCTTTCACCAGCAGCATACACTCATCATTACTGCCTGAACCCTCAACTGTAGCATAAATGCCTCTCTCTCTCCACACTTCACGTCAGCTCTCAAGAAGAGTCATCTAGACTCAAAATGCTAGCTTGTTCTCTCTCCATGGATGCTGTCTGACCTGCTGTGATCTCCAGCATCAGCAGTAATTTGCTCCTAGACTGTTTACAATGTAGGTCTCATATACAATTTGAGCATTGGTTTTCCACTACACATAGGTGCCACCACCATATTGTTACGGAATAAAAGTAAGCATTGCCTGACTTCATTCCTGGCTCTACAATTACGGAAATTCTTCATATAACTTATTTGTTTCTAAAATTGACTATTCCAATGCTCTAATGGTCAGTCTCCCATCTTCCACCCTTTTTAAATTTGAGGTTATTTAAATTCAGCTGAAGATACTTGTGCTACTTTACTTGCCAACCTACGTTGGCTCCTGGTCTGGCAACATCGTATTTTAAAACTTTTCATCCTGATTTTCAAATGCCAACATTGTTTTACCCACTCCCGCCACCCTTCAATATTTTTGTGCTTCTGCAGTTCTAAATTCTTGGATATCTGGGATTTTAAATTGTTCCACCATTGATTGTGGTATCTGTAACTCTCTAGCCCCTGTGCTCTGGCATTCCCTCCAAAGCCTCTATTTCCTTCTGCAGAATGTTTTTCAGAACCTACTTCTTTGGGCAAGCAGTTACATGTCATTATACCTCATGTGGCTCAACATCATGTTTTATTGAATAACAGCCCGGTAAAGCATCTTGACACATTTTAATGTGTTAAAGGTGCAATTTGATGCAAATTGTTTTTTACTGCCTTTATCATATAATAGATACATGAGCATGTAAAGCAACAGTAATGTGATAACGGCTGAGAAGGGAAGCCAGAGAAGACAGAGGCCAGCAAGTTGTGCACTTTCTTGGGAGCAGAAATAGCCATGCAAAGGTGAGGCTTCTGAGCCACACCATAAGACGGTTATCATGTCAGAAACTGTCATGCTATGCAACAAAAGGCTGCAACCACCACATATACAATTGAAACAGTTATTTTAAAAAGTCAATATTTACAGTTTATTTCTAGTAAATTTTTTTTGAGCATTTCAAACCAAAAAGATTAAAGCTGTCTAATTGATTTATATTACTATGAAATGGCATTAGTTTCATACCCAATAGTTTTGAGATAACACAACAAATTTTAAGTCCCTCTCACACAATGTGAGTAAAGCAAATTTCAAAGGCTAATAGAATATTGACCTTTATCTGAAGGAGAAGGAAGTTAATTTTAGTTTTGTAGTACTGCATACAGATGTCATAGCATTCAATTGTGGGTGCTATGACTCAGGTAGAATACATTGACCTTGAAAAGAGGAGTGCACAGTTTCAATAGAATGATTTCAGTGTCTAGAAGTGAAATTGAGAGCCGTGTTTGCATAAACTGACCGGTGTTCTTTTGGGTAGACATGGTTAAGTGGTGCTATGATCAAGGTGTTTAAAAAAAGAAAAGAGAGTTCAAGTCCCATATGCTCCAGTGGTATGTAATAACATCTCTGAACAGATCGAGAGGGAAAATAGTTTACATGTTTTAAAAAAAATCAAAATATTCAGATGGCGACAATTAGAAATGTAGAGTATCATACAAAGACAGATCAGCCACGATCATCGTGAATGGTGGAGTAGGCTTTAAGGGCCAAACAGGTTATGTTCCACCTAATGAGGATCTTGTGCATTTGTACATAGGATGCATCTTATGGCTCTTCACTTCAATTCTAAATGTTCACTCAGTTTGCACTTAATCAGAGGCTGCCAGCTTCTGTGGCCTGAATTGCTTTTTGGCACAATGGGAGAGGCAGCAGCTTGTCAGGGCTCAGAGCACTGAACAGTTAGGCAGGTGGACATGTTGCTATTCTGCACATGCTACGTCAGTGTCCCAGCTACAACATTTAATTCCGAAAGACAGGGTTAATCAATACTTGGAAATACAGGGACTAATCAGGGATAATCAGCACAAATTTGTTAGACACTCTGCCTGATTAATTCAATTCGGTTTTTTTTGAAAAGGTGACTTGATGTATTGATGAGGGTAGTGCAATTGATATGATTTACAAGGGTTTCGGTAAGGCCTTTGACAAGGTCCTACACAGAAGGCCAGTCCAAAAAGTAAGGGCCCTTAGGATCCAAGGCAAGTTGGCAAACTGGATCCAAAACTGCTTCCAGATCGGAGGCAACAGGTGATGAAGAAGGCTGACCTTCGTGATTGGTCGCAGGCTTCCAGAGCTGTACCACAGGGATTGGTGATGGGATCCTTGCTGTTTGTAATGTGCATTAATGGCTTGGATGGGAATGTAGTGTATAATTAGTAAGTTTGCAGATTATACGAAAATTAGTGGTGGTTTTGATAGTGAGGATGATAGTCTTAGGCTACAGTCTGAAATTGGCCAGGTGGTAATTCAGTAATGCAATAGTAGACAGAATTTAATCCAGTAAGTGTGAGATGATGCAATTTTGTAGTTCTAATAAGGAACTTTACATTTCTAGGGCATACTGAGGAATAAACGGACTTTGGTGTACAAGTCCATAGATCCCTGAGGATATCAGTACAGGCAGACAGGGTGTTTGTCCTCTTTAACCAGGGTATGGAACATGAGAGCAAGGAAATCTTGTTACAACTCTATAAAACATTGGCTAGGCTACAGATGAAATATTGTCAGAGATAATGGGAACTGCAGATGCTGGAGATCCCAAGATAATAAAATGTGAGGCTGGATGAACACAGCAGGCCAAGCAGCATCTCAGGAGCACAAAAGCTGACGTTTCGGGCCTAGACCCTTCATCAGAGAGGGGGATGGGGGGAGGGAACTGGAATAAATAGGGAGAGAGGGGGAGGCGGACCGAAGATGGAGAGTAAAGAAGATAGGTGGAGAGAGTGTAGGTGGGGAGGTAGGGAGGGGATAGGTCAGTCCAGGGAAGACGGACAGGTCAAGGAGGTGGGATGAGCTTAGTAGGTAGCGGGGGGTGCGGCTTGGGGTGGGAGGAAGGGATGGGTGAGAGGAAGAACCGGTTAGGGAGGCAGAGACAGGTTGGACTGGTTTTGGGATGCAGTGGGTGGGGGGGAAGAGCTGGGCTGGTTGTGTGGTGCAGTGGGGGGAGGGGACGAACTGGACTGGTTGAGGGATGCAGTAGGGGAAGGGGAGATTTTGAAACTGGTGAAGTCCACATTGATACCATATGGCTGCAGGGTTCCCAGGCGGAATATGAGTTGCTGTTCCTGCAACCTTCGGGTGGCATCATTGTGGCAGTGCAGGAGGCCCATGATGGACATGTCATCAAGAGAATGGGAGGGGGAGCGGAAATGGTTTGCGACTGGGAGGTGCAGTTGTTTTTTGCGAACTGAGCGGAGGTGTTCTGCAAAGCGGTCCCCAAGCCTCCGCTTGGTTTCCCCAATGTAGAGGAAGCCCAGTCCCCCTCCACCGACACTCTCATCCACCTAGCTGAACTCGTCCTCACACTCAACAACTTCTCTTTTGACTCCTCCCACTTCCTACAGACTAAGGGGGTGGCCATGGGCACCCGCATGGGCCCCAGCTATGCCTGCCTCTTTGTAGGTTACGTGGAACAGTCCATCTTCCGCACCTACACAGGCCCCAAACCCCACCTCTTCCTCCGGTACATTGATGACTGAATCGGCGCCGCCTCTTGCTCCCCAGAGGAGCTCGAACAGTTCATCCACTTCACCAACACCTTCCACCCCAACCTTCAGTTCACCTGGGCCATCTCCAGCACATCCCTCACCTTCCTGGACCTCTCAGTCTCCATCTCAGGCAACCAGCTTGTAACTGATGTCCATTTCAAGCCCACCGACTCCCACAGCTACCTAGAATACACCTCCTCCCACCCACCCTCCTGCAAAAATTCCATCCCCTATTCCCAATTCCTCCGCCTCCGCCGCATCTGCTCCCACGACAAGACATTCCACTCCCGCACATCCCAGATGTCCAAGTTCTTTAAGGACCGCAACTTTCCCCCCACGGTGATCGAGAACGCCCTTGACCACGTCTCCCGCATTTCCCGCGACACATCCCTCACACCCCGCCCCCGCCACAACCGCCCCAAGAGGATCCCCCTCGTTCTCACACACCACCCTACCAACCTCCGGATACTACGCATTATCCTCCGACACTTCCGCCATTTACAATCCGACCCCACCACCCAAGACATTTTTCCATCCCCTCCCCTGTCTGCTTTCCGGAGAGACCACTCTCTCCGTGACTCCCTTGTTCGCTCCACACTGCCCTCCAACCCCACCACACCCGGCACCTTCCCCTGCAACCGCAGGAAATGCTACACTTGTCCCCACACCTCCTCCCTCACCCCCATCCCAGGCCCCAAGATGACATTCCACATCAAGCAGAGGTTCACCTGCACATCTGCCAATGTGGTATACTGCATCCACTGTACCCGGTGCGGCTTCCTCTACATTGGGGAAACCAAGCGGAGGCTTGGGGACCGCTTTGCAGAACACCTCCGCTCAGTTCGCAAAAAACAACTGCACCTCCCAGTCGCAAACCATTTCCACTCCCCCTCCCATTCTCTTGATGACATGTCCATCATGGGCCTCCTGCACTGCCACAATGATGCCACCCGAAGGTTGCAGGAACAGCAACTCATATTCCGCCTGGGAACCCTGCAGCCATATGGTATCAATGTGGACTTCACCAGTTTCAAAATCTCCCCTTCCCCTACTGCATCCCTCAACCAGCCCAGTTCGTCCCCTCCCCCCACTGCACCACACAACCAGCCCAGCTCTTCCCCCCCACCCACTGCATCCCAAAACCAGTCCAACCTGTCTCTGCCTCCCTAACCGGTTCTTCCTCTCACCCATCCCTTCCTCCCACCCCAAGCCGCACCCCCCGCTACCTACTAACCTCATCCCACCTCCTTGACCTGTCCTTCTTCCCTGGACTGACCTATCCCCTCCCTACCTCCCCACCTACACTCTCTCCACCTATCTTCTTTACTCTCCATCTTCGGTCCGCCTCCCCCTCTCTCCCTATTTATTCCAGTTCCCTCCCCCCATCCCCCTCTCTGATGAAGGGTCTAGGCCCGAAACGTCAGCTTTTGTGCTCCTGAGATGCTGCTTGGCCTGCTGTGTTCATCCAGCCTCACATTTTATTATCTAGATGAAATATTGTGTGTAGTTCTGATCACCACACTATCAGACGGCTGTGACTGCATTTGACAGGGTGTGAAGGAGATTCACCAAGATATTTCTTGGTTTGGGATGAAATGCCTCAGTTATGAGGAGAGCACGGATAGACTGAGTTTGTTTTCCTTGAAGCAGGGGAGGCTGAGTGGGAAATCTGATTGAGGTATACAAAATTTTGAAGGGCACAGACAGAGCAGATTGAGAGATTCTCTTCCCTTTGGCAGATGTGTCTAGGAGCACATAGCATAAGTTTAAATGAGGACCAAACAGCTTAGAGGTGATGTTACGAAGTATTTTTTTCACCCTGAGGATAGCGGATACATGGAACATGTTGCCTGAGAAATGGAGGCAAGTATTCTTGCAACAAGTAAAATACCTAAAACACCTGCGTATAATAGGCCACAGACTAAGTGCACATCAGAGGATTAGTGTGGTTTGGTGTTTACTGCTCAGCATAGACTTGATTGGCTGAAGGGCCTGTTACTATGCCTTGTGACTCTATGACTCTGTGTCGGTAGCTTTTGCAGCAAACACACTGCATGCACTTCAACCAAACAGCCATGTGTAAAAACCAGAAGGGGAATCATCCTTAGTAGGGTCAGAGCTACTTTGGTCATTGAGAGGTCCTACCACAGGTAATAAAGGAGCTTGTCTGACTTCAGTCCAGTGGTTTGGCTATGTCAATCCTGCAGGTAAGGTATAACCAGTTTGGGGATTTACAGATACATCACTGGGGTGATTGTGGAGACAACAGTCTGGAGAGTGGGACAACCTTTTCTGCAATAAGAGAAAGGGAGGGACTGAATACAATACAATGGATGGAAAAGCAATTATTTCTTATGCAAAAGGAGAGATGATAAGGTCTTTCCAGTGAATGAGTAGAAATTAATAAAGGTAGGAGGGGCCAGTTTGGGAATATGAGGTGGGTGAGACTGTTGAGTGGACAAGATACATGAAACAGTGAGAGTTATTGTTTGCAGCCTCAGTGACAGATGTATGTTGTGGCAGAGTCAGTGATTGGTAGACCTGTGCATATGAAGTAGTACAGAGAAGATGGGAGCACTTAGCTTTGCAGGATGTAATAAATCATTTATCTTCTCCCTACACCACTTTGCATTGCTTTTCACCTGTGTCACTGAACTATCTAGGGTCACTATCTTGGGCACAGGCTGGCTGAGACTGCTGGCATGACTTCCTTTACCAGCCAGCAAGAACCAGCACTGCTGTCCTTTTCATCACCACATTTTCAAGCATCCCCTTTCTGGACTATATCATCAGTAACAAGTGTGGAGCAGCAGAGTGTGAAGACAAGTTCCTCGCTTGCAGCACTTGACATGTTGTAGGGCTGGAGGATAAGTACGATGCTATCAACACCAAAGAAGCCAGTTGCTTACTTAACAGAGATGAAGAATGGATGACTGTGGTGAGAAAAGCTAACATGGACCATGGTGGACTGATCACCATCAATCCCACTCAATAAAATACTGCCAAACAATAGAAAAATTCTGCTGTGAATGTTGTCCAAAAGAAGGTTCATTTTGGAAAGAAGGAAGGTTCTGCAGAAACAGGCATACAACAATATTGATAGCAATCTTTGGTCATTTTTTGATCGAGGTTCTGTCAAATGAACACCCATCTGCTCAGTTGCTTCACCACGAAAACAAATGTGGAAGTGAAGTAAACTGCATCGCTCGCACTTTTGCTGCTTCTCAAGGGCAGTACACAGATTTTTGAAATCCACAAGTGTTTACAGCTGTTCGATACAGAACAGCAAAGCTCTTTCACTTCTGCTAATCTGAATAGATCTTCATCAGTGTCTGTGAATGCTGCAACTTCATGCAAATTGCTCGCAATGTAAACCAGGCAAAGACTGCAGAGTTACTTTCTAAAGTTTTGGAAAATAATAAACGCTAACGGATACTTTAAACATGCAGAATTTCTGTCGTAAAAACACTGATTAAGTCCGAAAATCTGTAGCTTTTTTTATTTTGGTAACTTACCAATTATTGATGCGAGCCTATTTCTTTGTCGAGATATATGTTTTAGTCTATTCAATTCCTGCAAAAATGCCTAGTTGCAAACATATAGATATATTGTCACCATCACAAAACTGTTTTGTTAGCACACAATGGTTCTACAATGGCAATTTTATCTGCAATTAGATTTACAATACACAGAACTGATAATGGTTAAAATTATGTACTTTAACTGAACCAAGACTATAACATTTTAAATCTAAAAAGTGAACATTTTTAAATTCAGAAAATAATAAATTCACAGCAGTGTTATGCAGAACCATTAGCTGGAATAGCAACACACTGAAGAATGGCTGGCTTGGAACAACATCACCAATTCTTCACCATCGCTGGGCTAAAATCATTAGAACTCCTTTCCCAATATGGCTGTACCTTTACAGGTCTACGGTAGTTAGAAAAGGCACCAGACTGCCAGCCTCTCAAGGGCAATTAGGGATAGTCAATTACATTGGCTAGTCAATGACATCACATGCCATGATAGAATTTTGAAAAAGCTTTAAAATATGTACCATTTGACAACTGAATTATATTAAATCTATAAACTCTCATAAGCACATTCTTCAAGGCTTTACTTTAAAGGTTACCTATAAATTACAACAATTAGGGTTTAATCTCATATCTTTTCTAAAGGTGATCATTTAACTCGAGAGAGATTGTAAGGTACACTCAGAAGCTAGCAGGCTGATACAGAAGTTAAAGTCGCATGGGGTCAGAGGTGAGCTTGCAAGATGGTTAAAAAACTGGCTTGGTCATAGAAGACAGAGGGTAGCAGTGAAAGGGTATGTTTCTAAGTGGAGGGCTGTGACTAGTGGAGTTGCTCAGGGATCAGTGTTGGGAAGTTTGCTATCTGTAATATATATGAATGATGTGGAAGAAAATGTAACTGGTCTGATTAGTAAGTTTTCTGTTGACTCAAAAGTTGGTGGAATTGTGGATAGTGATGAGGACCGTCAAAGGATACATCTGGAAATAGATTGGTTGGTGACTTGGGCAGAGAGATGGCAGATCAAGTTTAATCCTGAAAAATGTTAGGTAATGTATTTTGGAAGGTCTAATCCAGATGGAAAATATACAGCAAATGGCAGAACGGTTAAGCATACTGAGAAGCAGAGGGGTCTGGGTGTACAGGTACACAGGTCACTGAAAGTGTCAACACAGGTGGAAAAGGTAGTCAACAAGGCATATGGCATGCTTGCCTTCATTGGCTGGGGCATCGAGCTTAAAAATTGGCAGGTAATGTTCTCTAAAGCTGCAACCTTAGTTATGCTGCATTTGGAGTATCATGTTCAATTCTGTTAGCCACACTACCAGAAAGATGTGGTGGCTTTGGAGAGGATACAGAAAAGATTTACCAGGATGTTGCCTGGTATGGATGGCATTACCTACGAGGAGACATTGGAGAAACTTCGGTTGTTCTCACTGGAACGACAGAGGTTGAGGGACGGCTGATAAAAGTCTACAAGATTATGAAAGGCGTGGACAGAGTGGACAATCAGAAGCTTTTTCTCAAGGTTCAAGAGTCAATTACTATGGGCCATTGGTTTAAGGTACAAGGGGCAAGGTTTAAAGCAGATGTACGAGGCATTTTTTTTTACACGGATGGTGATGGGTGCCTGGAACTCACTGCCGAGGGAGGTAGTGGAAGCAGATGCAATAGTACCTTTTAAAGGGCACCTTGACAAATTCATGAATAGGATGGGAATAGAGGGATACAGTCCCTGGAAGGGTAGGGGTATTTAGTTGTGACAGCCAGTGTGTTGGTGGTGGCTTGGAGCGCCGAAAGGCCTGTTTCTGTGTTGTAATTTTCTTTGCTCTTGGTCTATTATATTAAGGCAATATAACAGTCGAATATTTGTCATTTGTAATTTTGAGACTTTAGAAATAGTGAATTTGAACAAATAGAGCATTTTGAATAAATATTAATGCTGGCATATTTCATGCTGCTACAGCTGTATCCATGGACTGTGCAACACCCATAGACTATATTACATTATTGTTATTTCATGGCTTCAATCTACCATGGATTCTCTGGGCTCTGAGTATCTGTACTATAATATTGAGGCTGCTCTATCTAGTAACACTGCTCTTGCTTTGAGTTTGCAGAACCTCTACCGCATCAGTCTGGATTTTATGGCTGTTGGAGATCTAATTTCCATAAGAACAGTGTTTTCAAAGCAATGGAGCCAGTCTGCCGGAGAAGCTTTCGAGCTCTCTGGTTTATGAAAACAAAATCCCTTGTTGTATCTCCAGTGTGGTACACTGATCCAACTACTATCAGAAGAAATGTGCGGGCATTTGTCTCAGTATCTCCTGAATTACATAGTCTCCAAAAATCCCAGAGACAGCTATGTATGTATTTAATAACCTGTCCACATGAACCAGAATGACATTTGAACATTCCAGACCACATCCTTTTTGTTTTCAAGAATTGTTGGCGAAAACACGCTTCTTCCAAAATTATCCTGGCAGGATCATTGTTCTAAGGTAACAAAGTGTGGGGCTGGGTGAACACAGCAGGCCAAGCAGCATCTTAGGAGCACAAAAGCTGACGTTTCAGGCCTAGATGAAGGGTCTAGGCCCGAAACATCAGCTTTTGTGCTCCTAAGATGCTGCTTGGCCTGCTGTGTTCATCCAGCCCCACACTTTGTTATCTTGGATTCTCCAGGATCTGCAGTTCCCATTATCTCTGATCTAGGATCATTGTTCTTTTTTCTTTACCTGATGCATACGTGCGTGTTGGCTTATTTCCAGAGGCAAATATTTATACTAGCACAACAAGTACAGTTCATGATACCCAGTTTGTCATCATGGGTTTTTTTGATGAATAAATTGTTAATTCTTGTTACTCACAAAACTTAGTCGATGCCTTTCTCTATTCTGAATATAACATAGAGGAAACATACAATTAGCTGTTTCAGCAACCACATGAACTTATGTTGTGACCCCTGTGCAGTAAAGAGTGGGACAATAAAGAGTGCATTCCTCTTTTGTATTCAGTCATAGGATGTGGGTATCTCTGCCCATCCCTAGCTGCCCTTGAAAAGGTTGTAACATATATGGTCTAGCTAGCCCAATGACTACACCACCATGCCAACACCTCTGCCTGCCATAAACAAGCACAATGTATACCAATTTCTCCCAAATGGGTTTATAATTTTTGAGCAAAAGAACCTCTATTGCAGATTGGTTACTTAATAGATTATGCATTTCTTATTGCATTTTATAAACAATACATGACAGTTAGCAATGTAAGAGAAGAGTTAATTAATTTTCAAAATTAATTTTAAACTTACAGTCTCAGAATGACTTGTTACTCCATTACCTCATAAACATCTGTTTCTGCTGGATTAAGCACAAAGTAAACAGTGCTAATATGGAAGTCATCACTGCCTTCCACATGATTGAGTATTTCTTCAAGAAGAAGTTTTGCCATCTTCTTTGAACTGAGTGTTTGTGTTACATCACTGGCCACAGGAATTGCAATTGAACGACTCTTATCTTCTTTTGTAAGCTCAATACAATTTGCAAAAACCTTCTTTAACAGCTATTTGAGAAAATAAAGAACAATATCCCAAATAGGGTACAGCAAATAACTTAGAATCATAGAGATATACAGCGTGGAAACAGTCCCTTCAGTCCAACTTTACTATGCCAACCAGATACCCCATATAAATACAGTCCTAATTGCCAGTATTTGGCCCATATCGCTCTAAACCCTTCCTATTCATATGCCCATCCAGATGCTTTTTAAAAGTTGTAACTGTACCAACCTCTACCACTTCCTCTGGCAGCTCATTCCATACATGCACCACCCTCTCGGTGAAAATGTTGCTCCTTAGGTCCCTTTTATATCTTTCCCCTCTCACTTTAAACCTATGCCCTCTAGTTTTAGACTCCCCCACCCTGGGGAAAAGACCTTGCATCTTTACCCCATCCATGCCTCTTATTATTTTATAAATGTCTGTAAGGTCACCCCTCACCCTCCAACACTCCAGGGAAAATAGCCCCCAGCCTATTCAGCCTCTCCCTATAGCTCGAACCCTCTAACCCTGGCAACATCCTCGTAAATCTTTTCTGAATCCTTTCAAGTTTCACAACATTCTTCCTATAGGAGGGAGACCAGAATTGTATTAAATACTCCAAAAGTGGCCAAACCAATGTCCTGTGCAATCTCATCATGACCTCCCAATGCCACTATTCAATACACTGGCCAATAAACCTAAGCATTCCAAATGTCTTCTTCACTATCCTATCTACTTGCAACTCCACTTTCAAGGAACTATGAACCCGCACTCCAAGGTTTCTTTGTTCAGCCATATGCACCTTTATAAATTATATTAAAGTATTTAAAATTATGCTTACCTTTTCCGAATCAAAGTATGTACCAGGACCAACTGCTACATGGTATACATATTCACAGCTCAAACGATATCCTGACGTTTTTAATATATCTCCAAAAGCTAGCAGTTCTGTCTTTTTAATTCTATGAAGTTCTTTTTGAAGTTCTGGACCAGCTAATTCTGAAACTGCGCTAGAAATCCTACCCACATTCAAATTTAGGTCCCTAGATATCGCACTCACAATCACGTCAGTCTGTTTTAAGACAAAAAGTAACTTATTTTAAATCTTTGGGTTTTGCATCCAATTCAGATTAAACTTGAGTAGATATTTATGAGTATTAATGTTATAATATCTGACATTATAAAACACAAAAATTCAACCGTAATTAGAAATGATAGCCTAGAGATCCAACTGCAAATTGATTCAGCCTCAAGGAGTTAACTCATCGCCCAAATTCACCCATTCCCCCACCCAACTGAAATTAATTTAAGTGATGCACAACATTCATTTTCCTGATTACAACTGTAAATTTTCCATGTTACTCGTTAGTGCATGCTTGTGGGATAGAAGATATGCCTAAAGGCAGCTTGAACCTTTATAAAGGAGGAACATTCTACATAAGAGCATACAAATAAGGAACAGAAGTAGATCAATTAGCCCTGTCCAACTGCTCTGTCATTCAATAATCTCATGGTGGATCTGATTGTGGCCTCAATTCCACGTGCCACATGGACTCTCTTGCTGCAGAAGTCAGAAAAAAATATTTAGAAGGAGACATATAGGTGAAGCAGCAGGTTCTGTGACAGCAGTAAGTTGCAGAACAAGTGCTTCAATTAACATGGCACAGGCAGTGGATGGCAGATTGATAATGTCTTCCCTCCACGGCAGTAAGTACATGAGCCATCAAGTCCACCATTAGTAGGAAAGAAGTATGAGAGTGTCAGAAGATAAGTATTTAAGGTGGCTACACAACTGGAATAAATTCAAGGATCTTGCCAGAGTTGTTAAGGATTGAATACTCTCTTACTCAATGCACAGTTGCATCACTGCCTAATTATGCAGAAGATTTCCCTTCCCATCCCACATAATATCACTCTCCAACAATTGTTGCACTACAGGCCTTTGCTGGACATCATTTGACACAAAATATTCTTCCCTTTACATTCCTACATGACAATCACGATCTAGAATTGATTAATTGACTAACGTGTTTTGGGGATCACAATGTCATGAAAGGCATGACATAAATGCAAAGTTTTGGACTGAAGTTTGTTTTATTGGCATAGCGTGATTTGCACCACTTGTTGGAGGAAGGACGAGTGAGACAGAAGTGAGATAGGTAGCCTGATCAAGATGATGCAGTGGCATACCCGATACAACCTTGTACTGCTGTTTGACAGTGTGCCCTGCTAGGCAGGGCTAAGCTTTCACAGCACACTGCCAGTGCTTCAGAGAGGTGCTTAGATAACGGTAAGGATTCATTCTCAGATGCCAATGTTTGTAGTGCTCTTGCCCATGAATCATGCCCTGGTTTGATGTTTAATCATTAGCAACATCAAGGTTATTCCTTCGATGTGGCAAGCTGGTCTCACCAGGTCAGATTTATCTGATGGCTAGGCTTTTGAGTGATTTTGGTAAGATCAGAAACAGGATATTAAAGAAGCAAACTGGGTCATCAACAGGATCTTAACAAGTGTTAACTATCATAAACTGGCAACTCTCAGCGATCTGGTGAGAACCCTGTCATATAAATTGTAAAAAGCTAAAGTATGAAGCAAGATGATCTCGATATCAAGATGGGCCTCGCCAGATTTATTGTCCAATTCTACCACATATCTCATACCTCTACAAGGCTCTGCCTTTCTTTAAGGAGTTCTAATATTTGCTCTTAATACTGATGTATCCACTTCTCTGAATTTGGCAAGTGATACAATTCAGTGTAGAATTTGTATATGTGTTTCCTGCCTTTTGTTGAGACTTGAATAGATTTGTTAACACTTGACAAATGGGTGCCATGTGACTGAATTTCCAGGCTATTGCATCATTATTATCTATAGAAGCGATGTTAGAAATGAAATTCTAACCCTAACAGTGCAACTAAAATATACTTATTATTTGTTATAAATGAGATAGAAAGCAGAAGTGATTAGGACGGGGCAATGCTAGCATTAAATCCAGTAGTTCTGCAACTATAAACAGATTGCATTCAATAAGTATATACCCCAAAAACCATGTAAGGAATTTTTAAAAATAATTTGAAAATCATCACTCCCATTCGATCAACAGCATTTTCTACAGGACTTTCACCAAGCCAGTTTGGGTACTTGCCTCCTTTCCATGGATACTGGGATCGGTTCTTAGGGTAAATTTATTTAAACTGCTGGGGGGTGGAGCATGCACACTTCACCATTGGTCTTTTTAACTGCCTAGAACCATTGCTGACAGCTCAAAAGACAGAAATCTATTTAAGACCTGAAGATCCTGCTAAAATCAGAAGTCTTAAGTCCCTTTGCCACTGGCAATACATCAATTTATGATCTAAATTAACACAAAATATGGGGGCGTTGGTTAGGTCAGTTGCTAGACATCTAGCATAGGATTCAATTCCAGGTCTAACTTGGGCCTGTCTCCACATCCTGTTGCAGCGTAAAATCACAGCTTAAGACATGGCTCAGTAACGCTGGATAATTGAGAGATAATGGGAACTGCAGATGCTGGAGATTCCAAGATAATAAAATGTGAGGCTGGATGAACACAGCAGGCCAAGCAGCATCTCAGGAGCACAAAAGCTGACGTTTCGGGCCTAGACCCTTCATCAGAGAGGGGGATGGGGGGAGGGAACTGGAATAAATAGGGAGAGAGGGGGAGGCGGACCGAAGATGGAGAGTACAAGAGAGTTGCAATGGGAGAGAGATTCCCTGAGGTTGGTCCGGAGGGAGGAGGGTAACTTCTTCAGGTTAGGCATCCCTGGAAGAGGCTTCGCAGTGAGGTTAAAATAGTATCAGAGATAATGGGAACTGCAGATGCTGGAGATTCCAAGATAATAAAATGTGAGGCTGGATGAACACAGCAGGCCAAGCAGCATCTCAGGAGCACAAAAGCTGACGTTTCGGGCCTAGACCCTTCATCAGAGAGGGGGATGGGGGGAGGGAACTGGAATAAATAGGGAGAGAGGGGGAGGCGGACCGAAGATGGAGAGTACAAGAGAGTTGCAATGGGAGAGAGATTCCCTGATTCCCTGGATAATTGAGATACTGCTTAGAGAAAACAAAGAACACAATGTATGCAATACCACTCTTAGAGAACTCTTGAAGTACAATGGTTGCGACTTTATCTTTGGGGTAAATGATCTGGATTCAGGTCCCACCTACGCCAGACATGTGTCACAACAATCTGAATGAATGGATTAGAATTTTCTACAATACCATTCCTGCTAATGAACTAAATTTACTTCACTGACTAGCAATTCCCTGAAATTACAGCACTAACCTTTGGGAAGAAAATTCTCTCCTATGGCATCTCGATTCGCCAAATTTCCACAAAACTCAAATCCTGATATCTGATTCCTGGGCAAACCTCCATGTCTAGAGTCTGGTGAACTGTCAATGATTTACATGCCAATCAAATGCATGGACCTGGCTGCTTACTTCACTGGGACAACTGAATAAAGCAATTTCAATGCTTGGCTCAGGTGGCAGAATGCACTACACTGCCTCAAGATAATCTGATGTTCAAGGGCTGTTATTTTCTGAACTGCTTCATGTGGATTTATTCTGAATTCCCAGCAATAGGATTTGTTGTTTAGATTTAATCCCTTAGCTAAATTTTACTTCATCACCTTGATATTAATTGATACCCATCTTTTGGACAATGAACAAAAGTCCTTAAACATAATGATTAAAATCTTAACATTTCATACAATAAAAACATCGTTAGATTATGCTCCTGAGATGCTGCTTGGCCTGCTGTGTTCATCCAGCCTCACATTTTATTATCTTGGAATCTCCAGCATCTGCAGTTCCCATTATCTCTGTTAGATTATTTTTCCCTGTCCAAATAAACCTATGGCTTTCTTTGGTCTTAACATGGCTAAAATACGAGATGTTAAATAAAGGAAATTAAGTTGTACATACATTTTGATCTTCAATTCTTTCTTTCTTGAGTTCTATGTGAAGATTCTGAAACTTAAATACATCACGTATCCTATTTGGCACAAAATCCATACATAGCAACCGTTTTTGCTCTGTTTCACCAAGAATATTCTTACACGCATTTTCCACTGCTGTAGTTGTCGGTTCACTGAAGTTTACTAAATGGATCTCTTTTAAAGAATTTTTGGGATTCCATATTCCGTGAAAAGCTTTAACTGTACTTACTACCAATTCCGCACACCTGTGTAATGGGAAACCATTTCCGGAACCCAGTGCAGGTATGGCAATTGAAGTCATTTGTAATTCATTTGCCAACACAAGGCTATTTCTGACAGCATAAGAAAGTAATCGATCATTTTCTGAACTTGGATATTTACTCCAGATAGGTATCACTGCATGGATGACTTTTTTACATGGGAGCTTTCCAGCCCCAGTGTGGACTGCAGATCCAACTGGCACTGCCCCATGTTGTTGTACAATATTGTCACACTCAATTTCAAATGTTGGTCCGGCTGATCTTGCCAAAGCACGAGCAAGTCCGTGCTCATGTTTTAAATATTCATTGGCACTGTTCACTACAACATCTACCTCATGTTTTGTCAGATCATCTAAGCATACATAAATACGAAGCCCTCCTGGTAGAGTCTTCAGGTATCTGACTCCAGTAGGAAAAGAGCTTATTGGAGAGTATGTCTCTTCAGGGGCAGATACATTTTCAGTGGAAGATTCTGCCATATGAACTGCTCCTTTATTTTCATTTTTACAGAGCGTTGCAATACAATTAAACTTCCCATAAATGATTTTACGGAGCAACTTTTTCTTATCCTGAAGGAAGTGGCCAACGGAGTTTTCAATTGGAATCTCAATACAGATGTTCTGATGGCTCAATTCTTCACTCTCAGTTATCATCTGTTTTCCATCTACTTGGGACAGAAAAATTATAAACAGTCTTTGGACAGTCACGTGATGCAAGAATTCTTCAGTTTTAACACCAGCTATCCTTTGCTTCTACATCAAAATGAAATTGAATCTTTCCTTCCCATTAATAAATCAGAAATAGATTACCTGGTCTATACAGGCTGGTCATCTAGATACGGCTTCTTATGTTTCATATTAGGAGATTTTTATTGCCTAAATGCCATGTGGAGAAATGTTTTAAACAAAAATGAATCAAACCTTAAAACTAAGGTCAATTGAGGGAAATAAATCTGGAAAATGTGATCGATATTCATTCAGAAAGCCAAACATCAATGGTTCATATTCATTTGTTCTTACG
Source organism: Stegostoma tigrinum (assembly GCF_030684315.1). NCBI lineage: Eukaryota > Metazoa > Chordata > Chondrichthyes > Orectolobiformes > Stegostomatidae > Stegostoma > Stegostoma tigrinum. The sequence goes on along the minus strand of NC_081360.1, from coordinate 66,613,064 downwards.
TCATGTATGCTTTAGTTTCTATCATAGCTAAGCACCAGCCACTTATCTATTGAAAGTGCATAGTGGACCAGCAAACAAGCTGGCAAATTATTCCACAAATCTGTTAATAATTGGGAGAAGAAGAACAATTTAGCATCAACCATATTTCTTCACTTTTGCAAATGATTGACATAATCGTATAAAACAAAAGCTAATTTCAGTATTCACCTCATTTAGTAACTTTGTAATTCATAATTTACACTTCTCAAAAGCATATTGAATCTCCTCCATAAGCTTATTCTGAAAACTAAATGACTTATCCTGGGAATCTTTCATGTGATCTTCCTCCGAACATTTTCGAAAGACATTATATAATCTACAATGTGAAGAGACCAGAGCTGAGTCGAGTGCTCCAAATGAATTACTACAGTCCTTTTAAACCAAACAAGATTTTGTGCTTGGACAAAACAGAATGTTTTGTTTATAATGTCTAATCCTATCAATTCAGTCCAATATCCAGACTTGGGCTGAAAAGTGGTAAGTAACACTTGCACCACATAAATGCCAGGCAATGACCATCTCCAGCTACAGGTCATCACCCCTTGGCTTTCAATTGTATTTCCATCACTGACTCCCCACTATCAACACCCTGGGGGTTATTATTGATCGGAAACTGCAATGGCCTGGCAGATAAATACTGTGGCTATATGATCTGGGAATCCTACAGCAAGTAACTCATCTCCTGACTTTACATAGTCTGTCCACCATCTACAAAGAACAAGTCAGGAGTGTGATGGAATACTCCCCACTTGCCTGGATGGATGCAGCTCTAACAACACTCATGAAGCTTGACATCATCCACATTGAAGCAGCCCACTCGAATGGCACCATATCCAATAAAATCCAGTCCCTTCACCACTGATGCTTAGTACACACTGCTGCTACTATCCACAAGATGTACTGCTGACATTTACCTCAGCTTCTTAGACAGCATCTTCCAAACCCATTATCATTTCCATCTAAAAAGACAAAGGCAGCAAGAACATGGGGACATCACCGCTTGGAAGATCCCCTACAAGCCACTCAGGATCCCGACTTGGAAATATATCACCGTTCTTTCACTGTTGCTGGGAGAAAATCATGGAATTCCCTATCTAAGGGTGTTGAAGGTCTACCTACTGCACA